>NC_132929.1:28090424-28395122 GCF_047675955.1 Chlorocebus sabaeus | reverse complement strand
CGGAAGTCATAGTAAGAAAACAAAAATTAACAGCTAAAGTTCCGAAGTTTATAATGGCGTAAGGCACAGTCAGGAATATACACTGGCACAGTGAGGTAATCGAAAAGATCAAACCTATCCTCGTCGATCGGGTGGTTGATCTTTTTGTCCCTCCACACGGCTTTGTGTATCTGAGGGCACGTGCACACCTGCTTATAAAATCGGAATTCGCGTCCCTGTGGGTGTGACAGGGGTTGGATCATTAAGCTAAAACGTTCAATTCAGTCCCTTTGATCCGCGCTGGGGAAAATCTATAGTCATCTCTAATCTACGAGGTCTTTAAGGAGGTTGTTACACGAGCTGTTTTGATGTCATTATTTCCACATTCATGGCAAATTCAGTTAATCAAACAAATGCTGCTACCCCAAGTTATTAGAAGAAATCGTTCTTACAGAGCATACCAATAAAATTTATTTCTGATTTTCTTGTAAGACAGAAAATCCTCAAGTCTAATAAAGGTGGGTAATTAAGAAGGAGGTTCTCCAGTATCCTGCTCCTCAGCTTGAGGCCTTGTTCCTCAAGTGACATTGCTCGTGCTCTTTGTAAAGTCCATATATTGGAATATTTAAACACTGACTTAATATTTTAAATCAATCTAGGAGTCTTGATGGGTTGAATGAAAAATGACTAGTTTCATTTCAGTCCCCATTAAAACAGCAGAATTTCCACACTCTTGGTAAAATTGAACGGCCCCCAACCTAAGGTAGCAACAGAAAGAAGGTGTTACTGAAGTTGTGGTTGTTAGAGGGTGCATTTCTTATAATGCTGGAGAAAACATTTAACAAATATTTATTAAATAATATTCTCATTGTGTCTCTATTTAAATAAGATGGATAAGCATCTTTGGGAGAAGAAAGCCACATTATTTCTACATGAAAAATGTCAGTCTCATAGAGTCCAGTAAAAAGAAAAAAAAGTATTTCCTATGTGAATGGATTTAGTGCACAATCATAAATTCCTACCTTCTATCAATAGGTTTGTATAGGTTCTTATCTTAGCATAAGTATGTTAATACTAATGAAGCTTAATTTCCTCCTGAGATAATAAGATTGGGCTAGGCAACTAGACCAATCACAAGACAGTCTGATTATTTTGATACAAACATAAAAATTATTTATCACAGGGTCTTGCTATAGAAGCATCCACATTTGTCTCTTCCAAGAGATATTACAGTATCATAAAATTGGAACAAATTAACTTCTAGAAATTTTCTTCTCTTAATAGCTAATGGATGCTGGGCTTAGTACCAAGATGATGGGTTGATCTGTGCAGTAAACCACCATGGCACATGTTTATCTATGTAACAAACCTGCACATCCTGCACATGTACCTTGGAACTCAAAATAAAAGTTGAAGAAAAAAAAGAAATATTCTTCTCTTTTAGATGAGGCAATTTAATAAGACAACAGCTGGACAGAACTAGACCCTAAAGTACAACCCATCTCATTTGTCATAGTAACTGATAAGGAAGAAGCTTAAGTTTTTTGTGCACGTTCTATTTGTAGGGTACTGTGATAGGAACATAGATGTTCTCATTGAAGACTCACCATTTATACCAGTGGTTCCCAAATCTTGCTATACATTGGAATCACTTACAAACCTTTAAAAAACTGATGCCTGGCTGCAGCTTCAGATATTTGTATGTAATTGGTACAGGACGTGACATGGGCATTGGGATTTTTATAAACTCCCAGGCGATTTTGATGTGCAGCCAAGTTTGGGAACCATTAGTCTATGTGGTAGTTACCACTTTTTTCCCTGTTGGTCTCTTCAGTGAAGCTAAATAATTTACTTGTGATAACACCTCTGAAAAACAGTGATGCCCTGAGCTCAGCTTTCCCAGTTCAAAGCCCAGAACCTTTTATCCTCCATCCCATGCTTCTGTTGCCAGGACAGATGCACCAGGTTAGTGGAGCAAGAATGTGGAAATAACTGATTCAAAAGTCTCTACATAATAAAGCTCTTGAAAATAGAGAAAGTGTGTCTTTCATTTTGGACTCTCAAAGAGAGTCACTTAAGAAAACTTGTTTCTTTTATACTCAAGACTTGTAAAAGAGATTTTTTATTATTCTTTTTTTGAAGAAGCAGCCAGAAAATGCAAGGAAGTGCCAGAGGTAGATGTGGAATCCCAGCCTCCCCATCCATTTGTTCACTTAAACAATTATTGATGGACAAGACCCATCTCATTAGATGTGCCTGTAGGTGGAACTGGTCCATTTTGTCCCTTGCCTTGGAAGGGGGCCCAAAGGCCCAGATCTTCCCATACCTTCAGGCATTGGCATTCTGATCTGCACTTGGACAGCAATTACACTTCTTGGCTCCACGTCAGTGCCTGCCTTGCTATTTCAAAGCTTGTCCGTAACTCATATTTTAGGGCTGTACACTAAAAAGTAATAAATTGACCAAAACTCAGTATATAGGCTGGCAGTTGTCTAGAGGGCATCTTGCAATTTCTGTCAAACACTGCGTGTTTCCAGTCTCCATGTGTTTCTCATCTTCCTTTGCATATGGCGCCGTGGGATACTCAGAATCGACGGTTTCTGAAATCACTGCTTTCGTTTTCACATCTGGTGATGATCTCATAGTCCCAAAGAGAGGTTATCGAAGGAACGCAATAAACTATATGCTTTTTGCTTTCTTTCCTGTTGTCTTCTAAAACAGATCAATGGGGAAAATTAAATAAACAAACGAGCGAAGCGCGCCACCTAGTGACCTCTGTGTTCGCTGCAGCTTCTACGACTGAAGTGCGTGAGAGGAGTGGCTAACGCGATTCGAGTATTGATGGAGTCACAAAAATCGTTCATTAAGGCAATTTAATCTTTGCTATTAAATGTCTTTTCAATTCATTTGGGGTAATTAAGATGCAGTTAAAGTGATTAAATTCTCATTACTTATGCTAGACAAAGACATATTTGTCACACTAATGCGGTTAACTAAGGACTCAGAAAGAAAGTTAACATTTACTTCAAATGATGCAACTGGAAAAATCAGTTCCTCTTTTCATCATTAATCCAGTGAGCTGGGTGATTATGTAATGGCACTACCAGCTCATTAAAAGGGGAAGTGCTGATTAAAATGACTGCTCAGAGGAAAACTGGAACCAGAAGTACCTCAGTACTGTTTGGTCAGCATTCCTGCACAAAATTGCTTGGTGTTCTTTCCCTCCAAGCCCCCTACCCCAGAGTAATAAGCAGCTCCTGAGTTTCATCCTGACATTAAAAAAGGGCTGCCTCACAGAAAGCTTTTAGCATCTGCCTGCAGACGTTGTTAAACCAAAAGATATGTTTAAATGGTAAAAGGCGACTTGGTGTAGAGAGGACCAGGCAGATGGGAAGGGTTAGGGAGGAAGAGAATTCCTGAAGGACACAGCTCCAGAAGGAAAATTTCCACTACAGGCTTCGAAAGCCCCCTTTGTTCACACCAACACCCACCCTGTTAGGAGGGACTCCTTCGCCTCCCCAGCTCCACATTCACTGTCAGATGGATGGAGACAGATGCCTCTGCCCTGGACTTATACCACACGCGGTTATTACGCACACTCCGAAGAGCGCTAAGTACCTCTGCTGCAGATTGCTCTCTTTTCGGCATTTTCCCACATTCACATGTGAATTAGAAACCATCAAGTCACTGAGGCTATTCTGCAATAATCTCCATAGGTCGTTCCCAGAATCTTAGTATAGCCTAATTATGAGTGCTCCTAAGGGGAAGATGATTTTAAACTAAATGAATTTAAAGTTTTCCTTACTCACAAAAATGGCTTTTTAAGGAAGTGCCTAGTCTTTGCCTGGTGGTTATGGGGAATGATCCAAGGACAAGAATGATCAATCAGATAATTGGGGACTGTTTTTCCCCCAGGACACCAGTATCTCTTAGTATAGTTAAATTTGTATATTGAAGCTGTAATTGTGATTTATTTATCCCATCGAATAATATCACCCCTGTTTATAACCAAAGAAATGAAAGTTATCAAATTTACGTCACTTAAGTTAAACAAGTATTTTCTTTTTAAATAAACTGGTCGGCCGGGCACAGTGGCTCATGCCTGTAATCCCAGCACTTTAGGAGGCTGAGGCGGACAGATCACGAGGTCATGAGATTGAGACCATCCTGGTCAACAGGGTGAAGCCCTGTCTGTACTAAAATACAAGAAAAAAAAAGTAACCCAGGTGTGGTGGCCTGCGCCTGTAGTCCCAGCTACTCAGGAGGCTGAAGTAGGGGAATCACTTGAACGTGGGAGGCAGAGGTTGTAGTGAGCCGAGATTGCACGACTGCACTCCAGCCTAGGCGACAGAGTGAGACTCCATCGCAAAATAAATAAATAAATAAACTGGTCAGTTATTTGAATATTTACAGAGTCATTATTAATGTAATGCATCATATTATACCATCTTCAATTACAAAAAAAAAAAAAAAAAAAAAAAAAAAACCCTCTCTGGTTTAAGAATCAGATGTCCCGGAGAAAGGTTCCTGTAGTAATTAGCTCTTAGATATTGTCAAGTAATTTAACCTTTCTGGGCCTCAGTCTCAATAAACATGGAATGAAGGATTTGGCTTTAGGGTCCCTTCCAGGTGTCACATTCTATGGTTGATTGCCTTCTATGATGACTGTGTATCTATCCATGGGGGAAGCTTAGTTGGGACCCTGGTCTCTTCTAAGTTTAGTGCCGTGTCTGCAGTTTCAGGACTCAGCAACATGTAAGGCTCAGGGGACCAGTCTCTTGTCAGGTGGTCAGGAGTAAATAACCTATCCAGGCAGGAGCTCTGCCTTCTGGCTCCAAAGTGCTGCAGCTTGAGATTCCATTGCTTGTGTTCTAGTAAAACAAATGTGTTGGCAAGGATATGGGTCATTAGGAACTCTTAACCACTGCTGGTGGGAAGGAAAGTAAATTGGCACCTTGACTACAAAAAAAAAATAGTGTCAATAACTTGGCATCATCTTCTCAACCTGCACCTACATATATCTAGCAATTCTACCCTTTGGCATATTTTATAGGTAAATTCATAAATGCTCTTAGAGACACACAAAGACTGTTCATGTCAGCATTGTTCCTAAGAGCAGAAAAACAGAAAAAGTCTAAACGTTCACTGACAAGGAATGCATAAATAAATCATGACATATAAAAACTATTTTTTAAAAAAAAATGAGTAATAAACATAAATTTAAAGGAGTAGTTACCTCTGATAGGGGAAGGCAGGAAGATAAGAGACAAGAACACCAAGTAGCTTCACAAGGCAACTAATGTTCTAGTTCTTTTCATAGCTGCTCATTTTGTTACTGTGCTTCATATCTTACATATATGATACATATTGTTTGGTAGGCAGTGATTATTATTCATTTTTAACATTGGGGAGGTAAAAAAATTGTTTTTGTCTGATTCCCCAACCCAAGCAATTCAGACCAAGCAAACCTCAAGACATACTCTATTGTTATTTAAGCAGGTTCTAGCTCCATACTAAATGTCAGCTCTCATAGGAATTATATTCAGCCAATGTTGGACAGGAGGATAAAATAAGTAAAAGAGAGAATTTCGTTAAATATGGAAAGAAGAGTTAATTCTTTCACTCATTTGAGCTCCTGCTGTAGCAAGTTCCGTGCTCAGGACTGGGAATGGAATGTATAACACACTTTTTCTTTGGAACTCACAGTCTAGCAGGGAAGAGAACAAATAGCTGTTTACATGTTTCATGTGTGTGTGTGTGTGTTTTCCAGGAAGGACAAGTTTAAGGTGTGATGAAGGGACAGTTTTGAAGATCTGGAGGATGAGTAGGACTTGGGACAGAAATGGAGGAAGAGGTTTCCAGGCACAGGGAACAACAGCATGCATGGGGGCCCTGGCTAAACTCCTTTTGCATAAGAGCTCTTAGGTTGGAATTACTATGAAGCTAAAAGCTTGTTTCTTCCCCAGCACAGCTGAGTGACACAAAACATTGCCATCAATTACAAAAGCATTCTCCAAAGCTGTGGTTTTCAGTGGTGGGGAGCCATGGACTGAGGGTTTCACATTCCTCTAGAAGAGCAAATCAGATTGGAAGGGGAGAAAGGGGGAGAATATGTGCTGCTTAAAAAGTTTCCCAGGTGATTCTAATATAAATTCAAGTGGTGAATTAGAATAATGGTATTGAGAATTTAAGGGCAGACGACTCTTACTTTTACTCCCTTTTCTTACTTATTTCTGGAATAACCTATAGCTCCGTAGCTTACTCTGTGTATGACTGTGTGTTTGTGTGTGTTTATAAAATCTTTTACTTCTTTTGATCTTTTTGAAATCAAAAGTTCACTCTAACCTCAAGATCCTTAGAGGAATAATTGATTCAACCTGCTTCTCCATCTAAAAAAGTTATTAATGTTCTATAGGTCCTTACTACTCAAAGTGTGGCTCCCTGAACAGCAGCATCGGCCTCACCTGGGAACTTGTAAGAACTGTAGACCCTCAGGTTCCACCCTAGACCTGAATCTGCATTTCAACAAGACCCCCAGGAAATTCTTGTGTCCATTAAAGTCTGAGAAGCACCATTCATAGCCATGTTACGTCACTCAAAAGGTCTGTTTTCCTTCATTCGCCCAAACACTGATCGGGTGCCTCCTATGTGCCAGGCACTAGGCTGAGTACGGGGGCACAAAAGAGGAATGAGGTGTCTATTGTATCCTGGAGGAGCTCACAGGGAGGAAGCATACAGGAAAATAAATACTGACAACGTCTCTGCTCTGGGTAGGAATAAAGTTCTATGGGAGCAGGCAGGAAAACTGGAAAGAAGACTGAAAGGAGATGACAAAGGACCTGGTGTGTTTGTGCAGCCCAAAGGAAGTTGTGACCTGTCGTGAAGTGAAATGATCAGATTTGTGCTTTTGAAAGCATGCTGGAGATGGAGATAATGGGAAGAAAAGTCGCAGGGGACTAACTGGAAGTGGCAATAGATTCTGAGGGTCTGATTATATGTCATTGTCAGCAAAGGTGGAGAAACTGGGTGGCAAAATATGAAAGCTATTTCTAAAGTCAAGTAGACATGGTGGAGAGTGAAAATGGAAATGGAACAGTCTCCTTGCTTCTGGCATGGAAAGCTGGGTGCTTGGATATACCTTTAACTGCAGAGTGGCTATGTGGATGTCAATATAAAGATGGAATCTTTCAGAATAGCCCACCCTCTCAAACACATTCCTACGATAGGTGGGCTGTCTGGCTTCTGTACAGATTTGAGGTATCCAATCAGTTAGATTGTTTCTGTCTCACCGGAACCTGTTACTTACTGGGAGAGACACGGTGTGAGCACGATGCTAATGAGGTGAAGACTGTGGGTCCTTTGGGTCCAGTTTTCACTTCCTGGTGTCGGTGGGCAATGGTAGTTATTCACATTCCAGCCAGTCACCTCCCTGGGTACAAGGAGCCCTGAAGAACCAGTGGAAGGAGTTAGCCCAAATCCATCCCTGCTGTTAGAGAAACAAAAGTAACTGCCCAGTAATGGTAGCTCAAGAGCTGTCTATCTATAAACAAAGAACACAGCAGAGTAGACAGAAGCATAGACATGTGGGTGGGGCAGACAAATGTTGGAAAGTCCTGGTTTGAGTCACTTACAAATCTGACTGTGATGGAAACTAATCAGTTTAAAGGCAAGCATATTTTCATATGAAAACACATTTTGCTTTCCTCCAATCTAGTTATTTTCACAGCTGTTCCATGAGCAACAGATTTTTTAAAAGAATTGTTTTTAATTAATAAATATTTTGAACATATACTATATGCATATCACTTTTTTTAAGTTGGACAGCATGAAAATGTATATGGAAAAAAACAAGTTTTCCTCCCAACCGTGTTCCCTAAGTCCCCAAGTCCCCTTCCCTTAGAAGAAACCCCTGTTACCAGTTTCTTGTATATTCTTAAGAGATAGTCTATGGCTTTTTAAGTGTGTGTGTGTGTGTGTGTGTTCCTCTTTAAAAATAATCAAGGGCCTCTCCCATCTCCCAAAAGATAACTTTCTAGGGAAAGTACTAAATGGCTCTTACTTCTTTTAATTATTTTGCCAGAAAATTACCTCCCTAGAATATGCTGCCCAGTGCAATTATCGAGTAATGAAATTAAAAGAGAAGTAGCACAGGGTGACTACCCCTCTAGGTAGGTTGAAAATGCTCCCAAGTGCTTCAATGGTGGTGCCCTTATTCTAGCTCTATTTTTCTTTTTGAGACAGTCTCGCTCTGTCACCCAGGCTGGAGTGCAGTGGCGCAATCTCGGCTCACTACAACCTCCGCCTCGTGGGTTCAAGTGATTCTCCTGCCTCAGTCTCCAGAGTAACTGGGATTACAGGTGCATACCACTGCACCCGGCTATGTTTTGTATTTTTAGTAGAGACAGGGTTTTGCCATGTTAGCCAGCCTGGTCTGGAACTCCTGACCTCAGGTGATCTGCCCACCTCAACCTCTTATTCTAGTTCTTTTATGAAAGACAATTCAATGTGTGAAAGATGTTCAAAATGCAAGCTTATAAAACATTCCATCTATCATACAGTTTCCTCTTTTAAAGTAATAACTACACTCAGACACAACTACAATACCATTTTAGAGCACTACCTTCAACACAAGGGTGGAGATTTTTTCCAAAAAGTTAATTATTATACCATTTATATATATTTCTTTGAAGTCTGCTTTTGTCATGACATAGCCTTAGTAAGTTTTTTTAACATTCATTTGATACTTACCATGTTCAAGCACCTTGTATCTTATTTCTTAATTTATTTTTTAATTCCAATGCTTTTTTATAAAGTAACTTCTGGACAGGTGTGGGTGGCTCACGCCTATAATCCCAGCACTTTGGGAGGCCCAAGTGGGTGGATCACCTGAGGTCAGGATTTCAAGACCAGCCCGAGGAACATGGTGAAACCCCGTCCCTACTAAAAATACAAAATTAGCTGGGCATGGTGGCGCTTGCCTATAGTCCAAGCTATTTGGGAGGCTGAGGCAGGAGAATCATTTGAACCCTGGAGGGGAAGGTTGCAGTGAGCCAAGATCGTGCCATTGCACTCCAGCCTGAGCAACAAGAGTGAAACTCTGTCTTAAAAAAATAAAAAAATAAAATAAATAAGTAACTTCATTTCTTGTTGTAAAAGTATTAGTATTATATACATCCTTTGAGCTGGAGCTGCAGGGTAAAATACTAATAAAGAAAAAAAAATACAAGAATCACCCACAGCACCCCATACAGATAACCGTGTGTGTGTGTGTGTGTGTGTGTGTGTGTGTGTGTGTGTGTGTGTGTGTGTATCCTTCCAATCTTTTCCCTATGGGATGGTACATACTACTATTTTGCAACTTTTTAAATTAAAAAATCCTGTTATTAAATTTATGGTGGAGTATTTGAAAATACATAAAAGAATAATGGAGACAATAAAAAAAAAACTCTGGTAATTCCATCATCCCTGTGCTTCCCCAAATACATCATGAATAGTATTCATTTATTCAACATACAGATAGAGAGAGAGGATATTTGCAAGGTAGCAGAGGAAGAGGCAAAAGCTATCCCTTTGTTCCTGGAACACTCTATATTAGAAAATATTCTACAAATCTTCTATTTCAGAGCTATGCTATGCTATAATTTGTTTAACCATTCCCCTATTTTTAGGCACTTAACTTGGTCCATAAAATTGGTTGGGAATCAAATTTTTTTGATTTTATAATATTTTAGAAATATCTTCATTTACATAGTCTTTCCAACAACCTTTCCTATCATTGGATGTTTCAGGTGTTTTCCAGGGTTTTTCATTTTGTTTTGTTTTTGCCATTATTAACTAATGGCACAGCAGTCAGCAAAAGCATACATGAAACTCTATCAAATAGTTTTTTCCTTTTCAAAAATAATTTTTCTTAAGCTATTATTTGAGAAATTATTTCTCACATTATTAAATGAATACATTCTCCATGTAGAAGCTTTGGAAAATATGAAACATTATAAACAATAAAACAGAATCAAAACACCCAGAATCCCACAACCCGGAGATAATAGCTACTTATATATTGGTTTGTTTCCTTCTAGCTTTTTTAAAGTACACATACAAAATACATCTAAAACTTTTATTTTTCACAAAATTGAAAAAACTGAATTTACAATTAAATCTAACTCAATGTTATTAAACATTCAAAAACATGATATTTCACATTTTTATTTGGAAATTATTTCAAATGTATAAATAGTTGCAAAATTAAAATCCTACAGAAAACATCGGTATACTCTTTACCCCATTAACATTGAGCAATTGACCAATCGTTAACGTTTTATCCCATTTGCTTTGTCATTAGCATGTGTGCTCTTGCCTTCATTCTCTCACGCACAGCCTTTCTTCACTGAGCCATTTGAGGGTAAGTTGCATATGTCATGGCCGCTTACCCCTAAATAGTTGAATATATTTCCTAAGAATAGGGATATTCTCTTAGATAGCCACAGTTCAGTTTTGTGAATTGACCCAGTCGTGTCCTTTCTAGCATTATTTTCCTCCAACGCAGGATTCAGTCTTGAGGTTAGTAGTCACATCTCTTTTGCCACTTTTAATATGAAACATTTCCACAATCTTTGCCTTTTACAATATTGACATGCTCTCTTTTAAAATAAGATTGTTCTCCTCTCATGTTTACCTGATGTTTCCTCATGATTCGTTCGAGGTTGTGCTTTCTTACCCAGAAAGCTGCATAGGGGACAGTGTCGTTTTTTCAGGGGATCACATCTGAAAGCCCACAGTGTCTGTCTGTCCCTCACTTAATTGGTGAGTTAATTTTGATCACTCAGTCAAGGTGATCAAGGTGTTGTCTAATTTCTCTACTGTATAATCACTATTTTATTTCCTTCCTTACGACTTATAAGCAGGCTATGGGGAAATGCTTTAAGATCATGCAAATATCCTACCCTTCATCAAAATTCCCCATAGATTTAGCTTCTATTGATTCTTGCCTGATCTAATCTTTGTCATCATGGTTTTAAAATGATTTTCCCTCTCTAGCACTCCTGCCATGTTTAACGGTCAGCCTTTAGCTTTCTACAGTAAACAAGAGCCTTCCTTCTCTCTCACTATACATTTAATATTGGAGTGGACTCAGGTGTTCTTTATTTTTCCAGTGGCTTACAATTCATTACTGTACTTAACTCTTTTAGTGCTAAATTGTCCCAAATTTGACTGATGAGAGCCCTTTCATTCTGACTCCTGTGTCCCTTTGACATGCTCACATTTTCTTTTTAACTTTCTGGCATCATAAGATGTTCCAAGCTCATTTGGTACATATTCTGCCCCAATCCTAGAATGTGCCACTTCTTTGATGAGCCCTGGTTTATCCTGGTAGGGAACAATGTTAGAGTCCAAGATGGCCTGGGCGCTAAGTGTGCTCATGGCTATTAGGGTGACTTTGGTTTTCTACCCTTTCAGACAAAGCCAGGAAATGGATACATATACATTTATTTACACACACATACAAATATGCATATACACATTCATACATACATAATATCCATGTACACATAAACATGCTTATATACATGCTCATGTACGTACTTCTAAACTCATTAGTTCATACTAGTACCTCCACCTCCGATTGCAATATATCATCCTCAGAGGATTTTTTCCTGCCTTCCCCCATTCCCTATTTACATCTCTTTTCCTGCACAGTGAGAACTCTGGTGTCCAGTAACCTACCTCACTCCCTCTCTCTTTCTCTCTTTCTGTCTATCTCTCACACACATTTACTCATTTGCGCAATCCTGTAATACATCTAAAATCATTTCAAAATTGCTTTGCCCATACCCATAAACTAAACAAAACCTGTTTAAAAATGCTTTAGTTAAGATTCTTTTGCAGTTCTCTCTCCCCACCCCATCCGCCATATCCACACCCCAGCATCACTTGGGAGCTTGTTAGAAATCCTATGGAATCAGAAACTGGCTGGAAACTCTGGCTTGTTACATTTTAACAAGCCCTGGAAGTGATTCTAACACATGTTACAGTTTGATAAGCACACCCCAAAATATGCAGTTTGGGTTTGTTTTATGTGTATGTGTGTGTGCACTCCTGCCACGTGCTATTATGTAAAATAACACTTTAAACATGCTCTAAATGTAACAACCCTAAAACAAGCCCAGTACAAACTAATAGGGGTCCTGTCACAGCACGGGTGTGGAGGTGCAGAAATTACAACAAAAACAACAAAAACCCTCCAGCTCTTTAGTTCATCTCTTGGTGCCAGCCCGGTGGATAATAAGGGGTGGCACAGAAACCTTGTTCTTCCCCTTTCTGGGCATGAGATACCCTTACTTGCCCACAGGGATGCCCTTCAGTCCCACAGCTCCCTCCCTCCCATGTTAGGCACTTGGCAGTAAATTCGGACAAGTCAAGATGAAGGAGGCCCTGTCAATTAGTGCTAAAAACTCACAGTCATTACTGTGATCTGTTCCTCCCTTCTCACCCAACTTCCTCTTTCATCATAATCACAGAACAAAACCCTCTGCCTCCAGCAATGAACTCCGTGGACACTTCACACACATCTCGCTTTTTTTTTCGTCTGCCAGACTGTCTATGACAATCAATGCAGCTGGGTTTGACAAGTACAATTTCACTGCGGGGAGAGAGGATGGTTACCTGGGCCTTGCCCAGTCCCACAGAAAGACCCCACAAAGCAGGCTTTCCTGGACCTGAAATCACAGGAATTACCTGGTATACTTCTCAAAGCACAGATTCCCAGGCCACTCCTAAAATTCTGATTTAGCCTGTGTTTTTGCCAAAGTATGGAGTAATTCCTTTGATCTTGGAAAGGTCTAAAATACTGTCCTAGGAGCAAGTGGCCCTCCAATTTATTGGGCATTCAAATTACTGGGAAGCTTGTTTAAAATATCTGCTTGTGATGGATGCACCAAACTCTCACAAATCACCACTAAAGAACTTACTCATGTAACCAAACACCACCTGTACCTCAATAACCTATGGAACAAAAAGTTTTTTAAAAATTGTGATTATCAAAATTACATCTATTAATACCTGCTCAGTGTAAAAAAAATCCAGACATTACTTAACAGCATAAATAAGAATGCAAACAACATCTATAATCTCACCATTTAGGAAGAATCACAATTTATATTTTGGTATATATTCTTCTAAACTTTTTTCCATAGATACACACACACACACACACACTTGCTTTTTATGCAAAAATGAGATGATTCTATCTATGCAGTTTTGTCGTCTGCTTGTCCTTTTTGTAAGATAGGATGAATAGTTTTCCACTGCAATAAATATATATCTACATCATTATTCTTAATGGCTATAGAATTTTCTACTATATTTATTTGTTCATTTATTCAATAAACGTTCATATATAGACCAAGCACTGAGCTAGATTCTGGGAATGTAGTCATAGGTAAGCAAGTCTTTGCAAACACAAATTTACCATAATTCATGAATTAACTCCCTGTAGTTTTCACCACTATAAAAGGATCTATGATGAATGTGTACATATATTTTTGAGCACTTGCCTGAAGATAGCCTTAGAATAAATTCCTAGAATTGTTAATTACTTGATCAAAAGTAAATATATTTTAATATTGATGTAAATGTAGATTGTCTTTCAGAACAGTTGTTCCAACTAATGTTCCCATCAAAAGTGCCTATTGCTCCTTATTCTTGTCAGCATTGAGGATTAGTAAGGTTTTAAATCTTTGCCAATCTGATAGACAAAAAATCAAAATAAATGTTCTCTCTCTCTCATAAACTGACAGAGAGTTCATATCCTTTACCGTGGATGTTCTTTTATTTCTGAGTGATTTGTATAGAGAAATTATTGTGTATTTTACAACTGCTTCTCAATTTTTGTCTTTGGATTTGGTTTGTGGTATTTTTAAGCCATATTAAAGTTCATTTTTTTTCACGTTAAAAAATTAATTAGAAAACAAAATATCTGCTTGCGAACCTCACTCTCAGAGACAGTAGGTATAGGATGAGGTTCCAAAATGTGCATTGTGAACAAGCCACCCCTTTGTGCTCCCAGGCGATGGTGATATATTTGGGCCACACCTTTAATGGAGTTCATGCTTGGGACTCTCAGCCCTTGTTACTCAGAGTGCGGTCCTGGACCAGCAGCTAGACATCACCTGGGAGCTTGTTAGATGGTCAGAATCTCAGGGCCTACCCTGGACTGCCGAATCAGAATCTTCGTCTTAACAAGATGTCCAGGTGATTTAAGTTTGAGAAGACTGATTTAGAGGAGTGGTTCTCAGCCTTGGCTAAGTATTAGAATCACCTAGGGAGCTTTCAAAAATCCCAGGCTTAGGCCTCTGCGAGACTGAATAAATCAGTATCTCTGGAGAAGGATCCCATGCACAAGTGCTTTTAAAGTTTCTCAGTGGTTCCCATTTACAGAGAAGACTAAAAACTTCTGAGGGTCCTTCCAGTCTCTCCCATTGCAGAATGCAGGCCAGCCCTGAAGCCCAGGAGAAAGGAATGATGTCCTAACCCATGGATCCAGGGCTCTATAATAGCCAGAGGTCCTACTCAAAAACCCCAATGGCTTGGCAGTTGCCAGAAGAAAAAGAAACAAAATGGGATAGCATTTCACCTTATTTACAAAGCATTCTTTGGGTCTTTCATCCCTTGAATTTGAATTTCTTCAAAACTATTCTGCTGGGGTCATCTCATGAAGTTATTGTTAAGGTTTCTACCACACAGACTCTCTGGATTTTTGCTGACATTATCCATAAATCTGATCCTTATCTCCTCTCTATTTAAGGCAGATATGGACCAGTCACCACCCAGACTTAGCAAAGACGGACACAGACAGTACACCTCTGCCCTCTGGTACTCAGTGGCCCCACCTGAGCACCTAACCTTGGGAAAGGGGGGCTGATTACTTACTCCCAACTAATTTCAATGTCCCACTCCAAATTAATTTCCTCTGCGCCTTCTGCTCCTCCGGCTCTGTTGCTCCAGCCTGCTCCTTACCTGTCCCTGAGCTCCCTTCAGACCCAGTCATAGGAGTGGTGGCAATACCAACGACTCAGCCAACCTCCACTGACTTCCCAGTCAGTGACATTTCAGATATATCCCCATATATTCCCCATATATATCCCCATATATTTCTGATATAACATTTCAGAAATATCCCCATGGTGCCATTAAACTACTGCAAAAATCACTATCCAGTAAAGGTATTAAGGCTGTCTCATGGAACTTCATTCTATGTACACATTTTCAAAACTTAAAAGACTTGTGTCTTTTGCATGTCTATTTTCTATGGAGCCATATCCAACTTGCTTTTCCAACAAGAGTGCTGAGTATGCCGAGGAAATGATCCATGGTCTAGTGTTACGAACTGTGTGAGAGAGATGGGTAGGTAACTAATTATATTGTGGGGAAGGTGCTCTGTGGCCACAAAAGACAACAACTCTCCCTGGAAGGAAGAGGGGATAGAGAAGGCTTAGCAGAAAAGAGGATGCTTGAGGTTGGCCTTCATTGCATAGGGAGTTTTTGTATGGAAAAGAGAAAAAGAAGGACATTCTGGATGCAGGAAACATCTTGGGCAAAGCAGTAGGTGTGTGGAGCTTCGTACCTAGGAATGACTTCTGAGCAGTGTGGCAGGAGTGATTGATATTGAGTGGGCAGTAGTAGGAGGTGACATGGGAAACGTGGTTGAGGTCAGAGTGTTAAGGTCCTTGAATATCATGGGAGAGCAGCCGCCAAGGGCTTTCATCTTGGGCTTTTGGGAGACCCCTGTGAAACTAATTGTACAAAACACGTGTCATGGGAAGAATAGCATTTACAGTTTGATTCTACGGACAACTTTCCAGAAAAGCAAACTAGGAAAACTTCACTAATTGGAAATTAATTAGAGAAAATGTCTGATGACTTAGTGAAAACTCAAGATTGTAGGTTTTTTAAAGAAATTCTGTTTTATAACTCTCAATTACTGTAAATACTATAAAGTAACATATACATCTATTAATTAGAAAAATGAGGTCGATAAGCTAAGACTTACAATTCACAATAGGCATAGATGAGGTAAAAATAAGCAGGTAATTCATCAGGTATGCTTTTTGTTTTGACTGTTTTATGGAATCACCATTATAACTAGAGCATCCATATCACAGATTTCCAATTATTGGAGGCAAACTATTGAGAGTCTTTTTTAAGTGAGGGATACTGATGTAATAAAACTCCAACTGATCAGCCATTACCAGAAGTTTAGGAATTTAGAATTCTTAAAGAATTTAGAAAAATCCTTTTCTAGTTTTAATTTTTAGTTATGGATACATAATAGTTGTATATATTTATGGGGTACATGTGATATTTTGATACAAGCATACAATCTGTAATGATAAAATCAGGGTAACTAGGGTATCCATCACTTCAAGCATTTATCATTTTTTCATGTTCGGAACATTCCAATTCAACTCTTTTAGCGATTTTGAAATACACAATAAATTATAATTAACTGTAGTTGCCCTATAGCGCCACCTAACACTAGATCTTATGCATTCTATCTAACTGTATTTTTGTATCCATTAAGCATCCCCTCTTTATCCCCCACTCCCCACTACCCTTCCCAGCCTCTGGTAACCATCATTCTACTCTCCATCTCCATGAGTTCAGTTTTTTTTTTTTAGCTCCTACCTGTGAGTGAGAACATGCAATATTTACCTTTCTGTGCCTGACTTATTTCACTGAACGTAATACCCTCCAGTTCCATCCGTGTTGCTGCAAATGACAAGACTTCATTCTTTTTATGGCTGGATAATATGTATATATGTATATGTACCACATTTTCTTTATCCATTCACCTGTTTATGGACACTTAGATTGATGCCACATCTTGCCTATTGTGAATAGTGCTGCAATAAACATGGCAGTGCAGATATCCCTTCAATATATGGATAGAAATCAAAATTCTTGAACCAAACTTGCAGAAAAGAGCCATATTGCCCTTTGCTGCTGACCAAACTAGCAGGTGCAAGGCTGCATCTTCTCCCTCCCCACCAGTTCCTTTGCAGCTGCAGTGCAGGGGGAGAGCTTCATGGAGGGAAGGGTCAGGTTGATGGGTGTCTCTTCCTGTGAGTATGAAAACCAATGAGCCTGTGCTCAGGAAAATGTGTGCACATCAGCGTGAATGGCCAGCAAGAGGACGATGCCAGTGTCATTGGGTACTAAATGCATTCTTTCAACGAGAATTCTCAGCTACTATTCTAATTCAGGTTTAGCCTCTATCACAGGGAAAACAGAACAAGGGATGGAAGACAAATTTTGTGGAGAGAAGAACTGAGATAGTCTAGAGTCACACCAAAATAGCTGTTTGCAGGATCAGAGAAAGCGAAAGCTGGTACGGTTCTGTTTCCCCGCAGTCTGTGCCTGAGGAGGAGCGGGGCCACACTTCCCGATGTCCTCCAGTGCTGTCATGGGGCCCTGCGCTGTCTGAAATCCCAGCTGTACCATTTTGCTGTTGGGGTGACGTGGTCCAGTCCCTTAACCTCGCTGAGCTTCAGGCTGCTCATTCGTCGACTAGCGAGAATAGCAGTATCTCCCTCGTGCCCTTATTGTGAGGTCTGGTAAGGTGATTTGTGAATGGGGCTTAGCTCAGGAGATGCTGTCCACCCCTCCCAGGCCCAGGCAACCTTGTCCAGGGTTCCCATCTCTCCTGGGATGCAGCTGTGGAGCTTCACCTGGAGAAGACAGGTCCATCACCACATTTGATTCACTGACTCAGGAAGGACTCCAGACAGCAGACTATGGGATGACAGGATTCTGTCCTGGACACCTCTGCTAGGGAAGCAGACCAGGGGCAGGGAGAGGCTGCAGTGACTTCCCTGGCCTGGCTTTTGCCAAGGCCCTCTGCTCCCGCTCTTTCCTTTTCCATTGGGTAAGCTGCTTCCTTCAGCTTCTTCTCAAAGCTGATACACACAAGGAGACAGCCATCCCACGCTCCCCTGCACCCTTCCTGACATGAGGCTACGCCAGCCCCTCTCCCAGGCCAGCATGGGTGTGCTGTCTGCTATGCTGCCAGAACTCCCTTTGTCTCAACTTCCATCCAGCCCACTTTCCTGGAAGGCCAAACTGCAGTCCTTTCAGCCACATCAAGACAGGTCTGGCTGACAACTGACAACTGCTTGGCTGACCAGCTGCTGCTGCTCTGTTCACCTTGGGTGTGAGTCTTCTGAGCTCCACTTCACCCGCTGCTTCAGCTTCTGCCCCCGTTTCACCATCCTGGGGAAAGTTTCCATGATGTGTTCACTGTTGCTGCCCTCTGCTTCCAGGGTCCAGTGAAGCTGGAGGCCCAAGTCCTCTACTAACCAGCCCACAGGCAACTTGCCTAACCTCTCTAACAGGGTTTCACTTACAAAAACAAGAAAGAATACCCATTTCTACCTAACCTGAGTTTTGTGGGGATCACATGGTAAGGTTTTATGGAGGTGTTTTAACCCCTGTAAAGCAAGACACAAGGGTGAGTTAAGGTGATTATTCCCCACTGGGAATGTCTACTCTTTGCATGTTCTTGTTAGGCCTTCCATGTGTGTGACCAGAAGAGTTTCCATAGTTGCTCTGGCTACCCACAGAGACAGCAAACACAGCTCATGTCCAGCAGGTTGTCTGGGCTCCACTTCCCTCTGCTGGCCATCAGTTTCCAGACAGTCTGGGCGGGACTTTGCTTCCCATGCAAAGGCTGTCCTTGCCCATATCAGTTAGAGCTCACTGGTGTTGCTTTGCGAATGGCACATTGGGCTGTGCCCTCTGAATTTGCCACTTAAGAGTCTCCAACTGGGGACACAGCTTATAAAAATATACACAGCACAGTAAGATCACTCAAGGCAAGGCAGATAACATTCTGACCTAGGACTCCTGGAGTCTGAGCTCTAATCCTGACTGTCTCGGTCAGTCCAATGGCTCTTTCATCTCCACAGTGTAGGTACTGGCCTGGAATACAGGCTCAGGAACAGTCCTGCCACGTTCACTTGCATAGCTCCCCCTTCATGTGTCTCTCCCTACCCCCATTGCATTTTACTGAAATCTGTTTATTTGTGTGCTCACTTGGCCACATATATTGTCTCTAAGAGTTTACTTTGAAAAACAGCTTCAGCTGACAAGAGAGGGTCTTCGGGGCTAAATGCACATGAACTACCTCTTGTCCTTTGCCACAGCCCAGAGAACGGTCTCTCTCAGTGGCAGGTAGGGGTGAGAGCAGAGGGCTCACCCCGTGTGCATGCCTGGCTGTCGCTGCTCTTACAACTTAATAGAGATGTAATTCACATACCATAGAATTCACCCATTTAAAATTATCCAGTTAGTCACAGAACTTTTCAACCACAGTCAATTTTAGAACATTTTCATCAGTCCCCCAAAAAAGAAGCCCCTTACCTATTAGTCACTCCCATTTCCCACCACCACCCCTTCAGCCATAAGCAACCACCAGCCTGCTTTCTATCCCTATGAATTTTCACATTCTGGCCCACATGCTTTTTGATATTTTTGTTCCCTACCCCTGAAGCCCCAAGCTCTCCTGAGCAGGGTTTGCAGGGATGTCATGGCCAAGCCCATCAGGAATCTGGGTAGCAGCCCAGGGCTGGCTCTTGAGAACTTCAGGATGTGTCTTGCCTTACCAGCGCACCCCCATCTGACCCAGAGGCACTGGAGCAGCAAAGGGGCTGAGGGCCGCCTGGACATTTCTTTTCTAAATCCAGGCCAGACCCCCCTTGTGTGACTCAGACATCACAGGCTTACCTGTGTGAGAACACTTGGCCCTGCAGGCTGCTGAGGGGGTGCAGTTTTCAGCATCTACATCAGCCTTTAGGGTGAAGATGCTGCATCTCCAGCAGGCCCTTATGAAAATGCCAAGTTGTCTTTAGATATCAAGGCAGTTTCATGGTGTCCTGGACATCTCAGCCCTTCCCCTTCACTGCTTTCTAGCCCACTTTCTCTGTGATGATGTTAGGACAACATACTCTAGGGCAGCTATTTCGAGGGAGAAAATACTTGGCTAGAGTCCAAGGACTCACAGAGAACAAGCCACATATGAGTGGATAAGCTGCCGGTACACAGCTCAAGCCCAGCTCTGTGGCCACTGATAGTTGTGTGATCTTGACCAAGTCCCTCACCTTCTTTGAGCTTAGTGTCCCCAACTGCAAAATGGAATATGATGGCTTCTCTCACCTCACAAAATGGTACTAAGAATTAGCAAGATAATATCTTTTATGGTTTGAATGTGTCCCCCAGATTTCCTGTGTTGGAAACATAATCCCCAAATTCATAAAGTTGGTGGTATTTGCAGGTGCATATCCACGGAGCTGGGCCAGAGCTTGCATCTTCTGAGTCCAGGCTCATTTAAGAAGTTGTATCATAAGTTCATCTGACTTTATTAATGCCTCCCAGGCCAAAATGTCTGCGCCCACATATTCCCAGACAAATTCTTGGCAGACTTTTGCATAATTCAATCAGTACTTTATACGTTGTAAAGTCCTTTGTATCATTAAGTCAGGAAAATGGATATAAGTTGGTATACAAACGCTTGAGTGACAACTGATCCTAAGATGTTACTATATACTATGTTTTATAAAGTGTGTTCTAAGACAGGGCTTCTTAAACTCTAGGTAGTGAAGGACTAGTTTGTTGGTTTGTTTCTAACTTCCATCTGTCCTGAATGAATAATTTTGATAATACAATAAAAAATATATTACTAGAAAAATAATCACACATTTGAATGTTGCAGCAATGTCAAACTGCCATAAACATTTCTAATTGCTTATTCTCAATTTTTTGTAGTGACCTTGTTGGAGGTCAGTAATGGTTCACAGACCAGCACAGGTCTGCCAATCCTGTGGCACACAAAGTCATGCTCTGACTTTTACCATCTTTCAGGCCTACTTCTACCTCCTCCATAGTACTCACTTCCGGTGACCTCACCCATAAACATCAAAGTCTGATACGAACCCCTGCTGCCCTTTGCCAGTGCATCCTATAGATCTGTCTGCTTGCCTGCCCCATGGAGGTGACTCAGAACGGGTCTTCATCATCATTACTATCTTTCAACAACAATGGCCATCTCCTTCCACTTCATCCAGTTCACTGACAAGTATTTCTCTATTTTTATTGGAAACTCTACCCCTACATAAAAAATATTATATTCACATAAAACATGTGTGTCGCTGTTCCCCAAGCAGCACTACTTCTTGTCATACTCCTCTCTCTCTCTATATATATATATATATAAACACATCTATATATATACACAAATATATATATACATATATATGTGTGTGTGTATATATATATATAGGGAGAGAAGGAGTTTGAGAGAGAGAAGGAGTGTGACAGGAAGTCATATATATATATATATAGAGAGAGAGAGAGAGAGAGATCTTGCACACTCACATGGACTCTCATAACCTCCAAATGGGAGTTTCTACCATCATAAAGTAGGAATTACGATGGGTAATCTCTACTCTGAAATCAACTCCGTGGAAATTTCAGCTCTCACAGCTATGGTCTGGTGAAAGCTTCTAGAAGTATGACTTGTTTCTGTAGGTTGCTCCTCCTAGCCTCCTCTGGTCATTCAGTGATTCTCAGTAAGCTTTAGTCTACTCTAAAGTAGACTGATATCTCTGCTTTCTTTTTCAGCACCAACTTTGGCAGCATTTCCTCCAGATCTAATCACATCCACTTATTCGCAGACATACCTCTGTCCCATACCCACATGGATACTGATCTGCCCTTACAACCGGGGCCTAGGCCAGGGTGTCCTGGAGATACAGAGTGAGTCAGCCAGGGTCCCTGCTCCAAGAGAACCTCACTCCCCAGGTTCTGGTATTGTAACATCTACGGTGCTTGAGGTCAAGGGGCAGGACCTTCCAAACTGCATTTCCCCAACATTAATATTGTATAAGACATTAATCGACAGTCTCCACCAAAAAGGGTTCTGGGGTCAAACAAATTTGAGAAACAGAATTAGGTGTGCTTACATATATTATGAATCTTGAGGAAGAGGCAATATATAATAGATTTTTTTAAAATGTCCTTGATCTGCAAACCATCTTTTCAAGGAACCCCTGTTTGAGAGAGTATCATTCTTCTGATGCCATTTGGGAAATGCTGGCTCAGGGGTAGCTTCAGCAGACAGTCCTGCCAAATGCCAAGGACCAGACTGAAGTCATTCAAACATACAATCTGGCTAGATGGAAGATGAATATCTCTTTCTGATTTCCCTTAGCTCTGCCTTTTGAATGATAAATAAGTCAAGTCTGCACCCAGTGCTCTGTTATTTACTTTCCCATGGGTGTGTGTTCTGTGTAATTTACCATTTAGAGACCTAATGACTTCCAAGTCTATATTTCTAGCCCAGACCTCTTCCCTGAACTCCAGATCCCATACATCCTGCTGTCTGCTGGACAACCACCTATTGGAGATCTTTAACAGAATGTCCAGCAAACACATCCAATGCAATTTGTTCCATATAGAAGTGGTTACTACCCTCATAAAACTCATTCTCCCTCTGTATTTCCTAATGGCCCCATTGCTATCATCCAACCAGAAACCTGGCAGATGTTCCAAACTATACCTTCTTAGCCAAGTACTCAGTAAGTCTTCTTGATTTGACCTCCCAAGAAGTTCTTCTCCATTCTCAACTGCCATTGTCTAATTATGGGTCCTCATTACAGTGGTTTTCTTTTCTTTTTTGGAGATGGAGTCTCGCTCTATCACCCAGGCTGGGGTGCAGTGGTGCAATATCAGCTGACTGCAACCTCCGCCTCCCAGGTTCAAGCAATTGTCCTGCCTCAGCCTCCCGAGTAGCTGGGATTATAGGCGCCCACGACCACGCCCTGCTAATTTTTGTATTTTTCGTAGAGACAGGGTTTCACCATGTTGGCCAGGTTGGTCTCGAACTCCTGACCTCAAGTAATCTGCCTGCCTCGGCCTCCCAAAGTGCTGGGATTACAGGCATGAGCAACTGTGCCTGGCCCTACGGTGGTTTTCTGACTTCTATTTTAGGTCTGTTTCTCTGCAAAATAGACTCTGAGTTTCTGAGATGCGCAAGCAGAAAGGTTTTTGGAGCATGTTAAGGAGAATAACTCCCCTGGGCGTGGTGAAGGAAGTAAGATTGGGCAGAAGGAGGAGTTGAACAGCAATGTAGGTGCAAAAATACCCTCAACCAATTATATGGAGTGCTCTTGAACCAGATGACTCTTTAGAGTTGTCTCACTTGATGCAAGGGGTTGGGTTGAAGGTCCTTAAACCAACTCATTTCCACTCTCCTAGACCACCACCTTCCATAACCCCATCTCCTACACCCCCCCACCCACCTCCACTAGATATGGGCAAACCCCCACCCCACCCCAGGGTGGCATAACCTTTGGCCAAGGGCTATTCCAAGAATGGACCTCACCTGAGAGCCACCTGTCACCAACCCTTCCAGCAGCTGGAGGAACGAGTGCCTCAGTCCTGAAGGGGGATCTGGGTGGTAGACCACAGCACCGACTGTAGCATTCTTGTTCCTAATTTTGCTGCTTTCCAGTTCTCCCTCCACAACGCCACCAGAGGGGTTTTTCTAAGCCCAAATGTAATCACACTACACCCTTACTCATACCTCTCCATACCTCCTCCTTACTTACGAGACGATTCACATCTGATCTCTGTCTAAGCACGAAGCCATCTCCCACAGCCTTTCCTTCTTGTGTGCCCTCTTGCCTCACAAATACCAATCTACTAATACTTATCAATCCTTCACAGTGCTGCTCCCTCTGCAGGGAACGAGCTTTCCCACTCTTCCCACTCCTCTCACTAGCAAGCCTCCATTTATCCTTTAGGGCCCATCTGAAGCACCTTCTCTATAATGCCTTCCTGAATATCTTCAAGCAGTAGACTCTGTACACTCTTTTTATACTCTTATAGTGAATTGCTTATATGCGGTTATTTGCTTAAATCTGGCATCCTTAAGAGCAAAACCTGCGTTGTATTCTTTTTATTTATTTATTTATTTTATTTATTTTTTCAGACGGAGTCTCACTCTGTCGCCCAGGCTGGAGTGCAGTGGCACGATCTCAGCTCACTGCAAGCTCCACCTCCCGGGTTCACACCATTCTCCTGCCTCAGCCTCCCGAGTAGCTGGGACTACAGGCACCCGCCACCACGCCCAGCTAATTTTCTGTATTTTTAGTAGAGACAGAGTTTCACCATGTTAGCCAGGATGGTCTCGATCTCCTGACCTCGTGATCCGCCCGCCTCAGCCTCCCAAAGTGCTGGGATTACAGGCATGAGCCACCGTGCCTGCCCTTGTATTCATTTTTAAGTCAATGAATCAGCCATCGGCATCAGTATTGTATGAGGCTGTGTCTACATGGGCTGAGTCAAACTAACTGGAGCTGACTTTAGTCATTTTTTTCTGGGACTTAATCTAGGTGTCCAGTGAGGGCTGTAGGCCCCTGGGAGGAGGAACTCTATTTGGAGACTCTCACCTGGCTCAGGATGTATACAACGCGAGGCTCTGAGGGAGCTGGGCATTTAATAACCCTGCCCATTAGGTTGATGCCGCCCCCCATGGTGGGCAAGAGGCATAGCAAGTGACCTACAGGACATGTTACAAAAGGCCATAAGGCCTGCCTTGCCTACAAATCTCTCTTTCATGACTGAGCCCTCCCTTCATGTTCATTCTGAAATTCTCACTCCTATATTTACTAATAGTTGGATCAGTGGCCCCATAAGTGGGGTGAATATACCCCAGAGCCTGGGCAAGCAGATGCATCTCTAGAAGAGAATTTTATGTCTATTTTTATTTTATCCCTTTAAAAATTTTAGTATTGTGGGCTGTGGGCAGTGGCTCACACTTCTAATGGGAGGCCCAGGTGGGCAGATTGCTTGAGCCCAGGAGCTCAAGACCAGCCTGGGCAACATGGTGAAACCCCATCTCTATAAAAAATACAAAAAAAATAGCCGGGTGTGGCAGCACGCACCTGTAGTGCCATCTGCTCCAGAGGCTGAGGTGAGAGGATCGCTTGAGCCCAGGGAGGCAGAGGTTGCAGTGCACTGAGATTGCACCACTGCACTCCAGCCCGGGCAACAGGGTGAGATCCTGTCTCAAAAAAAAATGTTTTTGTATTGTGTATGTTTTATAATGTGCACAATACAGTAGTATACTAACACATGTATATGATTTATAAATAAATAATATAAGGGAATATACACTCAGAACTTTTTTTTAATAAGTAGCACATTGTTTTAAAAAATTGGAGACCTCTGGATTGGACTGTAAAGCCTTGAGCCCTCTCCAGCTTTCACCTATGAGCTCTGCAGCTGATCTGTTGCTGAGCTAATTTCTACCAATGGGCACCTAAAGTTTTACAGGAACTCTGAAGTCCAGGATCTACCCAGCTGCGAAGGAAAGGGAGGGGGAGGCTGAGGAGAGCACAGAGGCTGAATCTAGCCAGAGCTGGTGAACCATCAGGTAAGGAATTGAGAACCTGGAATACACAGATGCATATGGTGAAGCAGAGGGCAGCAACAGGCAGGACAGCAATGGGAGGGATGCGATATGAAAGAGTGGCAATCCCTCCCTCCACCACGAAGCATGCCCATCCATCTTCCACTATGGTGGGGATGAGAGGTACAGTCAGCCAGATATAAAGGTGGCAGTGGCAGCTCTAGAACACCTACATACGGGGCTAAGAGGCAGCAGTCTGATTGCAGTGAGGGCATAGGAGCCTCGTCTTAAGGCTGCATTCGCATATCAGAGCACCTGGGTTATATGGTTATTTGTGGATGGTTGTGGGGATTGATTGGTGGTGGAGATTAGGTGGAGGGGCGGTGTGCATTGTTACCAGTGCAGCCCTGACAGTCCTTTAGCAGGTGGAAACTAGTGAGCCGCATTAGGATGGAAAGAGAATTATGGCATCTAAAATCAGGAGAGACTGTGATCTGGCACCAAACCCTGGGGCCTGAGGGCTGCATTGGGATGATATGTTAGAATAGCTCCAGCAGCCAAAAAGCATCTTGGTAATACAGGACCAAACGTGCATGGGTAGGGAATGGGCCCCTCAGTGGGAGACCAGGTAAGGGATGAGGAGGACTCCAAGAGCATGGCTTGCAAAAAGGAGGCACAGAGAGACCCCAGAGATGAACATGGCTAACTTGGCAGGTTTAGTCTCAATGTCGAGGAAGAGTGGTTCACACCTCCACAGTTCCCGGTTCCACTAGAAAATCGGTAGAAGACTGATGGCCATGATAAAAAACTATATACTGAACTTTCTTATATACAGATTTTCCTGGAAAATAAAAAAGATCAGAAGGGAAACAAATGCAATTCCTTTCTACTATGTTTTCAGACTCTGATTAGGCTCTTAATATTCTACAGGCAGCAGACTATAAACCCTTTGAGGGCTACAACTGCTTCTTGCTGACAAGGTATTGCATTTGTAAAGTTAGCATAAACTTTTATGTACACTATTTCATACCACAACATGGCAAGGTAGGTATTCTTATATGCATTTTGCAGATGAAGAAATGAAAGTTCAAAGTGATAAGTTCATTTAGCCAGAAACTTACATTCTATAGGTGAGGAATCTGAGGCCCAGATGGAGTTAACTGACTTACCCAGGACAAAGAGCAAATACTCATCAAAGCCACAACCCACGCCCAGGCCTCACAGAACTTCACCTGTATCCCAATTCTCCATTCTCTTATTACACTTTCCTCCCAGCGCCCCATGGTGCTTAAAGCAGAGGTCAGTAAACAGAAAGCAGGCCATGAGGAATGGCTAACAAATTTTTATGAGCTCTGTCTTTCTTACTCTTGATTCTCCCCTAGATCATCTGTTCTAACATCTTCTGTGTTTCTTCACAGCATGTAAAAGGAAAGAACAAGAACATGGGAAGGATAGAGGCAACACACCCAAAAAGCCCAGGTTGGTCTTCACAGATGTCCAGCGTCGAACTCTACATGCAATATTCAAGGAAAATAAGCGTCCATCCAAAGAATTGCAAATCACCATTTCCCAGCAGCTGGGGTTGGAGTTGAGCACTGTCAGCAACTTCTTCATGAACGCAAGGAGGAGGAGTCTGGACAAGTGGCAGGACGAGGGCAGCTCCAATTCAGGCAACTCATCTTCTTCATCAAGCACTTGTACCAAAGCATGAAGGAAGAACCACAAACTAAAACCTCGGTGGAAAAGCTTTAAATTAAAAAAAAATTTTTAAAAGACCAGGACCTCAAGATAGCAGGTTTATACTTAGAAATATTTGAAGAAAAAAAAAGTGTTATTTATAGTCCAAAGAAACCAAAGACTTAGCTCACCTGCATTCTGACTTTGTTTGGAGACACACACTTCAGCGGGGCGGCGACTTGGCAAGACAAATGATGAGCAGGAAAACACCAGTGGATCTCACACCTTCAATCCATGACCATCCTTGCTGTGCTTGGCTGTTTAGTGGTTTGGAGCATAGTGATTTTGAGCCATTGAGCGGACATCTTTTAAGATCGAACTTTCTCATCTGTTCTACCATGCCACGAAGGTGTATGATGTCTCAGTACTGTGTGTGGGTGTGTGTGCATGTGTGTGTGCGTGCACGTACACACACACGCACACACACACACACAACCACCACCACCAGTGGTTAGAGACTTAGGCAGAGCTGGTCTTCAGAAATGGTTGTGCTATAGGAGTGCAACCAACATGGTATGGGGTTGTCTGAGTTCATTGGATTGGTGATTTTGCTCGTCTAGCCTAGTGTTTGAACCTGCCAGGCCCGCAACCTAAATGCAGATTCAAACCCAGCAAAGAAAATTTGAATGACACCTAAACCAGTGCATTCTCTTTGTTTGTTAAGGAATGTTCAGATATTTTTTAAGAAATGAAACAAGAGTCCATCCATTTAAAAAATCACCTAGGTACCAAAGAACACACTTAATATTATAGTGCAGGTATTTTATTGCAATGATTTTAATAACCAAAGCTATTTTTACACAAGATACTATGTAAAGTTATACGTATGAACTGATCTAGCTGTAATACACATGCCACATAGAATCATGACTATTATTTATGACTCTTGAAGCATTTGAAATATGAGTTTTCAGAACTGGCAAGAAAGAATGTAGCTTCAGGGAAGCAATTAATATCATGGCAGAGAGGTCGATGCAGTACACGTGTACATCCAGATGGCACACTCCTTTTCAGGATCCATAAATGTCACTAAAGTAAAGAGATAGACATGATTCCATAATCTGTTCCTAGCTGAGAAAACCTGAGGATCTTTCCAAAGTAGGACCCCATTTTTACACTAGAAAACTAAGTTTAACAGGGAAAGTAACTAAATTAGAAAATTCGTTCAAAGTAATGCTTTTTATAAAAGGTCACTAAATGAAGAACTATCCTTAGATTAATTGACTTATATTTGCTTTATGCATTTGGCACCAAAAACCTCTTTTAAATACTTTACAAATACAAATAAAGTAAAAAAACAAACAAACAAACAAAAAACACATTATTATTCAAATGAACTATTCAGTACTTACAAGTATCCTAAAAAGTAATCAAACTAACTTATTGCCAATTCCAGGTATCTTATCACTTGGACATCAGTAAAACAGCAGAAATGGTAGAATTGGTGGAACTGCATAGAAAAAGCCAGTGTTCTGGTGGGTGACAAGACTTTTGATCTATTGGTATTAATCAATTTATTGAACTAAGAATAGCCTCCAAAGCATTCTGCATTCTTTCTTGCTACTGCATTAAGCTGGAAATTTTATAATATAGATTTTGCTCTCTAACAGGGACAGATTAAAAACTAGACCTGAGCTTACAAATACAAAATTTTAAATATCTATTTTTCCAAATCACTTAACCAGAGCTGTAGAAATCAAAGCCAAAAAAAAAAAAAAAAAGAAGAAGTTGTATTAGTGGTACCCCAGTGAATCACTAGATTCCCAGAAAAATTATCTCTGAATTTAGTTGGACTGTAACTTATGTAAGTGGATGCCTATTATGCCATTAGGTAAAGAATTGGATACTCTTAGTTAATTACCACCCCTACTTAGAACTATAAAATTAAATGTTATCCTAATGATAAGTTGTTTTATTGAGATTCATTAAAAATGCCAAAGAATAAAACTGAACCATCTTGACACAAAACATAACTCCTTAGCATCAAATCTCAGCACCTTGTCTAGGTCTGTAACAGGCAGGCAACTAGAGAGGTGAAGCAAAACGAACAAGCCATCTATCTGTGTCTCCTTCATGTCTGCTGCCGAATGAGAAGAGGAAACCAACATATACTTCTCTTTTGATGAAATACTGCATTTGCCTTGACATGTTTTGTCTTTTTTAAAAAATTTCACCCACAATTCCAGCTTAAAAATTTCCCTTCTAAATATGGCACAATTATAGTTCAGCTATTGAAAGAGACCGTTTAAATGGCCACCCTTCAAGATTTACTAAAAAGTAGAATCTTGTCAATGACATAAACAAAAAGGAAAAAACTGATTAACATTTTCTCTCTCTCCAGGAATGGAGGGAGCCGGGGATACAGCTACATAATGTATTTATAATTTAGGAGGGAGGAAAGCCTTATTTATCTAAAATGTGATAATTCTAAATGCAGGGAAATTCAAGCTGTGTCTACACACAATCTTACCAAATTCAATACTCCAAGAAAAGAAAAGCAGAATTCAGACAACCATGTTTTTTATTTGTTGTTACTATATGTTAACCCCAAAATCAATCCAACACGCATGTTACCTTTTTTTTTTTTTTTTTTTTTTTTTGAGACAGAGTTTCACTCCGTCACCCAGGCTGGAGTGCAATGGCATGATCTCAGCTCACTGCAAACTCTACCTCCCGGGTTCAAGTGATTCTCCTGCCTCAGCCTCCCAAGCAATTGCAATTACAGGCGCCACCATGCCCTGCTAATTTTTGTATTTTTAGTAGAGACAGGGTTTCACCATGTTGGCCAGGCTGGTCTTGAACTCCTGACCTCTGGTAATCCACCCGCCTCGGCCTCCCAAAGTGCTGGGATTACAGGCATGAGCCACTGCACCTGGCCCATGTTACATTTTTGACCAATTATTTTGGTACTGTGTAGGCACAGGCTCATAGAATATTGCTTCATTTTCAGTATCCCACCATAATGGTTTTTTAAGAAACTCACCAGTTATCCTATTTGCTAACACCAAAGATAACTTTCATACCAGCATTGAATTTGCACCCATTATGCAATTTCAGGGCTTAGAGATATATTTTCTCATAAACAGATGCACAAATCAGAGCCTCAAAAGCAATTTTTTTACTCGACTGTTTAAGCATACTCACATCGTTTGCTTTTTAGAAATCGTGATGGACAAAACTCAGCTTCTCACAAGCAATACACTTATTACATCATGTATGACCGATTCTTTACTTGCTCCTGAACTGGCATGTAGAAAAAAAACACAATGCTTCCATTCCTATTGAGTGTAACATTAATTTCTGGCTTGAGTTTTTTAATCTACATTCCACAGAGCTGATCATGTGCCATTTGTTCACCCATCATTTCTCAATTCTTTTGCAAAATTCACCAGAAAAAGGTGTCTATCTTACTGTTTTATTTGTATGTGTGTTTATTCCAAAACTGCACTTAAAGTAATCCTTTTTTTTTTTTTTTTTTTTTTTTTGGTAGAATGGAAGTTAGTCTGTTTCTGGTCATAAGTCATTCAGGTCCTGTCATCACTGGAAGCTTTCCTGTAGAGGGCAGGGAGGTGTGACATCTGGACACCCCAAAACCCCAGACGTCAATAAATGTTCAGGTAAAAGAGCTCTGGATGTCAGGAATTGAGTATTCCAGTCCCTGGATGCAGCTGGAATAGACTCCAAAGACCAAAGAAAATGTGTGGGAAATCCAGAAGTTCTAAATGAACATGTCACTCACTGTGCCCCCGCAAAAAAAAGCGAAATTATTTTTCCAGGAAAATATAAAAGCACTACACTACTTTTGGATTCATTCCACTCCCATTGCTACCCCAGGTGAATGACGGTAGTTGCAGGTTAAATGCAAACTTTGCTATACCAAAGAGTCCTAGGACATTTTCACATGAGCTGTAAAGGCATTTTCCCTAAGAAAGGTCCTCCCTTCTTTGTACATAAAGGATGAAAACTATGCATTTAGCAAACAAAGAGAAAGCACTTCTCCTTTTTCTATCTAGTTGTTTAGGGTGCATTCAAACACCAGAGGCTGTTTTGAGACGTGTTTGGCCTTCTGGGTTATTACTGTGGTGTGGTTAGCTTTACAGTACATTTGGTAACTACTTCCTAAATAGTAAGGACAAAGAAGCAGAAGGTAAAAAAAATAGCTACTTCCACGTGTAAAAAAAAAACAAAAAACAAACAAAAAAAAAAAAACAAAAAAAAAAGAAAGAAAAAAAGAAAAAAAAAGTGTAAAGATCTACTATTTATAGTGTGAACCAAAGACGCTACCTCACTCAATTTCCATTGGTGATTTTAATCACATTGATGATACCAAAGAATACCAAAGATATTTTCATGCACGGTCTCAGTCTGCAGAGGGAACTCCGCCCCTTCCCTTCCCCCACCACCCTCCCTCACTCTTCACTCAGTGTGTAAACTTGTCTTCATTCTTAATAATGATACGATAATGACAACAACAACATTAGGAAATACTACTCTTATTACTGCTAGTTCTACTTGTAAATCTCTAGGCAAACATGTTGCAAACTTTGTAAACTCCTAGGACGAGTGCCTTGCTTGAACCAAAGTGTTAAACCGCTGTTGACCTCTTTCACCTTATACTCTTTGAATACCTCAGCCTCTTAGAAAGGCCACTAATGAAGAAAAAAAAAAAAAAGGAATAATTATTCACCGTGGTGCTTTTTCCGTGCAACCATGCAATGAAACTTTCTTTGATACCAAAGGATGACTTTTTTTCCCCAATTTCTTGCTGATAAACCAAAGCTCCTCCTCCTCGTTCCCTCTCAAGTTGTCCCCACCTGACTTCACCTGTCCCTCCAGCAGGCAGGCCGTGCGTAACTTTTACCAATTCCTCCAAATACCTCATAGTAATAAAGTTTTAGGGTTATGTTGTATAGAGAGTCTATGTGATAAGGCAGAACTTACTAGTTTGGTAATTGTTAAGGTTACTTTAAAAAAAACTTTATAATTCTTATTTATTTTGTAGTTTGTATGTTTGGGATGTCCCCCCTCCCCTTTGGTTTGGGGTTTATTTTCTTGGCAGAACTGCTCTGTTGCTCAAGGAAGACTTAATTTCTGGAAATGTTCCCCCCGGTGAGTTAAGGGTTGTGTAAAAAAGCAAGAATGGAATAAGAAATGATTTTTTGTTTTGATGGTTACTTATGAAGTTTTTGTGTTCCGTAGAAAATTTGTTTCCACAGGGTAAAAAAAAAAAATACATATATATATATATATATAAAAAATCTCTTTTTTGTGAAGCTGGTTCCTATTTTTCTCTATAACGTGCTGTGATTTTTTTTAATTTAATTACATTTTATATGAGCTTATTTAATCATTGCTTTAATTTATGACTGTGTAGTTTTTAAAATGTATATAGTAGAATCGAAATGGCCAAAGCTTTATGTTACAATCTTTTTGTTCTCGATGCTAAGATAAGCTGAAGGCAAGAGCTTCTCTTAACTGCAGGGTGTATCTTTAGCTTTTTCTTAGTAGGTACTTCAATGTGTGCTGTAAACACTGCCAGGTCCCCCCTCAGAAACTTGTACATGCCAAAGTGAGTGTTTCAAGATAGTCCTTTTTGTCATTTAGAAAGAAAGGCATTATTCGTGTTCTTCCTTTAATTTATTAATTTTTTTAGAAAAGATTACTTTGCAGGTAAGACCTGAAATTCCAAAGAATTTAAGACTTTTTAAATATTTCAAAGCACCGGCATTTGTGAGATACTTTGCTACCTTTTTTTTTTTTTTTTTAACCATTCGCACGGGTATGAGAAGTAGAGTGTAAAAACTCAAAGAGACAAGCTAACTTGAATTTGGAAATCCTCTAGGTTTTCCCAAGTTTCTGAATTGCTTCAAGGCAGGGGCAGGGCATGGAGACAGTTCCTTTTGCAAAGCTGAGAGGAGAGTGTAATGGCCTCATGCCCTTAGACAGAAAGTCAAGGCTGGGGAGCAGCTTGACCCAGCCCCTTCCCCTCTGGCCAGTCCACAGTAGATGCAAAACACAATTGCTTGGCCTCAATTATCAATAGAATTTAAGGAAAAAATCAAAGTTACACATCCCTCTCCACATCAGTTTCTTGGAATCTGCTACTCACGACTGCCCCTCCTCTCCCCACACATCCCTACCAAAGTCACAGGAGTCATCCTCAAATGTCAGGGTCCTGGGGTGAATGTACTCCGTGTCTCTCTGAGTTTGTCTCCACTCACTCTTCATCTTCCGACTGGTTTCTTTTCTGCACTAGAGATGATCCCTGCCCTCAGCTCCCTTCATGGAGGCAGTTCAGATACTTGGCCCTACTTGTGATGAGCACACACACGGAATTCTCAACTGACAGTGGCATCCTCAGAAGAGTTGGTGCCCACTATTTTATTTTGCTGAAAGAAGTTGCTCTGACTACACGTCATAAACCCATAGATGTCAATACTTTCCCTCTCAACATACAAATTTTGCCTTATTTATTTTTTTTTTCCCCCTCCACAGGGGTGTTTTTGATGGGGAAGGAAAGAGAGGGCTTAGACTTCAGGTCAAATGTTACATTTTCCTAGGAACATTTTTATACTCATTATGTGTTTTAATAGGGCAATAAATCTGCTTTGGGTTGCAGGATCACTCAGTGTGCTGTTGGGAAGCATTGACCAATTATTTGTTTTTATTACCAATGCTGTGCGATGAGTTATGGAAACCTAGGACAATGGTTGAGCAGTGAAGCGCTGAGCGGTGTTGTATTCACAAGGTCACATCCGTTTCCATGTTAGTCTCAATTTGTTGTGGTACGTTCTGCATTTATTACATAATCATTGTGGGCTCATTTTAGATTTGCCGTCTGAACCAAGTGACAAGTATTTTTCAATACAATAAAGTTGAAAACCTTGTCTTCCACTTGCTTTGGTAGTTGTCTTCATATCTCCCTATGCTTATTGTCCTGTCTGAATCAGCCTATCTGTCACTCACTTAGACCTATCCCTTCCCCCTTTTTCTATTTTCACTACACTTTTGGTCTTAGCTATTGTTTGAGTGTGACTCAGTTTCCCTGTTCAAGTTAGCTTGATGGTTTATTATGTAAGGAGGGTGCCTAAGACAATCATCAGGTAAAAATAAAATAAAATAAAAAAGATCAGTAGAGTAGAAAATCTTCCAAGAGCAGAGGGAGTTCTTCCTTAACAATGAAAAAAAGACAAAAAAAAAAAAAAAGGGTAAATACATAATTAAATAATTAATTAAAATCCTAACCATGAGGGGCTTAGAAGATTTTTTGATAAAAGACAAATGTTGCTGTCATTTTCTTTGTCAATTAGAAAACAGTGGTAGTTTCTACGTTGCATCTACATTTCAGACTAAATGATTATTGTACCCAGTTACGGTTGTTTGCTAATATTTTGTCTCTCTCTCTTTCTCTCTGTCCAATGCTTCTTCTGTATTTTTGTGTGTAGCAACAAAAACGTGTAATGCATTAGGCATTATTCTGGTTTGTTTCTGAGTATCTCCTGTACTGCATTAAGGTTTCTTTCATTTATTTTAAGCTTCGCTACTGTTCTCACTTTATGCCGTGCAATATCATCTGCTGTGTTTGCTAAGCAAAAAAGAAAAAAAGAAAAAAAAGCAAGTGATGATGCCATCATGCTTTTCAGTGTTAAAATGTTTCAGCATTTATGTAGTCACCAAAATGTAGTAAATAAAATGTTGGATTTTCCAGCACTTTAAATTTAGACAATTCTTGCCTTCTTTTGTTTTTATTCTACCTGAAATCTTAAGCAAGTAGCTCATCGATTTTCTTTGGAGGAAGGGTGAAACGGAGACGACAACACGCTTGAAAACAAAAGACAGTGCCATGGTCAAAGAAAGATTAATTCAGGGAAAATAAAGAGATGTTCTCTAGTGGAGCAAAATAATGCTTTTAATTGAAAGTGGAACATTCTATTTCTAGAGATTAGCCATTTATATTAACCTGATTGACTCTCAGAAGAAGTAAAAATTATAATTAGAGAGGATCATCCTTAAAAGGCCTCTCCAGTAAAATAACTTGTGTGGGTATTTGTGTGTCTCAGAAGCTGGGGGTGGGGCAGGGAAATTAAGGTCCTTTTTAATAGAATGTAGTAACCAATCAAGAGGCCTGGCTCAGGCAACAGGGAAACCAGGTTTGCCTTTCCTGCTGTGCTGATTACTAACTGCAAGACCTTGGGCAAATTACTTAACTTCCCTCAGTCTGTTTCTTCATCTGTAAAATGGGCATAAATATCTACATTACAGGGTGGTTGTGAGGATTAGACACTAGAAGTAGGTAAAGCTTAGCCCAGTGTCTGGTATATAAATCCTCAATAAATCTTAGCTATATTCATTATCAGCAAATTAGATAGATGATTGATAGATAGATAGATAGATAGATAGATAAGATAGATAGATGATAGATAGATAGATGATTGATAGATAGATAGATAGATAGATAGATAGATAGATAGATAGATAGATAGATGATAGATTTAGAGACCGGGTCTTGCCCTGTTACCCAAGCTAGCGTCAAACCCCTAGGCTCAAGTGATCCTCCTGGGCTTCAGCCTCCTTAATAGCTGGGATTACAGGCTCAGCAAATATCTTAAAATGCAGATTTTTTCCAGTTAAAAAGACTATTTACGGCCGGGCACAGTGGCTCATGCCTGTAATCCCAGCACTTTGGGAGGCCGAGGCAGGCAGATCACGAGGTCAAGAGATCAAGACCATCCTGGTCAACATGGTGAAACCCCGTCTCTACTAAAAATACAAAAAAATTAGCCAGGTGTGGTGGCACACGCCTGTAGTCCCAGCTACTCGGGAGACTGAGGCAGCAGAATCGCTTGAACCCAGGAGGCGAAGGTTGCAGTGAGCTGAGATCCTGTCTCTGTACTCCAGCCTGACGACAGAGGGAGACTCCGTCTCAAAACAAACAAGCAGATGAGCAAAAAAACTATTTTCTAAGGTGTTTCATTTTTTAAATACAGGATTAGGACTGCTTTCCCTTTTTAAATTATTTATTTATTTTGAAATAGGGTCTCCTTGTGTCACCCAGGCTGGAGTGCAGCAGCGTGATTACCACTCACTGCAACCTGGACCTCCTGGGCTAACGTGATCCTCCCGCCTCAGTCTTCCAAGTAGCTGCAACGGGGAGGCACATGCCACCATACCCCACTTGTGTGTGTGTGTGTGTGTGTGTGTGTGTGTGTTTTGTTTTTTGTTTTTTGTTTTTTGTTTTTTGTTTTTGTAGAGACAGGTTCTTGCCATGTTGCCCAGGCTGTTCTTGAACTCCTGGCCTCCCAAAGAGCTGGGGTTATAAGCGTGAGCCACAGTACCCAGCCTTGGCTACTTTTAATGAAGGTGATATTAATGTTCTTCTACAAAGCTTTTTGTGGACATTTTCTAAAAAGTTTGATTTTGAAATAATTTCAAACTTACAGAAAAGTCGCAAGGATGCATACAGAATTCCTGTATACCTACTGGCCAGATTTAACAATGCTTTATATTTTGTCACATTTGCTTTATCATTCTCTGTGTATATGTTTACATAATTATTTTCCTGGAACCTTTGGAGAATAGGATGCATATATCACGCCCATTTATCTCTCAGTACTTTCACAGGTATAGTCGTGAGTGGGCTTTGGGGCATACCAGTGGGATGGTGGGAAGTATGCTGAGCTCTGCCCCAAGGATGATTAATACCTATTTCAATGCTATATAAACATTTTGTTTATAATGTTCCTATATAGCTCTGTTCCTATATGGCTCTGTTCTGTCTTGTGATGATCAGTTTTATGTGTCAACTTGACTAGTCTCTGGTCCCCAGTTACTCAATCAAACACTAGGTGTTGCCATGAAGGTATTTGGTGGATGTGATTGCTGTTCATAATCAGTTGACTTTAAATAAAGGAGAATATGTCACATAGGTGTGCAGAGCAGTCCAGATTCTCAGGAATATATTGCAACTTTCCAAAGCCCTCAATGGGGTAAAGCAAAAAGTATATCTGAGACAGGTCTCGATCAATTTAGACGTTTATTTGGCCAAGTTTAAGGACATTCCTGGAAGAAAAAAACACAGAATCACAGAAGCAGTCTGTGATCTGTGCCTTTCTCCAAGATGAATTTGAGCACTTCAATGTTTAAAGGGGCAAAGTGGACTGGAGGGGAAAGAGGGAAGGCATGGTCATCCACACGTTGCAAGAGAAAAGGAGCGGTAGGGGAAGAGTCAATTATATATTCCTCTCACCCTCAGTAAATCAGCACATCATATAAGATAACATGAACATAGAGTAGCTACCTGTAAAGATATTTAACCTTTTATCTGTAGCTATCTGGTTAGGAACAAAAGAAAAGGCAGCTTCTTGCATGACTCAGCTTTCAGATTAATTTTTTCCTTTTGGCAGAGTGAAGTGGGGTCCCAAGATTTTACTTCCCTTTCACATTTCATATCTCATTCCCCAGATTTTCCTTTAAGATTTTTGGTCAGCTTTTGAGCTGGTCTCAACTGTTGTCCCTGGCTCCGGCAACTGCAATATTAAACAATCATCCTTGATTGATTTTGTTGTTTGGTTTTTTGGTGGGGACAGAGTCTTGCCATGTTGCCCAGGCGGGTCTCAAATTCCTGGATTCAAGCAATCCTCCTACCTTGGCTTCCCAAAGGGTTGGGATTACAGGCATGAGCCACCACACCAAGCCCCCTGATTGTTTTTGACAAATGCCTCAGAAATTGATGGAAACTGAGTTGAGACAGGAATAATACAGGGTGGCCACAAGAGAACAGAATATTCCAGGCAGTAGTTTCACATGACTAAGCAAAAGGAAACTATCAGAATAGCTGCAGAAGTTAGGGACTGAGCCAGAGTGTGAACCAAGCTGGCTAAGACTGACTGGACCCAACATGGCATCGGATTTGACCTAGGTTTCTCCTAGGAATTCATTATATGCTCATTAACATACTCAATCACATGCCCACCAGTACCATGACAGTTCTGGGAACACCTGCATTTGGTGTAAAAATGAGTGGCACCAGAGTTCCAAGAAATCTCTACCTTTTTCCAGGAATCTTCATGAATATTCCACGCCTTTGGTGAAAGAAACCCATGAAGATAGAAACCGCAAACCCCACTGTAAGACTCTCTCTTGAGTATGCACACTCTCCCCTTTTTTTTTTTTTTTTTTTTTTTTTTTTGAGTTTTCCCTTTACAATAAATCTCCACACTTTCCCTGTTTTCTGACTCATCCTTGAATTCCTTCTCACAATGATGTCAACATCCTGGACACTGGCTGGGGTCAAGGTGCCACCTGCTTTTGGGGGCCTCCCTCAGCCTACTGGCATCAGAACCAGGTAAAATGTTTAAAAGCCCTGTGAATGGAGGTTCCCAGAGAACTTCCTGATAAGTCAAAGAACGGCGATGATCTGAGAATGGTGTTTTGAGAGAGCATCAAACCCCTTCTGCCCTCCCATTCCCCCTCCAGAGGTGGCAGGGCTGTTAGTTCTTAAGGAGACTGCAAAGCTGGGGAAGAGGGTGTGTGAGTCCATCCTCACACTGTTATAAAGATAATACCCAAGACTGAGTAATTGGTAAAGGAAGCAGGTTTAATTAACTCACAGTTCCACATGGCTAAGGAAGCCTCAGGAAACACAATCATGGCAGAAGGGGAAGCAAGAAAGCAGGCACCTTCTTCACATGGTGGCAGGCAAGAGACAGAGGAGTGAAGGGGGAAGAGCCCCTTACGAAACCATCAGATTTTGTGAGGACTCACTCACTATCATGAGAACCGCATGGGAGAACATCCCCCATGATCCAGTCACCCCCCGCCAGCTCTCTCCTTAGACACGTGGGGAATATGGCGATTACAATTCAAGACAATATTTGGGTGGGGACACAGCCAAACTGTTGAAACAGCTCCATTGTCTGGAGTAAATACCTGGAGTTCATTGTCTCACGCCAAGAAAAGTAAGGACGCAGTCACACACAAGGAGTGGGTTTAGGACTGCAAAGTCTGATAGACACAGAAGAGGAAAGGGAGAGAAAGCTTTCTCATGTTGAGAGAGCAGGTCGCCCAAGAAAGGGTTTCCAGGTTTGGGGTGGAATGTGATTGATTTTGTAGAGAGGCTCGAGGAGGCAGTGCTCGTTTTACATAGGGCCGGGGGGATTGGTTTGACCAGGTGTGTCATTTACATAACCTGTGAAGAAACTGGCCCTCCCAGCCTAATCGTTTATTATGCAAATGTGACTTCTACCTGGCTGTTACCATGACACCTGCACACGTGGCTTTACCTGGCTGGTGCCATGAAACTGGCACATATGGTGACAAGGAAAGGGAGCGGGAATCACCATATTGAATGTACCTGGCTTCCAGTTACACCCACTGTCATTTACATATGCAAGTGTCTAGCTTGCATATCTATGCTTGCAGCTTGATTTTTCAGGATACTTTCTGCTAGTGAAGAAGTGGTTAAGGGGATGCTTTTTATTCAAGGAAAATTCCACTGAGAACTCTTTTACCTGCTCTAACTGACTAAAATAATTTCTTGGTAACTCCTGTATTACTATATCAGAGGTTGTAGGAATAGCCGAAGTTAAAATGTTACAAACCTGGCTGTTCTTACTGAGATTCAGGCTTAAACATTCCTCCAACTGTTGCAAGCCTTTGGATCATTTCCAGAGTTCTGAAAAAGTTGATTTTGACCATTTTTGCCAGTGTTCTCGTCGCCTTTGTAGAGGAGATGCTTTTCAGAGTTCCTTCTCTGTCATTCCTCTCTGCCCAAGGATGAAAGCACCAAGCTGATGTTCACGTGCCCTCTCAGCAAGGAAGCCAGCAGCCATACATGTTAGTGGTTCAGAAAGCTTCAGAACTCAAAGATTTTTTTTTTGAAACAGAGCCTCATTCTGTCACCCCAGGCTGGAGTGCAGCGGCACAATCTCAGCTCACTGCAAGCTCCGCCTCCTGGGTTCAAGCAATTCTCCTGCCTCAGCTTCCTTAGTAGCTGGGATTACAGGCATGCACCACCACGCTCAGCTAATTTTTGTATTTTTGGTAGAGACGGGGGTTCGCTATATTGGCCAGGCTGGCCTCTAACTCCTAACCGCAAGTGATTCACCTACCTTGGCCTCCCAAAATGCTGGGATTACAGGCATGAGCCACCGCACCCACTCTTTTTTTAAAACCTTTGTAACTTCTTCATAATTGCTACTTTTGTCATGCCAAGTCTATTTCTCAACAGGGTAAAATGCCAAGGTCCTGAGGTCCTGGATTGGATACTTCTGATAATTGGGTAGTAATTGAGTAATTGTGCTCAGGGAAGGCGATTTCACATGCCCTTTTCTGAGTTCACACATTGAGAATAACATGGTGTGGTCTGTGAGGTTCCTGAGAAAGTTGATATATATATATATATACACACACACACACATATATATATACACACACACATATATATATATTAAGTTATACAGTGTAAATTAGCACAATTTGTATTTGTCAATTATACCTCCAGAAAGCTGTTTTTTAAAAATTATAGGGCATGTCAAAGGGCACAGAAGCTAGCTTGAAAGAGCTCCCAAAGCCTAAGCTTGGATAATTTGAACAACAAAATAAATAATGATAATATTGGATTATAGTCCACGGAATAAAATATGCATGAGTCCATACTGAGTTAAATATATAATTGAATAGCTAAATAAATGGGGGAAAGGGACAGCTCTTCCTTATAGTAGAATTCCTGTTTTAAAATGTAGGAGAGATGAAAATAGGTAATCACAACTATGCAAACGAATACCACGTTAATTATTGCTGCAGGCAAGAACCATCCAGGAATTCTAAAGTCAATAGGTAAAGCATGGTAAGAAATAGGATATTTACATTATCTCAAAGCATTTTCCTGCAATATTTATTAATTACAAAGGAAAAATAGCAACTTTAAACAGGAGGAATTTGACAGTCCCCCGCTTAACCAAGAGATGAAAGTTAGCAACACTACTAATAAATAAGATGTTTCAACACCATGCATCCCCTCATATGATGCACTAAGAACATGGTAGTATTCTCGCCAAGGACAGATTACCTCAACCTAATCACGAGAAAATAGCGGAAAAACTGAGGGACATTTCACAAGACAACTGACCATTACTCTTCAAAATGTGAAGGTCGTCAGGTGCAGTGGCTCACGTCTGTAATCCTGTAATCCCAGCATTTTGAGAGGCCGAGGCAGGCAGATGGCTTGAGTCCAGGAGTTCAAGACCAGCCTGGGCAACGTAAAAAAATACCCTGTCTCCACTATATATATTATATTATACATAATAATATTATATATTATATATAGTGGAGACAGGGTTTTATATATTATATATAATATATACTTTATATATTATGTATTATATTATATATTATAATTATATATTATATTATATATATTATACATATATATTAGCCGGGTGTATTAGTCCATTCACACACTGCTATAAAGATAGTACCCGAGACTGAGTAATTTATAAACAAAGGAGGTTTAATTGACTCACAGATCCCCCAATGCTAGGGAAGCCTCGGGAAACTTACAATCATGGCAGAACGGGAAGCAAACACATCTTACATGGCGGCAGGCAAGGGAGAGCCAGCAAGGGAAAACTGCCTTAGAAAACCATCAGATCTTGTAAGAACTCACTCACCATCCCGAGAACAGCATCGGGGAGACCACCCCTGTGATCCAATCACCTCCCACCCGGTCCCTCTCTCAAGACATGGGGATTATGGGGATTACAATTTGAGATGAGATTTGGGTGGGGACACAGAGCCAAACCATATCACCAGGTGTGGTGGTATGCACCTGTGGTCCCAGCTATTCACGAGGCTGAGGCGGGAGGAGCTCCTGAGCCCAGGAGGTCGAGGCTGCAGTGAGCCCTGATGATCGTGCCACTGCACTCCAGCCTAGGTGACCCTGTCTCAAAAAAAAAAAAAAAAAAAAGTGTGAAGGTCAAGAAAGATGGAGGAGCCGTCATAGATTAGAGGAGTCCAGGAGACAAGACAACTAAATATAATAGAAGATAATGAATCACTGGATCCTGGATAAGAAAAAGAGCATTAGTGAGAAAGCTGGCAAACTTAAAATTATGTCTGTGGAGTAGTTAACAGTATTGTACAAATGTCCAATCCCTGGTTTCTTTTTTTTTTTTTTTTTGAGACAGAGTCTCGCTCTGTCGCCCAGGCTGGAGTGCAGTGGCCAGATCTCAGCTCACTGCAAGCTCCGCCTCCCGGGTTCACGCCATTCTCCCGCCTCAGCCTCCCGAGTAGCTGGGACTACAGGCGTCCGCCACATTGCCCGGCTAGTTTTTTGTATTTTTTAGTAGAGACGGGGTTTCATCGTGTTAGCCAGGATGGTCTCGATCTCCTGACCTCGTGATCCACCCGTCTCGGCCTCCCAAAGTGCTGGGATTACAGGCTTGAGCCACCGCGCCCGGCCCAATCCCTGGTTTCAATTATTGTCCTGCAATTACCCTTAGGAATGTTAATATTAGGGAACACTGAGCAAAGGCCCAGCAGAACTTCTTGTACCATCTGTGCAACTTTTCTGTAAATCTAAAACTATTTCAACATAAAAAGTTTTAACATTCATTAAACAAATGTGTCAAAATTCGTTTTTCCCTGAAAGCTCAGTTGTGAACTCTTTCTTTGCCAGATAGGTTGCTAACAAAATTATGTGAAAAGCAGCAATCCAGTCGTTTGTAACACATGCACCTTGGGCCTTAACCTTTTCCAAACCACAGCTCTTTAGTAATATACAGGTTGACCAGTAGGTGGCAGCACTTGACCAGTTTACCATCAGCAGAACCCAGGGAAAAAGGGAGCAGAGAGAGGGAGGTAAAATAATGAGATACCCGGAACACAGGAGCAGAAGGTGACAAAGTCATGATTTGATGGACAGTCACTATAGGGAGATGCCATTTTTATGGGGATTTACATGATGAGGCAGGTTGGAATGAACTTGTAAACAGTGATGTAAGGTTTGGAGGTAAAACTACCAGCCCACACCCCATCCCCACCCTATCCCCTACCCTGTCTATCCCCTAACCTGGGGCATCAGGAAGGAGCCCTAAGCATTATCTCTGGGTAATCACTGGGTGATTAATACCACACTGGTGAAAGAACAATAAAGGGCGACTTGCAAATGTTTAACACTTTCAAAAAATGAATTACAAAGAAATTATAAATTATATGCTAGTATAGGAAGTTCCATCATTTAAAATATATTTTAAAAATAAAACTACAACCAAATTATATATTTGTGTATATATCTATGTATGTATACTGGAGACGATCTTGCTCTGTCACCCAGGCTGGAATGCAGTGGTGTGATCACAGCTCTCTGCAACCTCAAACTACTGAGCACAAACGATCCTCCTGCCTCAGCCTCCCAGGTAGCTAGGACTACAGGTGTGTGCCACCATGCCCAGCCTCCAAATTTATAATTTTTTGTTGTGGGCCTGGAAGGAGCTTCACTCAATTCTCTTCTGTCTTCTCTCACAAGCCCCAGATCTGCTCACCATGTAGTTTCCCGAGCCTGTACCTGACCGCAGTTATCTCAGTTATCGGTTAGTTGCTGAGCCCCAGGGAGGACAAGAAACTTGTTTTTGTTGTTTTTTTCTGTTTGTTTGTTTTGTCACCCAGGCTGGAGTGCAGTGGTGTGATCATAGCTCACTGCAACCTTGACCTTCTGGACTCAAGCTATCCTCTCGAATAGCTAGGACTACAGGTATGCACCACCACACCAAACTAGTTTTAAATTTTTTTGTAGAAATGGTCTCACTAAATTGCCCAGGCTGGTTCCAACTCCTGGGCTCAAGGGATCTCCCACCTTGGCCTCCTAAAGTGCAGGGATTACAAGCATAAGCCACAATGCCTGCCAAGAGACTGATTTAAAACACCAAGATTAACAAGTACCAGAGCTAGGACTTAAAGCCAAGATGTTGAATAAGTCTATTCCCCCTTCCACAGTGCAGAAACACATTCCAAACTCATGTCTTTTGTCTGTGAAGAACAGGCTCAAAGGTGACAAGGATCTGAGTTGCATTTCAGCAGCAGATACCAAGGATTCCCTGATAAAGCTGAGTTTGCCAACTAGGCCGAACCCTCCCAGCCATGACTAAGACATATGAAATATTAATATGTACTTCAATAATGTTTCATATTCTGATTTTTCTAGGCCGGGAACTTCTGGTCCTCGTTTCTCTAACCCCACCCCCCAACTAACCTTTTCTTTCCCCCAGTGGAAGGATAATGGTTGTGAAATGTAAAACCCGAAGTTTCTGACCAGAGCTTCCTGAAGCTTTTCCCAGAGTGACCTCAATCACTAGGCCTCAAAGCAAACAAACAAACCAAGAAATCTATTTAAAGATATCCTTTCTACCACTCCTAATCCATAGCCTACGGCTAATGGAGAGATGGGCATGTGGTGCCTGCTCAGAGAGCTCCCCAGCGCTATCAGAACACTCAGTCAATGCTCACTGCCCAGCAGGCTGCACCTCCTCCCAGCCCACTCAGCAGAGCAGCCGCTTGGAAGGATGTGTAGGACGCGGCCTTCTGAATCAGCCAGAATCCAGCAGGGATCCCTGGGGCCTCGGCTTGAGGGATATTAGGACAGACAGGAATGAGCTTAAAGAGGCAGTTCTAATGGGAGCTGTTCCTGACTCTCAGGTCCAGGCTCAGGTTGGGGGCCACTGAGGGCAGCTGTCTCTATAGGAACCTCAAGGTCTAGTCCAAACCTTCCAGCCCAGGAAGCTGGAGCGCCTGGATAATAGTTGGTTCTTCTCACTGGTGCCTCTTGAGAAAGGACTTCTTAAAAAGGAGAGACTCAGACAGGATTCTGAGGTTTCCATGCTTGGAGGGCCCTGAAGCCCCAAGTGACTTACCTCTGCCTTCCCACCCAACAGGGAGTCTTTATTGTTCTCTTTAATTCATAATATCCTGAGACCCAAAGTGCAGGTTGTAGTCCTGGGACACGCTTTTTTTTTTTTTTTTTTTTTTTTCTTTCTTTGGAACTTCTTGCTACATCTGCAGCTGAATGTGATAGGATCTGGGTAAGAGGGCTTGAATACTGTGATGCAAGAACCCTGGCTTTACATAACACATGTCCTGCCCTGCTGATGGTGCAAAACTTAATACAAGAACTCAATACCCACAAAGAGGTAACTCAAGAATGACAGCCATGTATGGCTGCAAACATTTTGATTAGCTGTAATTTCCTCTCCACACACCCCATCCCAGTTGTTAATAATGACACTTGCTTCTGAGCAGCCAGCACAAAAATGAAAATGTAGCACAGCCATGTTTATCCTGGTCTGGTAACCTTTATTTTAAGAACTCAAAGTTCAAGGGGAGGAAAAACACCGTTTTTTTTAACTTCAGGGTACATCTTTTGCAAATAAAACTTTTTTTAGAGTCAAAATAACATTTTTACATTTAGCCAAATGGTATGATTATAATCCTTTCTGCATAAGGATTTTCTGGGGAAAAATTAAATAAAATAGTTATATTCTTTCATATGTAATTTCTAATTAAAACTCAAATTTCCCAAATTGTCCTAAAAATGTCCTTGATACTTGGTTTGTCTAAACTAAGATCCAATACAAGAAGATACATTGCATCTGTTTCTTAATGTCCCTGTAGTCTCTCAATCTCTAACAGTCTCTTTCTGTCATGCTACTGACTGTGGACATGGCATCAGTTGACCTGCCAAATGCCAGGCCTCCTGGATGTGTCTAATGGCTTCTTAGTGATGTTATTTAGCTTTTTCTCTATTCTTTGATGTTTTTGTAACCTGGAAGTTAGATCTAAAAGTTTGAGATTCAGGTAAAAATTTCTAAACTGACAGAATTCTAAGTGTATCTTATAAATGGAGAAAGTGTCACACGGAAAAGCTGAGTGACATAAATGATAATTATACAAGTTATATAAAGTATCAAACATGTATGAAACTGGTACTGCTCAATTAGACCACATTTATCTTAATCTCATGAAACACAAAACCTGCTTACTCATTCATTATGTGGATGGAGTCTACTTAACTCCAACCTTAGAATCAAGTAAGTCACAAACATGAAATGTTTTATATAGAAATCAGAATGCTTCAGGCTTCTACAGGAAACTCCCCTGTGTTCTCCTGGGAAATGGATTTGTCTGCCTTTATTTTTAACTTACACCCCTACCCTGATCTCACCCCTTGTTCTGGGCAAGGTCCAACCCCTTCTGCTTTCACAACTGCTCTGCCTGGTCTCTACCTGTACCCTAAACCCATAAGGGACAAAAGCAGGAGTAGCAGCCACATATTCAGGTAGAAGAAGGCTGGATGTGTGAAGCTCTACCTCGCTCTCAAAGTTTATAAGCACTTCTCATGGCGAAACTTAACTTACTCCCAAAATATTTTACCAGGTTTCATTGAATAAATACTGTTTCATGAGTTTATGTCTTACTAAAGCAAGCCACCTTAAGGTGACCTTGGCATTTGTTTGTTTGTTTGTTGAAGGAAATATTGAGCCTCTCAATCATCCTTGAGCCAGGTCAGCTTCTGCCCTCTGTTGTGGTGACCATGGAACACAGGGCAGCTGCTGAGAAGGATGAAATCCCTCTCCAAGTGCTAAGTTACCCTTGGAGCAAAAGCAAGGAAGCAAAAAGAGGGAGGGCTATGAAGGGGCATATATTATACATATGCCTGAAAATGTACAGAATATTTCAGGAAGCCCAGATAAGGCTGCTGAGTATGATTGCTGGGAGATGGGGGTTGGAGAGACGGGGAATAACTGGGGTACTGAGGGTACTGGGGAGGAAGAAGACTAATTTTAATGTATACTCTTTTTTTTTTTTTCTTTAGAGACAGGGTCTAACTCCACGGTACAGGCTGGAGTACAGTGGTGGAGTCATAGGTCACTTCAGCCTCCTGAGTAGCTGGGACCATAGGCACGCGCCACCATGCTGAGCTAATTTTTGCTTTTTGTAGAGTCAGGACTCTTGCTTTTTGCCCTGGTCTTGAACTCCTAGCTTCAAATGACCCTCCTGCCTCAGCCTCCCAAAGTGCTGGGATTACAGGCATGAGTCACTGTGCCCAGCTATACACCCTTTTGTACTATTTGAATTTTGTTTTACTATGTGCACATATGACTTTTTCAATAACCACAAGTTGTTTTGTTTCATACATTGATGGATAATGTTACCATTCTTGGGAGGATTACATTTGAACATGACTTCAGCTAAAGGAATCTGTCCCTGATAGAATTTCAGGTGGCTGGCCAAGTGGGGTGGCTCATATCTGTAATCCCAGGACTTTGGGAGGATTAGGCGGGAAGATCACTTGAAAGCAGGAGTTCAAGACCACCCTGGGCAATATAGCAAGACTCTGTCTCTTTTTTTTTGAAAGGAAAAAAGGAAAAGAATTTCAGGTGGCTGACTCTCTGGCTGTTAAGGCAGAGGAGGTAGTTTTTGCTAGAAGAAAGCCCTTCCTAGGCCGGGCGCGGTGGCTCAAGCCTGTAATCCCAGCACTTTGGGAGGCCGAGACGGGTGGATCACGAGGTCAGGAGATCGAGACCATTCTGGCTAACACGGTGAAACCCCGTCTCTACTAAAAAATACAAAAAAACTAGCCGAGCAAGGTGGCGGACGCCTGTAGTCCCAGCTACTCCGGAGGCTGAGGCAGGAGAATGGCGTGAACCCAGGAAGCGGAGCTTGCAGTGAGCTGAGATCCGGCCACTGCACTCCAGCCTGGGCAACAGAGCGAGACTCCGTCTCAAAAAAAAAAAAAAAAAAAGAAAGCCCTTCTCAACATTTCTGAAGTCATGATGACAGTTCAAGGCGTAACCAACCATGCTTCTGGGAGAAATTGTTTGGTGGGCTATACTTGTATTTGGGCAGGTCTCCAGCAAGAGAATGTCCTAGTCAAGCAAGTGTGGCTATGGCCTTTACTGTCCCTCTACAAGGTGAAGCCTACTCTCTCCCCCAGCCAGAGGAGAGAGAGGTATTTTTAACCTTGGTGTTGGCTTACACAGGGTTTCAGGTATTCTCCAGGGTGTACTATGAGACAAGAAAGCCACGATATAACACTTAGACTCATTGGCCCTATCTCAGTGTGCTGGTTTTATGCACCTTGGAGAATTGGACCACAAAAGCTGTAATAAGTGAAAATTATTTATTTTGCTTCTCCAGTAACCCTTTGGCTATTGTCTTTCTTCTGCTTCTGAAGCAGAAGTGCAGCGCAGCGGTGGGTCGCTAACCTTACCGTCACATGCTTAGGGAAGGGGATAGAAAAATTACCTCCATAGCATTTGCCTTCACTAGACCAGGAAGAGAAACCAGATTTGGGTCTATTACAAAAGAACTAGAATTACAGGTAGGTTATTTAGGTTCTCTTCAGAAGGTGGCATGCATTAGTCATAAGATCTAATGGCGCGTGCATGAGACAAACCAAGTCAACAGGAAATGGATCATGCCGTCTGTGAGGAGAGGACAAAAGTGGAAGCAAGTGTGCTATGCAGAGCCTTTGTAGATTTGGGGAGGGTGGATTTTTCTCTCACCAAAAGGAGTGGAGGGATGTTGATATGCAGAACTGATTAACAGAAGAGGATGCAGACACTTACGTAAACATATCCCCACAAGCTACCAGCTGAGCAAGTGCCGGGCTAGAAAGTAACTTTGAGTTTAGACCCATTTGGAGATAACCGTCCCTTCCATAAAGAGAAAAGAAGGCTAAACTTAAGCAGGTAGTGAGTTTGGTTAAAAAAGAAAGGCAACAGGAAGATACGTCTACAGAAACCACCAGCATTCTGATTACAAGACTATGCGATCCTTTCAGAAACTGGAGCCTGTTCAAGAATCTAAATCAAATTCAGTCTAGGTTTTTGGGGTTCAAACTGGTCTAAGAATAATCCTGACCTCCTAGCAGTCTCTCAGTCAATAAAGAATAGGCTTCTCTTATATCATGGATATAGAATACACCTAGTTGCAAGGCAGGGACGGGGGATACAGTTTATAGCTGTCCAGACTCCAAATGCTTGTTGGAACCCCTCAAGAAGCACTTTGGGGCTGGGAGGGCGGAGGGCCACTTCCAGATTTCTGAGTCACCTCAAAAAAGTAGCCCTGGAAGCCGACACCTCTCTACTGTGGTCTCTGCATTTTAAGTCTCTGTTCTCCTCTTTCTACCCCTTCAGCTTCCTAACTACTCATCGTCCCTCTTCTTCCTGACTGGGATTCATGTGTTAGTTTTTTAAAAATGAAACCCCAAGAATTGCTTGAACCCGGGAGGCGGAGGTTGCAGTGATCCGAGATCGCACCACTGCACTCCAACTTGGCAACAGAGTGAGACTCCACCTCAAAAAGAAAAAAGAAAGAAACTCTAATATAATAAAATTGTTATGACCATGTGGCTATATGACCATTAAATATTTGTTTTGCACTTCATTCCTTTTTATTTCTTCAGCAGAATGAAACGACCCAATTAATTGCAGAACGCTGAAATCTCACTAAGTTTTTAAATCAGAATTCATTTACAGACTCTGATCCCTTATTGTAAGTGACTTTATGTAGTTATGGTCTAATAACTATTACCAAACAGACTTAACTAAACAATCTTGGTTCTTCTGCCCTGCTTTTTAATTGGAAGAGGAATCTGGAAACCATTACCAAATAGAATGCAAATGAGTCCCAACAGGTGACTGTGTTTTCCTTTCCGGTTTGAGGCAGTGCAAGATAAATTTAGTTTCCATTATTTTTGCTGTTTCTCAGGCAGATCAGAACTTGCTAAATAAATGAGGATTACTGACCTGATGCCTTCAATTTTCATTTCCCTTCAGAGGTGTTTCTGACCAATAATGAAAGGTCTCTCATTAACTACCCAAAGGCTCCCTGTGAATCCGGCCTGAGATGTGATCCCTTTGTTGTTAAAACATGTTTGGGACCGGGCGCGATGGCTCACGCCTGTAATCCTAGCACTTTGGGAGGCCGAGGCGGGTGGATCACGAGGTCAGGAGATCCAGACCATCCTGACTAACATGGTGAAACCCTGTCTCTACTAAAAATACAAAAAACTAGCCGGGCGTGGCGGCGGGTGCCTGTAGTCCCAGCTACTCAGGAGGCTGAGGCAGGAGAATGGCAAAAACCCGGGAGGCGGAGTTTGCAGTGAGCGGAGATCACGCCACTGCACTCCAGCCTGGGCGACTAGCGAGACTCCGTCTCAAAAAAAAAAAAAAAAAAAAGTTTGGACCACTTAACATCCACAATCAACTCTATGGTTCATGCAGTCTTTTTAATGTCATACTGACAAGGAACAGGTTTCTGACTTCTGGTGTTTTTTATTTTATATTCCCTCATTCCAGAAACATGAAATCAGCACTCACTGTGTCTAGGATTGTCCTATGAGCTGCATGAGGGAAGAGGTGTAAGAACTGACCTCTGTTTTCAAGGAAATAGTTGGTAACTAATTCTTTTTTTTTTTTTTTTTTTGAGACAGAGTCTTGCTCTGTCTCCCAGGCCGCAGTGCAATGGCGTGATCTCAATTCACTGCAGCCTCCCTCTCCAGGGTTCAAGCACTTCTCCCGCCTCAGCTTCCCCAGTAGCTGGGATTACAGGCACCCATCATCAGGGCTAATTTTTAATTTTTGTAGAGACGGTGTTTCACCATGTTGGCCAGGCTGGTCTAGAACTCCTGACCTCAGGTGATCTGCCCACCTCGACCTCCCAAAGTGCTGGGATTACAGGTGTGAGCCATAGCGCCCAGCCGGTGACTAATTCTAAGGTAGCCTAAGTGACAATAAGTAATGCATAAGGAAGTGCTAAGAGTTTAAGGAGGGAAGTACTCCCGTGGGAGAAGATTTCTCAGGAATATATCACAGAAGAAAGAAGAGTGAAATCAGCACTTAAGGAAGCAGTGGACTCTAAGGCACTTCAGGCAGTGTGGCAGACCAGATACTCTGAATACATACCCCAATAGAACAACTAGACCTGCATGGAAACATACTTTTATTTGCATCTGTGAGCTTCTGGGAAGTAAGGGAAATTTCCCAGGGGCAGGGATGAAAATATGAGCTGAATCCAAATGAGGAATAGTAGGTATACAGGAAAGCTGCAGTTACCCTAAGGGCAAACCCTAGCCGTATGGAGGCTGTATTAGTCTGCTTGGGTTGCCATAACAAAGTACCACAGACTGGGCGGCTTACACAATAGAAATGTATTTTCTCACAATTCTGGAGGCTAGCAGTGCAAAACCAAGGAGCTGATAGTGTTGGGTTCTTCTGAGGCTGCTCTCCTGGGTCTACAGATGGTGGCCCTCTTGCTGCCTCTTCCCAGGGTCATCCCCATGGGCACAGCTCATTGATGACTCTTCCTCTATAAAGACACCAGTCACATTGAATTACAGTCCCACCCCAAGGACCTCATTTTAAGTTAATCACTTCTTTAAAAACCTTATATTGGCCGGGCGCGGTGGCTCAAGCCTGTAATCCCAGCACTTTGGGAGGCCAAGATGGGCAGATCACGAGGTCAGGAGATCGAGACCATGCTGGCTAACGTGGTGAAACCCCGTCTCTACTAAAAAATACAAAAAATTAGCCGAGCAAGGTGGCGGGTGCCTGTAGTCCCAGCTACTCGGGAGGCTGAGGCAGGAGAATGGCGTGAACCTGGGAGGCGGAGCTTGCAGTGAGCTGAGATCCAGCCACTGCCCTCCAGCCTGGGCGACAGAGCGAGACTCCGTCTCAAAAAAAAAAAAAAAAAAACCTTATATTAACTGAAAATGGTTGCATTCTTAGGCACTGGTGGTTGGGACTATAATATACAAATTCGAGAAGGACGTAATTCAGGCCATAACAGAGCCTAAGACTTGGGTCAGCAGCAAAGTGAAGGTGTGAACCCTAGACCTCAGAGTAAACCAAGGATGCTGGAAGACATCAAATGTTCCCAGGTAGGTAGTGCCTCCGGTGTGCAGATACAAATGAAAATTTCCTCTGAAAGAAAGCAATCTCAGTTTAGGCCCTGAGGTTTCCTATAGATTAAGATCAAACAAATGTACAGTCACTACCAAAGATCAACAGGGGGAAGAGGAGGCCGGATGCAGTGGCTCATACCGGTAATCCCAACACTTTGAGAAGCCAAGGTGGAAGGATAGCTTGAGCCCAGACAGGGCAACACAGGGTGACCTGGTCTCCACAAAAAATAAAAAATTAGCCAGGCATGGTGGCGCACACCTATAGTCCCAGCTACTCAGGAGGCTGAGGCAAGAGGATGGTTTGAGCCCAGGAGGTTGAGGCTGCAGTGAGCTGTGATCAAGCCACTGCACTCCAGCCTGGGCCACAGAGCAAGACCCTGTCTCAAAACAAAACAAAAATAGGGGGAAGAGAAACCATGAGTGAGCATCAGCAAAAACAATAGAGTTAGAACCCTCCCAAAACTTTAAAATACTAGAATTTTCAGGTAAGAGTATAAAATAACACTGTATGAAATGTCTAAAGAAATAGAAGTTAGAATCACATACAAAGAAAAAAGAGACAATCAAAAAGGATGGAGGTGGCCGGGCACGATGGCTCACACCTGTAATCCCAGCACTTTGGGAGGCCAGGGCAGGAGGATCACCTGAACCCAGGAATTTAAGACCAGCCTGGGCAACATAGTAAGACCCCATCTCTACAAAATAAAAAAAAATTTAAAAAATGATAGAGCCAATTGAAAAAATATTCACATAGAACTTTAAAAATAAAAACATAAATATAGAAGCCACTGAATTAATACATTCTGAAGATGTCTACTATTTATATATGTATGAATTTTAAAAAAGCTCAATGGAAGGATTAAATAGATTAGAAACAGTTGAAGCAAAAATTGGCTAACTGGAGGTGAGATCTTAAAATGTTTAGACATTAGAAAATGTTCAGCATATGTCTAACTAGAGTCTCAGAAGGAGAGATAAGAGAGACTGCAAGAGAAGCGGTATTTGAAGAGATCATTGCTGAGAACTTTCCAGAATGATGAAAGATAAGAATCCACAGATCCAGTAAGAGCAATTCCCAAAAAGAAAAATAAATTTCTTAAAAATGTAAACCTAGGTATATCACAGTAAAATTTGCAGAACACCAGAGACAAAGGGAGGATCTTTTCTCACAGAGAAAAGACAGATCACCTATGCAGGTGCATGGCAATAGACAGCAGAATTATACTTTCAAAGTTTGAGAAAAAAACACCTGACAATTTGGGACTGTACGTCTATCAAAACTGTTTCCCAAGAGCAAGAGTGAAATGTAAATGTTTCCGGATAAGCAAAATTTGAATTTACCACCAATGGACCTGCACTAAGGGAACTTACAAAGAATCTTGTTTTCATTTGGGTTTCCTCCAAAATATACTCTGATTTGAGGGCAAGTATTTTACTTGCAAAGTGATCTCAGGAAATAGTTGTAGGCAAGTAGGAAAGTGAGAGAAGAAAAAGGAAAGGAAGCCAAAACAAGTTAATTATCAAGCAAGTCACCACCATTGGCAAACGGAGCTTAATCCTACTGAGGAAACCTGGGGCCAGGAAAGAGAATTCTCAGTTTTCCTGCCTAAAGGGCAAGAGAGCTGGTGTATTCAACAACTCCCTGCAGACTGTTGGGAACAGGCCCCCCAAAATCTGGCCATAAACTGGCCCCAAATCTGGCCATAAACAAAATCTCTGCAGCATTGTGACATGTTAATGATGGCCATAACGCCCACACTGGAAGGTTGTGGATTTACCGGAATGAGGGCAAGGAACTGGAAGGTTGTGGGTTTACTGAATGAGGGCAAGGAACACCTGGCCCACCCAGGGCAGAAAACCACTTAAAGGCATTCCTAAGCCACAAATAATAGCATGAGCAATCTATGCCTTAAGGACATGTTCCTGCTACAGATAACTAGCCAGACCCATCCCTTTGTTTCGGCCCATCCCTTTGTTACCCATAAGGAATACTTTTAGTTAATATATAATCTATAGAAACAATTCTTATCACTGGCTTGCTGTTAATAAATGTGTGGGTAAATCTCTGTTTGAGGCTGTCAGCTCTGTAGGCTGTGAGACCCCTGATTTCCCACTTCACACCTCTATGTTTCTGTGTGTGTCTTTAATTCCTCTAGTACCACTGGGTTAGGGTCTCCCTGACTGAGCTGGTCTCAGCACAGACCTTAGTTGAGGGCTGCTCCCAGGAGACATTACTTCCCCCTCATTTTTTGCCTGCTCCCAGCAGGAGCAGAGGGGCTGCAGCAGCCAGAGAGAGCCTTTGGGCGCAATCACAGGTGTTGAGAGTGGGATGGCCAGCTGAGCTTGCAAATTGTGCTGAGAGGATGTGGAAGGGCTATTGGCATTGTCTACTACTAATGGACTGCCTGAAATGGAAAATGATGGGAAGGGGAAGAGCTGGCATGCTATAGGAAATAAGGAGTTAATATATTGGCAAACATGCAGGTAAATCTAAACACTTTTGGTATAACATTATAATATTAGGATCTAATTTGTAGTTCAACAATAAAACAAAGCAGAACTAAAATATTGGACACTGGCATATTTTAAACTAGTGTCTGTATCACTGTTATGGGCAAGAAATTAAAACTTTGGGACTATAAGCATTTTTTTAAAAATTGTATTAGTCTGGTCTCACACTGCTAATAAAGACATACTTGAGACTGGGTAATTTATAAAGAAATGAGGTTTAATGGACTCACAGTTCCACATGGTTGGGAGGCCTCACAATCATGGCAGAGCACGAATGAGGACCAAAGGCATAGCTTACATGGTAGCAGGCAAGAGAGCGTGTGCAGGGGAACTGCCCTTTATAAAACCATCAGATCTCATGAGACTTATTCACTACCATGAGAATGGCATAGGAAAGACCCACCCCCATGATTCAATTACCTCTCACCAGGTCCCTCCCACAACATACGGGAATTATGGGAGCTACAATTCAAGGTGAGATTTGGGTGGGGACACAACCAAACCATATCAAAAATAAAATAAAATTTGATCATCTGGATTGGTAGAAGGAGAAAGGAATGTCAACTGAGGTCACCTGATGAAGGAGAAGCTGAGAGGGGAGCTTGTGGTAGCATCAGCTTCCAGAAATGGAGAGCTTGAATGGAGCAGAGAAGCTGGGGTGGAAAATGGTCAGAAAGGCAACGTAAGAGGAGGCTAGCCAGAGAAAAACTTTGACAACCTAACATTTTATCCTATAGGCCTCAGCCCCCCAATTTTTTTTTGTCACATACATCATCATTTAAAATGCTTTGAACTTGTACCACTTTATAAAATGTTCACACTACTTTACTAATATATGCATTATAAAACATATGCGCAGAAAGAATTTTTTTAATGAGAGATTAGAAAATATAAGCATTTTAAATAATATTTAATATTAATTATTCCTTAAAATAGTAATAATTTAGGGGTGAATAAATATGATGGGCTAGATTCATTATTTTGAAAATCTTGACTTACAGAAAACTGGTATATTCTGACACTGGGTTTTAGGGGCTGTCATAGCTGATAAAAGACACTTTACCAAAGTAAAGCTGACCCAAAGGAAGAAGCGTGCTTCTAAATTACAATTACTTTTTCAATCCCACATACCATTATGCAAGCATTTTTGTTGAAATTCAGCCAGGAAATGTTCATATTCTTTTATTTCAATCAGTGATAACAGCACATCCATCAAAAAGAGCCAATTTATATTTTTTAAACAAATGAGTCCAAAACTCATTGAAATTCTTCATCAGAATGGTTTTTAAACAATTTAGAAAATTATGTTTCTGATTTTTTTAAAGCAGTCCCTGCTAGGAGGCCACTGCAGGCACGTGGGTGGCAGGATTAAGGACTATAGGTAACGTGGAAAGGAGGGAGGAGGGGTCCAAGGACAAATTTGGCAAGGATTTGGTAACGGCATACAGGAGGAGAAGGAACAAAAAGAAGGCAAAGGCTAGGATTTTAAGTCCCTGGGTTAGGTTCTTTCAGGTTGCAAGATGAAAAACTATATATATATTCAAAATATTTCTGTAATGGGAGGTTATTATAAGGATGTATGGGAACCTAAAGAGGACAAGAAACCGTCTCCAGAACTGCACTGCTGGCTTCACAGAAAGTGTCACTCATGACATTTCAAGATGCCACTTAGCTCTGGTCACCCAATGTCAACCCAGGGCTCATCCGCATTCTCCATCAGCAACTGAATTTATGACTCCATTCCTCACAGCCTGCTCTTGGCTCGTGTTTTTCCTCCTACCCGCAGCTGACTGACTCCCACCCTCTCCCTATCTACCTCATGCCCCCGCTTGTTCATGGCTTCTAATGCCTCATGACTTCTCTTCAGTGCTTTCTCTGGGTCTCTCTCCAATTCAACACCAGTTCGCTCACTCAGCATCTGCTCTATGGCCTCATGTGAAAAGTCTCCAAGAGAGAGTGTGACGGGTCCCATCACCACCATGTTGGTCGAAGGGCTGAGGTCAGACCGGCCACAGGTCACTGCCCAGTCTTCAGATGGCTGCCTTTGGAGCAGGTGTCCAAGCCTGGCCTGGTGGTTCGTACCTCCACGGCACAAGTTATGGCAACCTGCATATAGGGAATGGGCTGTGGGTCTGCAAACAATTTCCAGCTCCACGTAAGTGAGCTAGATAATGATCAGGACACTTGCACAGTGCCCATTATAGTCTGCATATGTGAAGATGGGGTATTCTGGATATGGCTTGTTATACAACAATGGTCAGTTACATGCATGTATGCATTTCATTTAATACCTGAAGGTTTACTTCAGGTATTGAAATAGGAGATAATAACAAAAGAGTTATTATTACTACCACTAGCACTAGACATACGAGATGCTATGTGGTTAAGATCTCAGGCTTTGGAATTAGACTCCCTGGGGTCACATCTCCAGCATTGTCACTTACTGGGTGTGTGACCTTGGGAAAATTACTTAACTGATCTGTGCCACAGTTTCCTCATCTATAAAATGAGTATCATAAGACCTATCTCATCAGGTTATTATGAGAGTTAAGTCAGTTAGCATATTTAAATCACTTAGGATAGTGCCTACATATAATCAGCACTACATAAGTACTTGCTTGTTTTACTTTGAGTCATGAGTTAAACAACTAGATACCAGCCCATGCATTATATCTGCCATCTTGGTCTCTCTGATTTATGGTTTATCATTGAATGTTATCTCACACTGTTTTAAAACTCTTTCTTGCTGCTGGTGTTGGCTCTGTAATAAGATTTTATACTTTAATATGTATGAAATAAATATTTTCTTACTCAGAATTTTTAAACTACTTCCTTTGTTTTCATCTCACAGCCAATTCTAGGACTTCCCAGTGTGATCAACTCAAAGATAAGAATTCTGGAAAAGGAAATAATTCTTATCATAATAAATATTCTATTTACCCCCCTTGTTCTTACATTTGTCTCAGGATGTTTGTTACATTGTCAGAGTTTGATTGATTTCCCTCTGGAAAAGGTCAAGTTCTCTGGAACATTTGATGTCATTATTCAGAAATGAAGTAGGTGTTACATGTTTATTAAAAGTAATTCACAAGAGTGATTCAGAAACTGAGAGGCATACATTGATATTTTTTGACTCAATAATCTTGCTGGCATGCCTACATACTTGAGTTTGAATACTGGTTCCAATTAATCTTTTACACAGTAATCAATAGTTAGTAGGGTTTTCTGTAAGTATTGAAACTATAATGTTAATGTATAAGCAAACTGTCATGATGTCATCATATTTTGAGACCGCATACCCTAATTACGGGACATAAATCTACATAGCCACAAGCCAGTAGATACATCAAGCAGTGGCTCCATCACTCCTTTGACATGCAGTCAGCCCATCCCTGAGCTGAACCACAGATTGTCCTTACCCTGTCACCTCAATTATCTTTAGTAGCTTTACCCTCAAGGATTTGGGTTTGGAGCCTGTACAGAGCTCCACTCCTCTCCTTTAGGGGTCAACCATGGAGCCAGGGGAGTGATCCTTAGACCAGCCTGCCTTCCCAAAGCCCCAGAAGAGAGAGGACCATCTCATGCCTCCCCAGTTTCCCTTTCAGATGGCCAAAGGCACCAGCAAGATGGCCAACCTTCCAGCACATTCTCTTTATGAGCATTATTGCCATGCCATAGAATCAAGTGCTTTCCCTCTTTCCCACTGAACCAGGTACAGGCTAAAATGCCACGACTGATAGGAGAGAGGAAGGCAAGGAATTTCACATCAGATGGCTCAAAAGGTCAGGGCACATACTTGCAAATTAAAATTAATATTGTAGGGGCTATGGAGATGACACTTTAAGACATTTTATTCTTCCCCATCTGTATACCCATGATGAAGTTCTTTTAGATTAGGAATGGTAGCATTGTCGACTACATCAGTAGTATGTCATTGTCCGCTGACGACGTACTACTGATGTTGTAGACAATGCTAGCATTCCTAATCTAAAAGAACTTCATTGTAGAGAGCTACTCCTCAGTCTACATGTGTCCCATGATCTCCAGATGCCCCATGATCTCCAACACTTGAAATAGGGTCAAATGGAATTATGGCACCTTGGTGCCTCCCAGCAAACTCAAATATTCACGCTCATACAATGTGCAGGAACATAACCCTGTGACCATCAACATCATCATTAAAGCATTTTATAAGCCCCCTTTGTGGACTCAATGTAATCCCGAGTGCTAGGGAAATACCAAAGAAGACAAGAGATCTTCCTGCCCTGAAGAAAAGTATATATCTGATTAGAAGGCCAAGACTAGCAATATGAAGTACTTCGAAATCAGTGTAAAATAACATTTAATCAGAAACTGTACCTTAAATCAGACCCAAATGGCAGATGCAATGCATCCTGGAGTATATGGCCCTGGAAAAGGTAGAAAAGTATTTACTCTTTATGGACCTCATTGCTGAATTTTTGTTTTTGTTTTTGTTTTTGTTTTTGTGTTTTTGTTTTTGTTTTGAGACAGGGTCTCACTCTGTTGCCTAAGCTAGAATGTAGTGGCATAATCATAGCTTACTGTAATCTTGAATTCCTAGGCTTAAGCAATCCTCCTGCCTCAGCCTCCTAAAGTACTGGGATTACAGGCATGAGTCACAGTGCCCAGCCTCATTGTTGAATTGTTTATTTTGTTTTTAGGCAGAAACAAGCTTAATCTGTTACCATCCTTTGCATCATCCTGTGACACGTAAGTGTAATTAAGTATGTGGGAGCACTTTGAAAAATTCTTAGTACCTATTCAAATGTAAGGCATTATCATTACTGCTGTGATCATTGTCATTATGATTATTAATATAATACCTGGAGTTCAGAGAAGGGAAGGATCCTGGTACTTAGAGAAGCCTGCCCAGAAAAACTGAGTACTTGGGCCAGCTTCAGAGGAGGTGCAGAATTCAGAAGCAGTGTGAAGAGCCCTGTCTTGGAAGCTGGAGGGGAGAACAGCAGGAGCAGAGGCAAGGAGAGATGTGTGAAAGGTATGAGGTGCCAAGTGGGTACCAGCTTCGCTGAGCAGAAGGATTGCCTAGGGGAGGAACCGAATGCATATTTGGATGGATCAAAGGACTGACCAGAGCATATCATCTAGGTGGAGCATGGCATGAGTTCTACGGCCAGAAAGGAAGGGGCTGGCATTTCCTTCGTTCAAGGCTAGGGGTTTGCTTAAAAAAAGGGAAGTCTACTCACCAGTTCAAACGTTCAGACTTTTAAAATGTTTCATTCTACTCCTTCTCCCGAGCACTGTCCCATTCTTCCAGGTGAGTGTATTCTTTTAGTTAAGCTTTGGTTGTGTACAGCCCAGAGCTTGGCAGATAGTAACCCATTTTTACTACTAGTTGGATTGAACCATACTACCGGCATTATCTTCCATAAGCACTACTGCTCCCCAATTCCTTTAAGTGACCAATGACCTCATTCTATGCCAATCAATGGTCACTTCTGTGTCTTCATCCTCCTTGACCTCTCCTGAATCTGTGCCTGGTCCTTACTCATTGTACTTTTCATAGAAGGCCGTATTGTCTCCATGGTACTGGGAATGATTCTATCTATCTCTGATTCCCAGACAAATAGCTTCAGAATTCTGCCTGAAATTTAAACCAATGAGGTATTTATTCCTGTCGACTCACTGTTCTTTTAAAATACAAATGCATTTGGCCGGGCGCGGTGGCTCACCCCTGTAATCCCAGCACTTTGGGAGGCCAAGGCGGGTGGATCACGAGGTCAGGAGGTGGAGACCATCCTGTCTAACACGGTGAAACCACACCTCTACTAAAAATACAAAAAATTAGCCAGGTGTGGCGGCGGGCGCCTGTAGTCCCAGCTACTCGGGAGGCTGAGGCAGGAGAATGGTGTGAACCGAGAGGTGGAGATTGCAGTGAGCTGAGATCGTGCCTCTGCACTTCAGCCTGGGCAAGAGAGCAAGACCCTGTCTCAAAAAAAAAAAAATACAAATGCATCTGAGGTAGCTAGAGATCTAAGACTCACAATTCATTGTTAATTATTTTAATTAATTTATTTTTCTTCTACCATCTACCTATGAGCCACACTTGAAGGAATGAAGGAATGCCTGTTTTGACAAGTTTAGGTGGAAGCAAAGGTCATCTTGAAGATAAGGGAGGGTTTTACTTAAATGAAGAGCAGAAGGAGGACATTATTAAAACTCAACTTTGCCCTCAAACACATAGCCACATGCGCCCACTCCTCACCAAGGCTTTTCTCCTCCTGACTGACAGCCTCGGGGGGAGACACCTTTTATTCTTAAGGACAGTTTCAAATAAAAATAAATATAAATTACTTTCCTTTCTCCAGGGAATCCCTGGCTCCTTTCCGGGACTGATCTCAAGAGTTCCAGTGGCAAGTGCTCAAACCACAAATTACATCTGCCTCCCCCAGCTCATCCACCGGTGAGTGGCAGCGAGTGGATATTAGCCAGAGCTACCCTGATTACAACTTGAGCTCATTTCGAAATCTAACTTCCGGAACCCACCTATTCTGGAATGTTCTTAGAGGATAACACTGAGCCACATGACAGCCGAGGGAACACTTCTCCCTTTCTTCTTGTGTTACATCATCGGGCCCTAAAATAGTGCCCTTTGTCCACACTTTGTCCTCTCAGAGAAGCAAGAAAACTGCTTCCAGCTCTGCCCTGTGGGGAGGAGTGGCGATACAGTCAGGCAGATGGGAGCAAAGGTCAAGCTGCCTGCTCTCTCTCCCTAGTTGAGACCTGCCCGCATGCAGTGCTCTCTAATTTTGTTTCCTTGCATCCAGCAGAGCAGGATGAGGGCTCAGGGCCTACCTTCTGGAGGCTGATGTCCCACAGCTCACTTCTCTGTGTTTAACAGGGAATGAGAGCAGAGACTCCCTTTCCAGCACAGGCAGGTCAAGTGTGCTCTGAAGAAAACTCTCTCTATGCATAGGTAGAAATGACGGACCAAACTCAGTTGGTAGTAGCCCCTATTCAGGCCACAGTGCAAGCTGTGTTCTCTGGTCCAGCTTTACCGTGAGTAAGCATGCATTTTGATGTCCATTACACTTGTATGCCTATTTTTCAACTGATTGAGAACCAGAAATAAGGAAGCATGTGATTGCCTGGTGTTCCTAAGATGTCAACAAAGACTGAGGGGAATGACTTAGCAAGGAATTCTACTCCCTTGCTTCTCCATGTCCTCTGAAGAAAGAGTAAGAATTTACTCTGATACATTTTCTTTTTTTTTTTTTTTTGAGACCGAGTCTTACTACACTCCCCGGCTGGAGTGCAGTGGCACGATCCCAGCTCACTGCAACCTCCGCCTTCTGCCTCAGCCTCCTAACTACCTGGGATTATAGGCACCCGCCACCACGCCCATCTAATTTTTGTATTTTAGTAGAGATGGAGTTTCACCATGTTGGCCAGGCTGGTCTTGAACTCCTGATCTCTAGTGATCCACCCCTCTTGGCCTCCCAAAGTGCTGGAATTACAGGCGTGAGCCACCGTGCCCGGCCATACATTTTCTTAGTAGCCATATTGCCCCCACCTCTACCCCTAGCTTTTACCACCCCTATTTGAGACCTTGGGTTTACCAAATGCATTCTGTGAACTGCAAAGCACATAAAGTTGGCGATGAAGATCTTGTCACCCATGGTTATATCCTGCTCCAGTCCCTTTCAGTGTCTCTTGAACTCTGATTTGGGGTACACTGTGGACACCTGGGGCATCTGGAATGCTCTAAGGGCCTTTAACCTAAGATGCACTTAATTCTATGTGGTTTACCTGGCATAGTTATCAATATTACGAGAAAGAGTGAAACAGTTTAAAAATCTCTACTAAGAAAAAAACCATCTTGGGAATTCTACAATTTATTATTTATTAATGGAAACTTTCATAAGACTAAATAAACATTTTTATCTTTCAAGTAAGCATTTAATGGATTACTTTCAAAGAAAGACATGTTTTTATTTCTCATATTATAAATGAGTTTAGAACAATAACTCTAGATTTCAATTACATTCTCAGAGTTATCTGGCACAAACTGATGTCTCACAAAAGCAATGAAACAAACAAACAAAAAACATGCCTTTTCTGACTGGATTGTTGGCTAGCTGTCATGGCTATGTTCCAACCACAATAATAATAGTCCATCTACATATTTCTTTCCTATGATTCAGTTGGATTAACCTGTAATAGAAAAAGTCATATTTTATACTTTTGAGGGCTCAGGCTTAGTCAAATTTCACCCTATTACACTCTAGAAGTGGACTGTAAAAACTAGTGACAGACCATGCACAGTGGCTCACGCCTATAATCCCAGCACTTTGGTAGGCTGAGGCAGGCAGATCACTTGGGGTCAGGAGTTTGAGACCAGCCTGGCCAACGTGGCAAAACCCCGTCTCTACTAAAAATACAAAAGTTAGCTGGACGTGGTGGTGTGCCCCTGTAATCCCAGCAGCTCAGGAGGCTGAGGCATGAGAATCACTTGAACCCAGGAGGTGGAGTTTGCAGTCAGCTGAGATCATGCCACCGCACTCCAGCCTGGGTGACAGAGTGAGACTCTGTTTCAAAAAATAATATAAAATGAAAAATAAAAATTAGTGATGAAGCAGTTTCAATAGCCCTATTTTGCAGCTGATTGAATTCTTAGCCATAAAGTTTACAGAATCAAGTTCATTCGTATGACTTAAGGTGACAAAATATTTAAATACAAATCACACAGTTTCCTAAAGTATGTTGCTCTATGATATTGCTGTAAATGAACATTTCCTTCTTTTTTATTTTTATTTATTTATTTTAGAAATGGAGTCTCGGGCCGGGCGCGGTGGCTCAAGCCTGTAATCCCAGCACTTTGGGAGGCCGAGATGGGCGGATCATGAGGTCAGGAGATCAAGACCATCCTGGCTAACACAGTGAAACCCCGTCTCTACTAAAAAATACAAAAACCTAGCCGGGCGAGGTGGCGGGCGCCTGTAGTCCCAGCTACACGGGAGGCTGAGGCAGGAGAATGGCGTGAACCCGGGAGGCGGAGCCTGCAGTGAGCCGAGATTCGGCCACTGTACTCCAGCCTGGGCGGCAGAGCGAGACTCCGTCTCAAAAAAAAAAAAAAAAAAAAAAGAAATGGAGTCTCATTATGTTGCTCAGGCTGGTCTCAAACTCCTGGCCTCAAGATATCCTCTGATCTCAGTCTCCTAAAAAGCTGGGATTACAGGTGTGAATCATTACACCTGGCCTGAATAAGCATTTCTAAGCAAAAATGTACTTACATTTCATGCATGAAGAAAATGCTTAAAAATATGCACTATTGTGAAAACACATGAATGGGTAACAATTCTGTTTAAAACTATTCGGAAAAGAGTGTTGCTCAGCCAGGAAAAATATTGTAATGCTAACACAAACCTTAGAAGATTTTCCTGTTAGAGGGTTTTCCCCAGCCCCGCCGACAATCCAGGATTGAAAGTTTGGTATCTTCTGTTCCCTCCTTCCTTTTTTGTTCTCCCATGGCTTGTTAGTTTCTAAGTACCATGAAGTCCCTATGTGACCTTCCCGATCGCTGACCCCTTTTACTTCTTTGGTCACAGTCCTGTCACCATTGACTGGGACTTTTGCAAGAGGCTTCTAACTGCAGTCCCCTTCTTAGACCCAGGCAAAAGGAGCCCCTGTCCTGGCCATCGTCTGGCATTGCCTCTATTGGCAAAGCGAGGATACTGCAGAGATAAGGGACATGCCACTTCCAGTCTAAGCACCCATTTCTAGACCATGACTGGAACATCATTGTTTGGATTCTGAAATTCCTTGTCCAAACAGTCCTGAGCCTGCTTCCAGAGGCTATGCAGGCCTTTTCCTGGGGTCCAGCCTTCTGGCAATGAATGCTGCAAATCCTTAGGTCTAAAGGGTAGTCTGGGGTGGCTATTTGAAGGGGATGTGGTTATGCAGTTTGGATGTAGGAGTTCACCTCCCATATATGAGAGAGGCCTTCATGGTGCTACATGGTATCCAGGGAAAAGAAGGGAGTGGGTTATGGGCACAGCGCCAGGGTCTTGGAGCCAGGTTCAGCTCTCTCTATGATGCTACATTTTGTGTAGGATTCTAAGAATTTTTCATTCAAACGCAGAAGCTGGGCTCCACATGCACCTGTAGTCCCAGATAGTTGGCAACCACTCCCAATGTATGAAATATAAGAACACTTTTGCCTAGAAACGCTTATTCAGCCCAGGTGTGGTGGCTCATGCTTGTAATCCTAGCAATTTGGGAAGCCAAGGCAGGTGGATCACTTGAGGTCAGGAGTTCGAGACCAGCCTGGCCAACATAGTGAAACCTCATCTCTACCAAAAAAAAAAAATATATATATATATATATATATACACACACACACACAAAAATTAGCTAGGTGTGGTTGTACACGCCTGTAATCCCAGGTACACAGGAGGCTGAGGCAGGAGAATCACTTTAACCTGGAAGGCCGAGGTTGCAGTGAGCAGAGATCACACCACTACACTCCAGCCTAGGCGACAGAGCAAGTCTCTATCAGACACACACAAAGAATAGAACATATTTTTTTTTAACACTTGGTAAACCTTATTTACAACTTTTAAATGTGTAGACATAGGGTGTGTGGGCCTCAGTATTCTTGCCCTGAGCCTTACAAATCATAGTGGTCAGCCTGCCTAACAGGTTTCCCAATACCCGGAATTTTTTGAGACATTAGATTTTCCAACTCCTAAGTGCAATGAGAGGGCATCTGTCGTATCTTAGGTTTTGTTTTGTTTTGAGATGGAGTCTCACTCTGTTGCCCAGGCTGGAGTGCAGTGGTGCGATCTCGGCTCACTGCAAGCTCCGCCTCCTGGTTCAGGCTATTCTCCTGCCTCACACTATTCTCCTGCCTCAGCCTCCCGAGTAGCTGGGACTACAGGTGCCTGCCACCACAACCAGCTAATTTTTTTTTTTTTTCCCAGTAGAGACACGGTTTCACCGTGTTAGCCAGGATGGTCTCAATCTCCTGACCTCGTGATCCACCCACCTCGGCCTCCCGAAGTGCTGGGATTGTAGGCGTGAGTGTGTGAGCCACCACGCCTGGCCATATCTTAGGTTTTATCTCTAAAAATCTTCGGAAATGTGCTTTGAGGTTTTGTCCTCAATGATTCATTTTGATAATACAGGTGGGCTGGGCACGGTGGCTCACGCCTGTAATCCCAGCACTTTGGGAGGCCGAGGCGGGTGGATCGCAAGGTCAGGAGTTTGAGACCAGCCTGGCCAATATGGTGAAACCCTGTCTCTACTAAAAATACAAAAATTAGCTGGGGGTGGTGGTGGATGCCTGTAGTCCCAGCTACTCAGGAGGCTGAGGCAGGAGAATCGCTTGAACCCGGGAGGCGGAGGTTGTAGTGAGCCGAGATCAGGCCACTGCACTCCAGCCTGGGAGACAGAGTGAAACTCCGTCTCGAAAAAAAAAAAAACAGGTGAAAAGGAGAGGTAAAGAAAGACAGTGGCTGGTTTAAATGACTAATTACACTGGGGAGGCCATCAACATCTCAAGCCAATCAAATTACTAAGGAGCCCAGAGTCACGATTCTATGGGCTGAGAGGGCTGCATATTAGCAGAGAACAATCAATTGCCTATGTTTGCATAATGCTCCACACAAAGTTCCTCTGAAGTGCTTTCAAAAACATTACCTCATTTGACCCTCACAACTATGCTATAAGGCAACTAGGGTACAATATCATTCTCATTTTATATATGAGAAAACAGGCTTGGAGGAGGTGTGTGGGTTAGAAAGTTACCTAAAAATACACAGCTAATAAATGGAAAAGTGTCTCATAAGGCCTGATTCCAAATTCTTGTTTCTGAGGGACACAGGATCCAGACTTATTCTAAGACATACAAATGCACTTTTTAATATTTGGAAAAGCTACCTTAGGAAAGCACAAGTGGCTTCCAGTTCTGATTTGGCATTGATCAGTGTTTCTTGGGGAAGTCGTCCAACAGAGATTAAGCCTCAGTTTCCATCTTTAAGATAAAGGAGTTAAAGTAGATAATCTCTAAGGTTTCCTTCAACTCTTCGGTTCTTTTACAGCGTATACCCCAGATTGCTTTTCACATTTGTGAAAGCGGCCTTGAAACCCAGGCAACACAGTCGTGTTATATTAATGAGCTTTTATCAAATGGCCCCAGGTGTCCGCCATCCCAAGTTAATCAGATTAACTGGCACCAGTTTAATCAGAAGCTAAAAATGAATGCTGGGGACAAAATGGCAAACCAATGGTATTTTGTTGTTGTTGTCATTGCTATTTCCAAATATGTTTTAAGGACAAGACCACAGGGCAGTATTTTCCACAGTATACTAGTTCCAAGAGATATTAATAGGATCTCCTTGTAAAAGGAGTTTTCTGTCACTAGGTTAACAATGTCAAACAAGTTTCTTTTGTGGAGATCCTTTAATATTCATATGAATTGATAATTATTAATTTCTGGGCGGAAAATGTCCCATCTCCAGGAACTAGTGCTTCTCAGAACACAGTTTTAGGAAACACCATTATAAAGCATTTTAGATCCACTGATTGTTGCTAGAATCTCAGAGTTTATCCCAAAAGAAAAGTGTAGCTTGTGAAGATGGCTATGTATACTAAACATGATATAAGATGATAAGATACAAGTTAATCTGATTAACTTGGGATGGAGGACATCTGGGGCCATTTGATAAAAGCTCATTAATGTAACAGGACTGTGTTGCCTGGGTTTCAAGGCTGTTTCACAAATGTGAAAAGCAATCTGGGGTATAGACTGTAAAAGATATTTGTTCATCTTCAATAAAAATTCAACAAGGTACCTGTCTACATGGCAATTCGTCTTCAAATACTTCCCTGGAAGATGATATACATTATACATTGCCCAATCAAATCAACCATGGTGATTGGTAAAATGATGCAGGTTGTTTGAAAAGTTCTAAAAGTGCTCTTTCAAAAATACATTCTGGACTGAATGTGATCCACAGAAGAAAGTGTTCTTATTATTTAATAGCCATACTCCTCAATTTTTAATCGAAACAGCTTCACTCACGTTATTCATCAAGGCTTAACTCCTAATGACTTTTAGCTATTTTTGAAAGTCAAATCTATTACTCTGGCAAATTGTATATTCCAAAAATGCATTAAATAATTCCATCCCACATTCTCTTCTTACCATGAGACCTTGAGCCAGATGGTAAAAATGCCATGCACCTCTGCCTTGCTGTCTTGAAATTCTTGTTCTTGGAACCCAGATGCCATGCTACAAGGAAGCCCAAACTAGCCTGTGCATCTCCCCCACTGAGACACCATGTGAAGGTGTGCCTAGCCAGTAGTCCACATAAATTACCAGACATCTGAGTGAGGATGTCTCCATCTGATTCTCACCTTCAGCCACTGAGTCACCCCTGCGTTCTTCCCAGTTGAGGACCCAGACATCACAATGCAGACTCAAGCTGTACCCTCTCTACCCTATCAGAATTCCTAACCCACAGAACCTTTGAGCACAATAAAATGATTATTTTATGCCCGTAAGTTTTGGAGTGGTTTGTTAGGCAGCAATAATAACTAAACAACCAGCAAAGGGTAAAATTTGCACTGTTGGTTGCAATGAGCTGAGATCGCACCACTGTACTCCAGCCTAGGTGACAGAGTGAGACCCTGTCTTAAAATAAATAAATGAATAAATTGCTCCTGTTGAGGAAATTCAGAAGAATGTTCCCCAAAAGTTTTATTTTATGAATCTTTAGGATTTGAGAGTTATAATACTAGAATCTTAGACGTCTGTGTATTAAAGTTTTCTGGGTTGGTACCCTAGTTACCAGCATTTTAACATCTGAATTTTTCCAGGAGATACAGGACCTGAATAATAATGTTTTTAGCAAAAAATTTCCAGGTATTTCAGAATCCTAAAACTCTCAGGATGCCAAAAATAATGTCTAGAAGCAGGGCCCACAAAATCAAACACCTTCAGGGGCCAGGCAGGTAATAAAAAAGTCAAGTAGAGATTTGGGATCCTGGAGGAAACGGGAGGATTCCAACAAGATTGTTGAAGTGAATTCTCCCCGAGGGAAATGACCTGGTCTCAATCCTCCTCTGAAACATTAAAAGAAGCCCCATTGGCCTATTACATGCCTAGCCTCATGGCAGAGCTCTTTTACAAGCTCCAAAAACACTGAGAGCCCTAGGACATCCCTAGAATTTGTATTCTTTGAACGTTGAAATGTCGATTCGAAGGTTATTCTCCGGTAAAACACACTGGGCTTGATAAATACGCTGGTGCTACAGGGCAGTCTTGATTACACTCCTCTGCAGAAAGTGAGTCTGAGAGCTACAAATGGGGACTTTGCTTCATGGAATCCCATCATGTTTACAGGAATAAAATCCCTTCATCAATTTATAAGCATGGCTCAGATTCCTAAGAATTCTAGGCTCTATGACTGGGTGCTCACCCCCATTGGCACTTCTGGTATATGCATTCATTTCAATCTGTGAACAAACATGTGGTTTCTTCTTTGTTTATTTCTTTTAAAATATAATTTCAATTGACTGTTAATGTAATGGTCCTCTTCCCTTTAGATGAGAAGCCTCCTTGGGGGAGCCCTTGGCTGTCTTGTTGTGTCTCCAGTACTCAGTGCCTGGCACACACCAAGTATGCAATAACATTGAGTCAGTGAATGAATGGTGTCCATTCATTGAGTCACTACACACACAGTAAATACCTACTATGTTTCAGGTACTGATTCTAGAGTTGTGGATAATGTCATGAGCAATACAGAGCCAACTCGTGGCACTTACAATCTAGTGGGGAGAGGGTAATGGAGACCAAGTAAATAAAAACACTCAATGATTTCAGGTAGTGTTAATAGCTACGAAGAAAACAAAACTGTGTACTCTGATAGACAGGAGAGTCAGGGAAAACCTTAGAAAGACTGTGACCCTGTGAGCTGAATGAGAAGGAGCCAGATATTTAAGTAAAGAAGCAGGGAGGGAAGTGAGATGAATGTTCCAGTAGCAGAAATAGTCAGTGCAAAGGCCCTGAGGCAGATCTCATTTGGCTTATTTAAGCTATATGACACATCAAGAAGACAGTGTGGCGGGAGCATAATGAAAGAGGGTCACATGGTAGTGGAGGAAGCTGACAGGTTGGCAGAGGCAGAATAGGGAGGGCCTTGTAGCCAGGAGAGAGACTGGATTCCAGGAGGTGCACAGCAGCAGACTGTAATAAGAGTCCAAGGAGCTGGTAGGCCCCAGCCTATGTTTCAGGGACCTAAAATCACATAAATACACAAACAACAGGAACAGAAACTTGACTGCTTACAGCTGCCATCTTCCAGGTGCTAACTCTCACACCCAACCACCGGGCCTTGAAACTTTGGGACACCTGACCTTCCTCTGCCTTGCTTTGGGATCAGCTGCCAGCAATACAGCCCAGCAGGGACTGGTCAGCATAACACTTGCTCTAGACATTTGTGGTTCTGAGTTCTTGCAGGGCAGCGATCAACTCATCAACACAAATGTCATGGTATTAGGTTCAACATAATTATAACAATAAAAAAGCATCCTGAGAGGAATCAGGCTGCAGTATTGGGAACCAGACCTTAACAGTAAGATGACTTTGAGTTAACCAGGCTGCAACAGTCCAAGGCCCGCCTCCTTCAACAAGCCTGGCCTCCCTAATGGGCGAGTCTCTCTAATTAGCTTCCCTCAGGGCTCCTCCCTTCCCCAGACTCCACCCTCTACCTTGCTCTATTTACAGAAGGCACAGCGAACAGTCTACTGCCGCTGCTGCTGCCTATAGACTTTCAGATCATCTCCCTCTTCTGTGTGAGGGAAAGCTCCTGGCTGGTGTGGACACAATCCAATAGGTACGTGTCTGGAGAAAGAGGGGAGTGGGAAGAGGTGATGGGAGTAAGGAGATAAGAGATAGGAAGTGGTGTGTGGTGAGGAGTGAGGAGGGCGAAGGGGCTAGAAAGTGGAGGGGGTGGGAGAGCGATCTGGAGTATTCAGGAGGTATGAAGTGGAAGCTGCGTGCAGTCTTGGGAACCTACGAGTGAAAGGGACTTGTATGCATTTTATGTTAAAAGGTCAGTGTGAAAAATACTCTGCACCTTGTAGTTTTTTAACCAGTAGTGTGGTCCTTTAAGAGAGATGGTAGAATTAGAGCTTTGGGGTAAAGTTCAGCAAATATGAGAAACATTTATGTAAACTTCTTATTTAGCAGTAACCACTCTACTACATTAAAGCCAATGATTTTGCAATGATAAGTGACAGCAAAAGCCAATGATTTTGCAATGATAGGCGACAGGAAGGTTAATAAATATTAGGAAATAGGCTCTGGGCCAGTTTCCACGACAAATGTAAAACTTCAAAATGATCAATCGTGGGTTTTGGGAGGTGAAAGGGAATGTAGATATCTTCTAATAAAGAGAGGGCAGAACTGACCCATTTGCCTGGATGTGCTTTGTTTGGTCTGCCTAGGTTCACCTTTCTTTTGTCTTTTCTTTCTTTTTCTTTTTCTTTTTTTTTTTTAACATGAAGACTTGCAGACAGGGCGTACTCTCCATGGGTCCAGTCCTTACCACCCCTTCATCATTATTCACCTCCACATCAGCCAGCTTCTCTAAATTGTGTTACCTGATTAGGCTCTGGAGGCATCTGGGTTTGTGATCACTGGTTAAGTCAGAAACTTCATCCTACCAGCGAGGAAGAGAGATGATTTCCCACAGTGTGCTAGTAAAGCAACTAGCAATAAACCTTATTCTACCACAGTGGAAGGGAGGTAGCCTCCACGATATGTTAGTAAAACAATTAGCTATCTGTAAACAACTGGATAATATTGTGAGTGACTTAAGCGTTTTGGTGAGAGCCTCTGAGGAGAATTTGTTTTTAACCAATTGAAACAGAAAAAAAGTACCCAATTTTAAAGGGATGCTGGGTTATTTCTTTCCCAATGTGGTTTAGCAGAAACTGTTTCTTCAGTCCCAACAATTTTGCAAGGTAGATTTTACAAATGCAGCTATTCTCACTTAACAGATTGAAAAACAAGGCAATAGAGAGTACCTTAATTCAAAAACCACCCCCCAAACCTTGACCTCCGTTATAAAGTCAATCTGATAAGCAAACACATCTTCATAAATCACACAAATAGGAGAGTTTGTGTCCTACAGTTTAATAACGATGATCCCATCAAGCATTTAGGTGCCCTAGAAATCCTAGAGTTGGGAGTGGGAATCCAGAAGCAGCCTTGACACTGGGGCTAGATCCAAAAGTGCTTTTGGAACCTGAAGGAAAGTTCCTCTCCTCTTCTCCCGCCGTTTTCTGCTGTGAGAGAGGAGGTTAGGGTCGTGTGGATGAGAGAGGAAGGAGGCTCTGAAAGGACTAAGCTGTCTGGTTGTGGAACCAGTCTCCCAAGATGCTGAAAGTGTGGTTGACCCCAGCCTTGCCCAACCTCCTTCCCTTCATTTTGTTCATTTTTCATTTTGTCCTATTTACTACAGTTCTAATTTAATATTCAGTGTAGTTTTCCCTGGGTAACTTCACTCTCCTTTCCTGAAGTCCCGGAAAACCATCCCCAAGCCTCCTGAGGTTTCAGCCTCTGGTAATAAGGTTTCTATGACAGGAATGGTGTGGATTTGAGACTGGGATTTTCCTGGCTATCCAAAGCAAAACGGCATTCAGGGGCTCACATAGGAAAGGCAAGTGAATTTAACAATACCATTTTGTATCTTTGAGTATTTCTCATTCTCACAAACATACTTTTATTAAACTTTTGCTTTAACATACTCTCTCCCTCTCTCTTCCTCCTTCTCTCCCCTTTTCCATGATTTTACTCTCTTTCTGAATTACTCAAGAGTATGTGGCAAATATCATGTTCCTTCAGTGTAAATTTTCTAAGACCAAGGATATTCCTTCATGTAAGCACAAAATAGTAAATTTCAGAAATTTAATATTGATCTATTATTTTTATCTAACCTACAGTCTATATTTCAATTTCACTTGTCCAAACAGTAATACTTTTCTCCCACCAACATAGGATTAAATCATGGCTCTTTCACTTCCTTTAATCTGGAGTAATTCCTCAGCCTGTCTTTGTCTTTTATGACAATGACATTTTTGAAGAATGTAGGCCGATCGTTTTATGTTCTTGATGGGTTTATCTGGTATGCATCCCTAGTTGTATTTTTTCATAGGCGATTTTGTTCCCTTCTCAGGATATCATTTCTGGAGTGATATCTGTCTCTATTGAGTGGTGTTAATTTTAATTACCTAGTTGCTGCCTATTTTTTCCACTGTATATTTACTACTTATTCCTTTGCAATCAATAAACAATTTGTGGAAAGACAATGAGACCATGTAAATACCCTGCTCCGCATCAAACATTTGCCCCTAGATTTAGCATCCATTCTTGGTTCAAACCAATGTTTTCCATGATGACTGTAAAATGGTAACTTTCCGATTATATCACCACTGCCTCTACATTGATCAAATGACATTCTGTTGTAAGGAAATCTTTACCACCATTTGTTGACAGTTTTATTAATATATTTCACATACCATACAATTCCCCCTTTCAAAATATGCAACTCAGTGGTTTTTAGTACAGTCAGAATTGTATAGCCATCACCACAATCACTTTAAGAACATTTCAGCACCCCAGAAAGAAACCCCATACCTGCTAGCAGTCATCCTCCCATTTCCCCCAGCCCTAGGGAAACACTAATCTACTTTCTCTCTACCGCTCTGCCTATTCTGAATATCTTATATCAATGGAATCATACAATGTGTGATCTGGCTTCTTGTACTTGGCATGATGTTTTTGATTTCACCCATTTTGTGGCATGTGTCAATACATCGCTCCTTTTTATTGCTGAATTATTCTCTGTATAGACTTATGAATTCCTATTTTTAGGCAGTGAGTTATAATCATTATTGTCCTTTTTTTTTTGATGCTCAACTTTCCCAGATTTGGGTCTTTCAAGCTAGTTTTTGTTTCCTTTTGACATGTCCCTATCACTTTTTTGGAACATTTTCTTTTTGTTTGTTCTTATAAGACAGCCTACCTGATGAACATTTTTGTCTCCTTCCTTCCTAGTGAAAACCTTCGTTCCCAACAACATCATTGCATTCATTTGCCCAGTCCTGCAATACGTATTAAATAATTTCTGAATTGCTAAAGCCATGTCGTCATGGAAAGCTCATCTACTAACCAGAGTAAAAGATTTATTTGTAGTTCTTTTCTCCATAGACTGAGGCTAGTCAAGTTCCTGTGTTCACAAATTGGTTGGATTAGTTCTTTTTCCCCCTTCATTGTGGCTTTATTACTCATTTGAGAGAACATTGCTTTCACTGGTTCATTTGTTTGTATTGTTACAGTTTTCACTCCATCTTGCCTTGGTTTTATTTTTTAATATGTAGAACATTAATATCCTTCCAAAAGTGAAAACTAATAAGGTATATATACTTACAGAAGTATAATTCCCTGACCTATCTCCCTTAACCCATTCCTTTTGCATGCTTTGAAGGTAACCAATTTCTTTTGTTTGTTTCACAGCAGTTTAATATGTAATATGGAAAAACTGGAAGCGACCCAAATGTACATCAGAGAGTAGACAAATAAATTATGGTATATTAATACAATGGAATGCCACGCAAAAACAAAAACTTCTATACATAACTGATCCTATAAATCATATATAATATAGAGTAAAAATCATATAAAAATTATATTTTACTCAACTTACACAAAATTCAGAAACGGACAAAACTATGGTAATAGAAGTGAGAATAGTGGTTAGTTGGGGGTGAGATGCTTGGGCTGGGGGTGTTGGTGCTATTGACATTAAAGATAAGAGAGCCCTGTTCTGGTACTGGGAATCTATGTATTGAGCTGAGTGGTGATCACATGTGTATATACTTAAGTAAGAATTCACTGAACTATATGCTTATGTATCTTTTGCAGTGTACCTGTTATACCTCATTTACAAATTAAATTGATATAATGCTGCAATATGTACTTTCATCCACAAAGGGTTTTTTTTTTCTTCTTTCTGGGTAATTTCTTTTTATATTACTATACTTTAAGTTCTAGGGTACATGTGCACAATGTGCAGGTTTGTTACGTAGGTATACATGTGCCATGTTGGTTTGCTGTACCTATCAACTCATCATTTACACTAGGTATTTCTCCTAACGCTATCCCTCCCCCAGCACTCCCCACCACAACAGACCCCAGTGTGTGTGTGTGATACTCCCCTGCCTGTGTCCATGTGTTCTTATTGTTCAGCTCCCACTTATGAGTGAGAACATATGGTGTTTGGTTTTCTGTCCTTGTGATATTTTGCTGAGAATGATGGTTTCCAGCCTCATTCATGTCCCTGCAAAGGACATGAACTCATCCTTTTTTATGGCTGCATAGTATTCCATGGTGTATGTGTGCCACATTTTCTTTATCCAGTCTATTATTGGTGGACATTTGTGTTGGTTCCAAGACTTTGCTATTGTGCATAGTGCTGCAATAAACATACATGTGCATGTGTCTGTATAATAGCATGATTTATAATCCTTTGGGTATATACCCAGTAATGGGATGGCTGGGTCAAATGGTACTTCTAGTTCTAGATCCTTGAGGAATTGCCACACTGTCTTCCACAATGGTTGAACTAATTTACAGTCCCACCAATAGTGTAAAAGTGTTCCTATTTCTCCACATCCTCTCCAGCATCTGTTGTTTCCTGACTTTTTAATGATTGCCATTCTAACTGGCATGAGATGGTATCTCATTGTGGTTTTGATTTGCATTTCTCTGATGATCAGAGATGATGAGTATTTTTTCATATGTCTGTTGGTTGCATAAATATCTCCTTTTGAGAAGTATCTGTTCATATCCTTTGCCCACTTTTTGATGGGGTCGTTGGTTTTTTCTCGTAAATTTAAGTTCTTTGTAGATTCTGGATATTAGCCCTTTGTCAGATGGATAGATTGCAAAAATTTTCTCCCATTCTGTAGGTTGCCTGTTCACTCTGATGATAGTTTCTTTTGGTGTGCAGAAGCTCTTTAGTTTAATTAGATCCCATTTGTCTATTTTGGCTTTTGTTGCCATTGCTTTTGGTGTTTTAGTCAGGAAGTCTTTGCCCATGCCTATGTCCTGAATGGTAGTGCCTAGACTTTCTTCTAGGGTTTTTATGGTTTCAGGTCTTAACATTTAAGTCTTCATCCATCTTGAGTTAATTTTTGTATAAGGTGTAAGGAAGGGATCCAGTTTCAGCTTTCTACATATGGCTAGCCAGTTTTCCCAGGACCATTTATTAAATAGGGAATCCTTTCCCCATTGCTTGTTTTTGTCAGGTTTGTCAAAGATCAGATGGTTGTAGATGTGTGGTGTTATTTCTGAGGCTTCTATTCTGTTCCATTGGTCTATATCTCTGTTTTGGTACCAGTACCATGCTGTTCTGGTTAAAGGTAACCAATTTATTTATTTTCTGATATGTCCTTCCTCTTTTTCTTTTTGTGCAAAATAATGAACCTATGTATGTTTTCTTTGTTCCTCCTTTTCTATAAAAAGGTAGTATACTGTAGATATTCTTTTCCTTTTTGCCTTTTTTCTCTTAATAATATATCCTGGAAGTCACACCAAATTAGTTCAGAAGACATTCCCGCCCCCCAATTTTACACAACTATATAATACTCTATTGTGTGTATGTACCACATTTAATTATTTTTCTTTCTTTTTTAAAAAAATTATACTTTAAGTTCTAGGGTACATGTACATAATGTGCAGTTTTGTTACATAGGTATACATGTGCCATGTTGGTTTGCTGCACCCATCAACTCGTCATTTACATTAGGTATTTCTTCTAATGCTATCCCTCCCCCAGCCCCCAGCCCCCGCCAGGCCCCGGTGTGTGTACCACATTTTATTAAACTAGTCTCCTATACTGCAATGAGTAACCTTGCACATATGTATTTTCAGATGTTTGGAGGTATATCTTTTCTAGATTTCTAGGAGTAAAATTGCTGGTTGATGGTTAAGCAACCATCAGGTAGGTTTGTTAGGTATAGCAAATTCCCTTCATATGGGATGGGTTTCTCCACAGCCTTGCTAACAGAATGCACCATTTTGTCAAACTGATGGACAAGAAATAGTATCTTAGGGTAGTTTAATTTGTATTTGGCTTATTATTAATGAAATTGATCTTTTAAAGGCCATTTTTGTGAACTTTATTGAAGTATAGTTGAAATCCTATGAACTGTATAAAATTTAATCAGTATACAATCAGTATAAAACATTTCTATCACCCCTAAAATTTTTCCTGTGGCTCTTTTAAATACATTCCTCCCTCCACCCCTGTGCCCAAGGAACCACTGATTTGCTTTTTGTTATTTTAGATTAGTTTGCACTATCTAAATTTGTATATAAACATCAAACCATGTGTATTCTTTTATCTGGTTTCTTCCAGCGTAGTGATTCTGAGATTCACCCGCATTGTTATGTGTATCAGACCCTGTTCTTTTTTATCGCTGAATACTATTCTATTGTGTGAATATACTACATTTTGTTTATCTCTTTTTTTTTTTTTTTTTTTTTGAGACGGAGTCTCGCTCAGTTCCCCAGGCTGGAGTGCAGTGGGGCGATCTCGGCTCACTGCAAGCTCCGCCTCCTGGGTTCACGCCATTCTCCTGCCTCAGCCTCCGGAGTAGCTGAGACTACAGGCGCCCGCCGCCACGCCCGGCAATTATTTTGCGTTTTTAGTAGAGCCGGGGTTTCACCGTGTTAGCCACGATGGTCTCGATCTCCTGACCTCATGATCCGCCCGTCTCGGCCTCCCAAAGTGCTGGGATTACAGGCGTGAGCCACCGCGCCCGGCCTCTGTTTATCTCTTTACCTGATAATGGACATTTAGGTTGTTTCTAGTTTGGGACTATTGCAAATAAAGTTACTATGAAAATTTGTGTACAAGTCATTGTGTAGACATATGTTTTTGTTTCCCTTGGGTAAGTATCTGACAGAATGGTTTATTATGGGTGAAACTGAGCATTTTAAATGCTCATTAAATGTCATTTTTTAATGTCATTTTAAATGTCATTTTTCTATCTTTTGTGATTATCCATTCATGTGTTTTGCCCATTTTTTTGGAAACACTTTTTTTTCAAATTTTAGATTCAGGGGATACATGCATAGGTTTGTTACCTGGGTATACTACATGATACTGAGGTGTGGGGTACAGTTGATCCTGTCATTTAGGTACTGAGCATAGTATCTAACAGTTACTTTTTCAGCTCTTGTCCTCATCCTTCCCTGCCCCTAGTAGTTCCCAGTTTCTACTGCTGTCATCTCTAAGTCCATGAGTACCCCAATCTTTGGCTCCCACTTATAAATGAGAACGTGTGGCATTTGGTTTTCTGTTCCTGCATTAATTTACTTAGGATAATGGCTTCCAGCTGCATCCATGTTGCTGCAAAGGACATGATTTTGTTCTCTTTTGATGGCTGTGTGGTATTACATGGTGTGTAAGTACCACATTTTCTTTATCCAACCCATTTGTTGTTAGGCACCTAGGTTGACTCTCTCTCTTTGCTATTGTGAACAGTGCCATGATGAACATGTGGTATGTGTCTTTTTGGTAGGAAGATTTTTCATTTGGATGTATACCTTATAAGGGGATTTCCGGGTTGAACAGTGGTTCTAAGTTCTTTGATAAATCTCCATAAGTGCTTTCCACAGTGGCTGAACTAATTTGCATTCCCACCAACAGTGTATAAGGGTTCCCTTTTCTCTACAGCCTTGCCAGCATCTGTTGTTCTTTGACTTTTTAATAGACATTCCGACTGGTATGAAATGGTATATCCTATAAAATCTTGTGATTTTGACTTGTATTTCTCTGATTAGTGATGTGGAGCATTTTTTCATGTGTTTGTTATTTTTCTGTAAGATTTTTCATCTTCTCTTTTTTTAAATTTATTTTTTTAGTTGAGAAGAGGTCTTGCTATGTGGCCCAGGCTGCTCTTAAACTCCTGGCCTCAAGCGATCCTCCCACATTGGCCCCGGTCTTCTCTATTTTTAAAGCTCTTTCTGTATTAGGAACATTAGATCTTTATCTCAAAATGGTACAGATATTTTCCCCCAATTTTTCATTTGTATGTTAATTTTACTTAAAGTGTTTTTATGCACAATTTTAAATTCATTTGATGGCAAATGTATTGTTCTTAATGGTATCTGAATTTTCAATCATAGTTAGGAATCCTTTCCTTTTTTTTTTTTTTTTTTTTTTTTTGAGCGACAAGGCTGTTTATTTCATATTAGGAATCCTTTCCTTCGGCCCACATTATGGAGAAATTTGCCTGTTTTCTTCTATTAGTATAGTTTTACCTTTTATGTTTAGATTTCTGATCATTTGAAGTTTACTCTGTGTATTGTGAAGAAAGGATCTAATTTATCCTTTCTAAATGGGTAGCCAGTTGTACTGAGATCTCAAACGTTTATTTTTGTCCTAGTGATTGAAGAAATCACCTCTATGATTTACATACATATATACTGGAGACAGGATCTCATTCTGTTGCCCATGCTGGAGTGCAGTGGCACCGTTACAGCTTATTGCAAACTTGAACTCCTGGGCTCAAGTGATTCTCTTGCCTCAGCTTCTCAAGTAGCTGGCATTACAGGCGTATGGCACCATGCCTAGTTAATGTTATACTTTGTAGAGACAGGGCTCAAGCTATCCTCCCACCTTGGCCTCCTGAAGTGCTGGGATTACAGGCGTGAGCCACCAGGCCTGGCCATATGACATATTACTATATGTTCTTTTTCTATTATATTTCATTTGTTGGTCTACTTCATGTTTTAGTACAACCTTGTTTTAAGTATAGAGGCTTTGTTGTATATTTTAATTATGTGGTAGGACTAGTCTCTCTCCCCTTCCCCTCAGTTAATCTTCCTTTTCGCATTTTTAAGGTATTCTTGTATGTTTTTTTCTCTATATTAACTTTATCAACCTGTCTAGCTCCAAAAAAAACAACTTGTTAGTATTTTTATTGAGATCATGTTAAATTTATAAGTTAACTTAGGGAGAACTGACATTTTGATGATTCGGTATTCTAACCAAGAACAAGGGATATCCTTCCGTTTGTTAAAGTCTTATGTTAAATATATGTTGAGGTAAATATATTAAAAAACTGAACCAGAAATTACTTCCATGAGAGAGGTAAAAAACAAGTAGTTTATTTTGTTTGCTTTCCAATAAAGGAAAGCAACAACTTAAAAACAATAATAACATACTGCTTAATTATCTTTAATTGTGCTGAGGAATTACAGACATCTTAGTCTGCAGCATTCAAGTTTACTAGACAGCACTTCCTTAAGTGTGCTCTAGATAAATATGAAGGGTAGTTGCTTCTAGGTATAAAAAGCCTAGTCACAACAAGGCTCTTTTTGAAGTGGTCTTGGATCCTGTTGAGAACCTGAAAGCTATGGTTTGAAGTGGTCTTGGATCCTGTTGAGAACCTGAAAGCTATGGACGATTTCCCTCAAAATACATAAGCTTACAATATTTTTTGCAGGGGAGCAGAGGGGGCAGAGACCCCCCCTTGAAACCAATACTTAGATACTAGTTTTGAACTCCTACACTGTGGGTTATATATTACAGTCTTACAAACCTAGAGAAGGGTAGGCAATAACTTTACACATGGACAATAATACATATTATTCATGCCTCCCTATTTCTTTTGAGGGGTTCATAACCTAAATTTGTTGACAAGCAAATTTTAATTTGGTATGTAAAGTTTCACCAAGAAGATCATAGAGTTGTTCCTGTAAAGAAAAAAAAAAGTAATAGAAAAGAGAATTAGCATCTACCTTCTTCTTCCAGTGATGGTCACTCTTTTCAGTTAATTTCATGTTAACCATCTAAACTTTAGATTTGAAAAATATATACATTGAAAATACAGTAGTTGATGGCATACCCATGCATATTCTGAGCATTAAGGAAAAAGAAGCTGTGTTGTGATTAATCTTCAGGTTTGGAAATCTCACTCTAGAGCTGAAAAATCTAAGAGACAAAGGCAAGAAGGCAGAAGACTGAATTGCTGCTGATGCCACTAGTATCCTTCAGATTTCCTCAAGCACTAAATCCGAATGCTACAGTAAGGGCCAACAGTAAGACACGGGCATGGTGCTCCTCTGCAGGCTAACCTGGGCACATTCCCACTTGGTATCACATTCTGAGGACTTGCACAGGATGCCTGCTGGGGAGATAAGGCTGGAGGGGGCAATATGTGTGGACAGATTATAAAGGGCCCTGTTTACCACCACAGAGTTTAGCTTCTCCAAGACAAAAGGAACCACTCAAATGGAATGGCACGATACGATCTGGTTTTTTTGAATGAGTTACTCTGTTGGAGAGTGAAATGGGAGGGTGAAGAGGCCTTCTGAGGCAAGAAGACTTACTCAGGAAGCTGTACAAGAACAATAAAGGCCTTAAAAGGCTGTGCAGGCACAAGATAGGATTAAAAGGATTTGAAGATTGGACCAGGAGCAGGACCCATCAAGGATGACCATATTTACTTGACAAGGATGTGGGAATGTTGGAACTTGGAGGTCCTTTTCCTTCTAGCCAAATAATCTCCTTCAAAGACATTTTTCCATCTCCTGCCTGACGACAACAGGAATAAAATGTTCTTCAGTCCCAACTGCCACCACTGTGAAGGCACAGACAACAAAGAGGAGAGGAAGTGGAAAGTAGACAGTAAACAAAACAGGTACTGATGGTTAGGAGGCTAACCTTGTCACGGTACTCAGTGATTTCTGAGCCATTAGTGGCTTAACCTAGGTTTTTATTGGTCCGAGGCTGGGGCAAGCTTATGCTAGCACTGTGCATTTATGCAGTGCTTTTATTTCCAGTATCTGTACTTCTATTTTCATTCTCCATTTTATTCATCCAATAATAACTTTCTTATTTTCACTGAGTCAACTGGCAGTATGTTCTGGACTATATTAAAACCATTTTCCAAAGTTTTGCCATGGCTCGAGTTTCCAAAATCACCACCACTTCAGCAAATTTGGCCAAGTTTATTTATATTGTTCAGTGAGTAACAACATACAAATGGTAAATGAAGACGGTACAGTAATCTTAAATGTGTAGCTTGAATTTTTACTTATGTATACATCTGTATAACCACCCTCTAGATAAAATTATACAACATTTTCTGTACTACATGAGATTCTCTTGTGTACTTTTCAGTCTGTTCCTTGAAAGGTTTATCACTATTCTGACTTCTATAAACATCTTTTTGTTGTGCTTATTCTTAAACCTTGTATAAATGAGTCACACACTAGAACTTGTTTGTGTCTGACTTCTTTCACTCAACATGGTATCTCTATGTGATTTCTCCAACTTGTTGGAGCTGATTTTTTTTTAATGTGCAATATTCCATTATGTAAATCTATTACAATTTATTTGAGCATTTGGATTGTTTCATCTTTTGGATATTATGAACAAAGCTGCTGTGAATATAGTGTACAAATGAGAGAACATAGCACTAATTTCTTTTGAGTATAAAGAATGGAATTGCTGGATCATAAAGCAGATGCATGTTATCTCTAGTAGAAACTCAGTGGTTTTTCAAAACAATTGTATTATTGTGTATATTCCCCCAGCTACGAATAAGAATTCTACATCCTTGGGCCAGGCACAGTGGCTCATACCTGTAATCCCAGCACTGTGGGAGGCCGAGGCAGGCGGATCACGAGCTCAGGAGATGGAGACTATCCTAGCTAACACAGTGAAACCCCGTCTCTAATAAAAATAGAAAAGAAAATTAACCAGGTGTGGTGGCACATTCCTGTAGTCCCAGCTACTTGGGAGGCTGAGGCAAGAGAATCACTTGAATCCAGGAGGCAGAGGTTGCAGTGAGCCGAGATCACGCCGCTGCACTCCAGCCTGGGCAACAGAGTGAGACTCCATCTCAAAAAAAAAAAAAAAAAAAGAAAAAAAAGAATTCTACATCCTTGAAAACACTTAGGATTGTCAATCTTTTAAATTTGAGCCTTTCTGGGAGTGGTGGTAGTGGTTTCTTGTTGTGATTTTTAATTTGTGTCATCCTGACGAGTCATATGAAGCCCTGGTGAGCTTTATTTCATTATTTTGACCATTTGGATATCTATCTTTTCCAAGTTTCTGTTCAAGTCTTTGCCCAACGTTTTATTGGGCTGGTTGTCTTTTTCTTAATAATTTGTAGAAATCTTTTTTTTTTTTTTTTGTAATGGTAGTTCCGAATTGTTTGTTAGATATATGTATTGCAAGTATCTTCTAGTCTGGTTTGCAAACATTTATTTATAAGCAAATGTAACATTATATTCTTAACCTAAAGGTTATAAGAAGACTGGGGAAAAAATTCTAAGGTATATTTTGTCATATTCTTATGCATTAAAGAAGTGAGTCATGTTTCAGATAAATTTTTTAAAAAATGTATTTAGTTCATTTAAACTAGCCATTTATGAAGCATCTGTTCACATCTTCTAAGGATTCCAAGATATGTAAGATAGGTCCTCCCATGAGGTGTTACTGTGGAGAAAGAGAGGCAAGTGGGCAACCAAGACTGCTGTAAGATATGAAAAGTGGCGTATAACATGCTACAGGAGCAAGGATGAGGGAGAAACTCATTTGGCCTGAGATGGCAGTATTGGAAGAAGGGAAGTCTTTGAAGATGGAGCAAGAGTTTCCATGGTTGTTCAGGCTTTGCAGGAAAAGGGAACATAAGAAACAAATGCCCAGAGGAATGAAAGGGCCATATGCCAAGGAGCAGCGGGTGTGGTGGTCAGAACATAGGATAGGAGAAAGAAGGAATGATTTGTAATAAAGCAGAAAAAGCCAAGTGAAGATGGGAGAACCTTATTAGCATTGTTAGAACTTCGGACTTTTATCCTGTATGCTAGCCAGACACCTCAGGATTTTCAAATTATGGAAGTAATAAGATCAGATCTGATTAGATTAAATATGATTAGAACATGGGTTTTTCATCTTTTCTGGCCTTGAACCCCTTTGGCTATCTGATAAAACCCATGAATCCCTCAGAATATAATTTATATTAGGTTAAATATCATATATTTAGTCTTTGTATAAATTAAAATACATAGGAATTAAAAGGAATTCAATAATTTTGAAATATAAAATAGTTCTTAATTGTGATATTTGCTCAATTATTAGCACATTTAAAAGAATCTAGTGGTAGGTCTAATATCATAATTTCAAAGTAATGCATATAAATGATACCTTGAGATATGTGTCAACTTTAATCATGTTATGAAATTATCTAATTTCTGTTGGTGACAGTCACTGGTACTGTGGTTTGTTGCTTATGTTTATAAGCATAAAGGAAATGCTAAATTTCAGTTGGATGTAAATGAAAATAAAAGCAAACTTTTCTAGAATTCACAAGGTCACAGACCCAGTGAATTCTATGCATATATGCCAAGCTAGGACCCACTGTAATGAGAAGGACACCCCAGCTGATAGGATAGACTGGAAGAGGGGGTAAGTGAAAGGCAGGGAGGCCAATTAGGAAGCTGTTTCAATGATCCAGATAAGCCTGAATGGAGGCTGTTGTGGTTGGGTAGAGGGCAGTGGCTAGTATTTGGAAATAGAATCCAGGTGTGTATATTGCAGGGTGTGTAGGGGAATGGGTGGGGAAGCGGGAGGGAGGAATGGCTAGAGGAGTTCACTGAGGTTTCTAGCTTGGGTAAGACAGAGGATGGCAGATTAAGCCACACTAGCTCTTACCTGGGTTGCAGGAATAGCCTAAACTAAGTTAGTTGGTTTCCATGTGTCTGCTCTTGCCCCACTATCATCTAATTTCAACAGAGCAGTCAGAGTGAACGTTTTAAACATAAGTAAGACCACATAATGTCTCTGCTCAAAGCCCTGCAATGACCAGTCCTTATGATAGTCCCTAAAACCCCATGTAATCTAGGCCTCCATCCCCTCTCCAACCTCATTTTCTACTGTCTCCCCACCCACATTCATTGAGTTCCAGCTGCAACTGCTCTTCACAAGCATATAAGGGAATGCTCCTGCCTTGAGCCTTTGTGCTGACTGTCCCTTGGCCTGGAACAGTCTTCCTCTAGATAGCCACCTGCTAACTCCCTTAACTCCTTCATGTCTTTGCTCAAACCTCTTCAAGTCTTTTCTCCCTTAATCTCCTTCTGATGACGCCTACCGTGACAACCCTATCTGGAAATGCCTTTCCCCAAATCCCACTTACTCTGCTCAATTTTTTCCTGCCTCTCATATCTCATACCATTTATTCATTTATTGTCCCTCTCAGTCTACATAGCAAATATGAGTCCCTGCACACTCATAGGTGCATGAGGACAAGATTATTTTTGTTCACTGTTCCAAATATCAACAACAGTGACTGGTGCAAAGTAGGTGCTCAATAGATATAGTAAGAATGAATAGGGAGGATTTTAATCACAAAGGAAGAAAAGGCAGGAGAGAAGTAGAAGCTCTCAGGGAAGAAAGAGAATGTTGTTGATTTAATATTGATTTGGAAGGATCTGTCAGTCATCCTGTAGATGTAGACAGCTGGGTAGCCTGGAGGGCAGGAAAGGATGGTTTATGCTAGAAATGTAGATTTGGAAGCTGATTGGCACAAGGGAGACAGATAAAGCATGGACTTGTTCAGAGAGTACTTTAGCCTGAGCAATTTGGTGGTAAAATTAATATTTAAAAAGTAGTCAGGGCCAGGCATGGTGGCTCACATTTGTAATCCCAGCACTTTAGGAGACCAAGGTGGGTGGATGGCTTGAGACCAGGAGTTCAAGACCAGTCTGGCCAATGCTGTGAAACCCCATCTCTACTAAAAACATAAAAATTAGCCAGGCATGGTGATGCACACCTGTAATCCCAGCTTCTTGGGAGGCCGAGGCATGAGAATTGCCTGAACTCAGGAGGTAGAGGTTGCAGTGAGCCGGGATCACGCCACTACACTCCAGCCTGGGCCACAGGGTGAGACCCTGTCTCAAAAAAAACAAAACAAAAAACAGGAAAAAAAAAAAAAAAAAACAAAGAATAATGGGGACAGTATGGTGATTGTCCCTGGGAAATCAGTGAGACAAAATGTATTTTAAATTTAAATTTTAAAATGTGTAATAGATTTTTTTCGTAGTACTCTGGCAGCAGTGCTGTTGTAAAACAGTGGAGTTCTATGTATATCACAAACATTCTATTTTGGCATTGTGTGTATTTTGTATTTTCTAGCTTATCTGATAATAGGGCGTGAGGTCGAATTTTCATGAGTTCTTTTTTTTTTTTTAATTAAAAAACTAGAGATGGAGTCTGTCTATATTCCAACTCCTGGGCTCAAGCAATTCTCTCACCTCGGCCTCCCAAAGTGGTGGGATTATGGTCGTGAGCCACCACACCCAGCAAATTTTCAGAAATTCTTGAGTCTCAAAGTAGAAATGGTAATTATCTGTTTTAATTCTGAGCAATCATATATTAAAATATACTCAGCAGGCCAGGAGCAGTGGCTCACGCCTGTAGTCCCAGCACTTTGGGAGGCCAAGGAGGGCAGATCACTAGAGTTCAGGAGTTTGAGACCAGCCTGACCAACATGGAGAAACCCCGTCTCTACTAAAAATACAGAATTAGCCAGATGTAGTGGTGCATGCCTGTAATCCCAGCTACTCGGGAGGCTGAGGCAGGAGAATCGTTTGAACCCAGGAGGTGGAGGTTGCAGTGAGCGTAGATCGTGCCATTGCACCCCAGCCTGGGCAACAAGAGCAAAACTTCATCTCGAAAAACAAACAAACAAACAAAAACTCTCTCTCTGTACACACACACACACACACACACATACACACACACACACACACTCAGCTGTGGGATTAAGTGGACCATATAAAGAGATTCACATGAAACACTACAAAATTCTATGTTGTATATTTGGAGGAAATGTCTAAAAATGCAAAGCAGTCACACCTTATGGTGCACTTAACCCATTAGTTTAGAGAACTTGAGCAAAAGAGAAGAGAGAGCGAGGTATCAGAGAGAACAATTGAAGTAGTTCAGACACACATATCTGCCATTCCACTCAACTATTGTCTTCTACATGAGTATGAGAGGCAAGGCTAGAAGTGGTTTTTCTATTAAGTTGGTATTCGTTTTTATGTGTCTCTCTTAGAGTAAGCATTTCACTGTGCCAAGTGCAATTCGAGTATTCCACATAAGTTTTTGGAATTAATTTGTTAAACTCCATTAGAAAATATTTTTGGAAATCTTGACTGAGATTATGTTGACTTTATGGATTGAGAAAGGACAGACAAGATCTGTCTTCCAATTTATTTAGATCTTTTATGCCATTTTTCACGGGTCTTTAATGTTTTTTAATTAGATTTATTTCTAAGTGATAGTATGGTTTTGTTTTTGTGAATAGACCCCATCCCTTAACATTTTCTACCCAGCGATAATATACTAGAAGCTATTAATTTGTAAAATGTTGGTCATATATCCAACCGCAGTACTAAATTCTATTAGTTCTGCTAATTTAACTATATTCTCCAAAATAGTTTTTTTTGTTTCGTTTTTTTGTTTTTTTGTTTTGTTTTGTTTTGAGATAGAGTCTTGCTCTGTCACCCAGGCCGGAGTGAAGGAGTGTGATCTTGGCTCACTGCAACCTCTGCCTCCTGGGTTCAAGCAGTTCTCCTGCCTCAGCCTCCCGAGTAGCTGAGATTACAGGCATGCACCACCACGCCCGGCTAATTTTTGTAGTTTTGGTAGAGACAGGGTTTCTCCATGTTGGCCAGGCTGGTCTCAAACTCGTGACCTCAAGTGATCCACCCACCTCGGCCTCCCAAAGTGCTGAGATTACAGGGGTGAGCCACTGCACCATGCCGGAAATAGTTTTGTTTCAATCTTTCCATTTGTATGTCTCTTTCGCTGTTTTAGCATATTGACTAAAACTTAAAGTGGCAAAGGATATTCTTGTTCTTGACTTTCAAGGAATGCTTGCTTTGAATGTTTCACTATTAGGCGTGATACTTACTATAAGGTTTGGTAAATGCTCTGTAAGAGAGTTTTGTGCCAGGCATGGTGGCTCATGTTTGCAATCCCAAGGTATGGGAGGCCAAAGCATAAGGATCACTTGAGGCCAGGAGTGCAAGGCCAGCCTGGTCAACAGAGTCAGACTCCATCTCTTAAAAAAAAAAAATAAAGGCCCTGTGCTGTAACTCACACCTCAGGAGGCTGAGACAGGAGGATTGCTTGAGTCCAGGGGTTCCAAACTGCAGTGAGCCTGATTAAGCCACTGCACTCCAGCCTGATCAACAGAGTGAGACCCCATCTCTAAGAAGAAAAAGAGAAAGTTTTCAGGCTGGGTGCAGTGGCTTGTGCCTGTAATCCCAGCACTTTGGGGCCAAAGCAGTACAATGGCTTGAGCTCAGGAGTTTGAGACCAGCCTGGGCAATATGGTGAAACCATGTCTCTACAAAAAATACAAAAATTAGCTGGGCGTGGTTGTGCGTACCTAAAATCGCAGTTACTCAGGAGGCTGAGGCGGGAGGGTTGCCTGAGCCTGGGAAGCAGAGGTTGCAGTGAGCAGGGATCACGCCACTGCACTCCAGCCTGGGTGATGGAGCAAAACCCTGTGTCAAAAGTTTTCCTTTCTTCTTAGCTCTCAAAAACATCTTAATAGGAATGAATATTAAATTTTGTCAAGTGTAGATTTTGGCATAAAACAATCATTTGCTTTCTATTTTCTTCACTCAGATAGTATGGCAATTTGTATTAATACATTTTATAATTTTGAAGCAGTCCTACATTTCTAGGATAAACTCTTGGTCATCATGTAATATTCCTTTAATACACTGCTGGATTCTGTGCTGATATTTCTTATTTTTCTTTCTATGTTTATAGTTGAGATTTATTTCTTATGTTTTTGGGGGGATGGAGGACTACTTTTCATTTTGTTTTATTAGGATTATGTTGATCTAAAATGAAATGGGAGACTCTTTATCCTTTTCCTTTGCTCTGGTCAGCTTATTAAAAAAAAAAAAAGGCAAGATCTGCTCTTTGATGGTTTAGTAGAACTTTCTCAAACTCTTCTGGGCCTGGTATCTCTTCTTGGAGTGGATCTTTGACTCATTTTTCAATTTCTCTCTCTTTTCTTATTTATTTATTTTTGACACAGGTCTTGCTCTGTCTCCCAGGTTGGAGTACAGTGGCGTGATTAAGTCTCACTGCAGCCTTGACCACCTGGGCTCAAGTGATCCTCCCACCTCAGCCTCCTGAGTAGCTGGGACTACAGGTATGCACCACCATGCCTGGCTAATTTTTTAACTTGTTGTAGACACGGAGTCTCACTATATTGCCTAGGCTGGTCTTGAAACCCTGGGCTCAAGCTACTCTCCTGTCTCAGCCTCCCAAATCTTTTCAGTTTCTTAGATGATGATCAATCTATTTGGGTTCTCTACCTATTCTTGATTCCATTTAATAGTTTATAGTTTCCTTAAGGCCATCTATTCATTTTAGTTTTCAAATTTGAATGTATAAAATTACATATAAACCTGATAATTAAAAGTTATCTGCTGTAGCCACAGTTATCTCTCTAATTTCCAATGTTGTTTGTGTTCCCAGAGAGTTGCAGACATTTAAACTGCAGCCTATTTAATTGAAGACAAGAAGAAAATTTCCACAGCAGTACTATAGCAACCAATAAGACTAAGTCTTGTAAAGCAATTAGAAGTTCAGGTGTTTAGGGATTTGGGTATCTTCGAAAGAAAGCCTAAAATGTTTGAATGATAAAATATAAGAGCATTTTTAGTCTCTTGATGCTCCACTAAAATAATAACTAAAGAGTCCTAGATGGATAAGCAGAGATTGACTAGGTAAAAAAAAAAAAAAAAAAAAAAAAAAAAAGCCCTAGAAACTCAGAAGCATTTAACAGGGCTCCCTCAACTCTCCACTCCCCCTGGGCCATCTTATCTCTACTGGGAAAGACATTCATTCTTAATTTTAGTTGGTCTAAGAAATATAACATTAAAATCCTTTGCTTGACTATTGAGTTACCAGCAGGATCATCACAGAATGCATCAATGTCAATTCCTTGACATTTCAATTTCACCAAGCCTCAGATTCTATCTTCTCCATTTTTCTTCATCTAGTTTAATGAATCACCTGTATCTTTATTTTCAGTCTGTTATCTTGGGCAATCCATGCCATTAATTTTCAGTTTATCTTTTACTTAGGATGAGGAAAAATGGCCAGCCTTTTTATTCCAGGATTCACTCCATTTACAGGTGGCACATTACCCCTGTTGCAAAATGCTAGCATATCAATGTCATCATTTTCTCCTCTTCTTCTGTTGGATTCTGCAAGTCTCATCTTGTTACAGTACTATACTTCTGGCTCTACTTAGGGGCCATGTTCTACTTAACAGTTTATGGTTTTGTCAACCTTCTTTCTGTTGTTCACTTTGTTTCATATGTGCTAAATTTTAGAAAGCTCTGAACTAAGCTGTACTTTGATATAAATATCCTTAGATTAAAATGTTAACACATGGGTTTTAATGTTACATCCTTATTCATGTAATATATTCAGAAACCATGAATATTTAAAATGAAAGCAAACAAATGTAGATCACATGCTTCTGACATACATTAAATTTAGGTTTCTCCGTATGTATTAAGATCCAAGGAGTCTAAATATTCCAGACTAGACCATAGCACAATCCAGGCAGGAGTCATGTCAATCTTGTTCACTACTAAATTCCTAATGCTAGTACATGTCTGGCACATGGTAGGTTATCAGTACTTATTATTGATTGAATAAGTAACTGACATAGATATAGGGAGTCTAATTAAATAACGCATTAACTTCTTCACTCATGATTTGAAAGTGATGTAAAATTGTATTAGATATTTTCAAGTTTCAAGTATCAGAGATGTTCAGGTTGCCTTTGTTACAAACTTGTTTATTGGAAAGATTCACGGAGCCTTAAAAGGAACACAGAAAAATCTCAACAGGTATACAGTCAAGTTTCACAGAAAAATGGACCATCATTGCCATCATTCAGGACTGGCAGTACCTCCAGCAGCCTAACTATAGCTTTTGGCTTAGGAGTACTTGGTATCCATTCAGAACCCTCTGTTGTTCCTTTCTCCATTGCTCATTGTTAGGGAGGCTTCTGTGTCTGCTCCAGCTGCCCCTAACTCTGCATGTCTGATGCATGTCACTACCCTACCATCAGCACCATCATAAAGAATATGATTGGCCAATCACTAACCATTAGAATGTACTTCTTCCGTTGGGCTCAGTTCTCTAGCACTGAGCAACTTTGTAGGCTGCTTGCCAGCCTATAGAGTGTTGCCTTCAGGTCAGGTATCGATTGCTGGTTCAGCCACTTCTGGCCAGGGGAGTTAGGGTCACATGGCCAAAAGGGAGCCACAAATGAGGCAGGTACACTGAGGCACCTTTCATGGCCTAGTGCTACCTTACTATTAAAGGTAATAACCAGGGGCTGTCTTGTGTCAATAGCTAATCATCCAAATAGCTATACTGATTTTATTTCATATTCATGTTTCCATGTCTTCATAACATCTTTGCTATGTGGATTTCATTGGCTAGACAAGACATCAATACCCAGTCACGTTTCCAAGAATCATGGTACATTCTGATGAAGAGACAGAAATGAGCCATGATTTACTGAGAGGAAAATGTCATGTATATAGCACACTGCAAAGAAATTCAATACATGTATATTTTTGAATAAGAGCTAGGGACATTTTTTAGTTTTTCGCATGTGACTGCCTACAAATCAAACATTTCTGAAGTATATTACTCTCAGAAAAACAATTTATGCAAAACCGCTGCATGTTGGATTTTGCTGGCACACATCGAGATCATGGACAATGTTTTTTGGGGGGATATAGTACAAACGATGTTGAATTCCCAAAATATGTGCCTGGGATAAAACTAACTATTCTCAGAATTATACGTATCATAATAACCTGGTATGAAGTAAGGATTTGATTCAAAGCAATGGCACTGTGAATTTCCCAACTGTGGGTTATTTTCTGAATACACAGTGAGTTCAACTGGGCCCAGGCTACCTTTCTCCATCTGTAAAGTGTTTCAAAATTGTTCCTTCTCTTTTGGGTGACATGATTGCCAGATCAAAAAGGTATTTCTCAGTCCTTGTCTTATTCGACTTTTCCACAACAGCCAGCATAGCTAAACACCCTTTCCTTCCTGATAGACCATGACACCAATATGTTCATCTACTCCCATGCAGCAGCCACTGTTTACAGGCTGATGGCTTCTGAGTACTATACCTTCAAATGAGACCTCATCCTGAAATCCCAGAGCAAAGTCTTTTTCTGTCTTCAGAATGTCTGTCTAGATGCTATGGGTTTTCCAAACAAAATGCATCTGAAACTAAGTTCTTTTGGTCCTTTTCTCCCCCACCCCCATCTCTCACTGGCCAATCTGATCTTTCTCTTGTATTTCCTATCTTAAAGTACATGGTGACCTACCAACTATTCTGAGGAGGATGGATGACTGACCTCTCTTTCCCTACAGCCAGTCACCACCAGAGTTCTATCAATTCTACCTCCTAAAACTCTCTCCAGTCCATCTTCTCTGCTCCATCCTCCTGCCATTGCTTTAGTTCACATTTACATGAGCTTGAGGTTGGATCACTGGAATAACTTCTTTGCTACCACCTCCCCCACCATTCTCTTCCCATCTCCATCTTCTGTTGTTGAAGCAATCTTTCTGAAACAATCTATTTGTTAACCTTTTATAGCTTTCTGTATAAGCTACTATACATACTTTTATAGCTTTCTGTATAAGTTACTTTCTGTAACTAAGCTACTATAGTTACTTTGGTTTGCTGTTGCTGCAACAAAGATGCATAACAAACCCTTCCAGAAATTAGCAGCTTTAAACAATAACTTATTCTTATGAATCTATGGGTCAGCCATGATGGTTGTGCTAATCAAAGTTGGGTTGATGTGTGAGTCAGCTCCAGTCCCTTCCATGTGTCTTATTCTCCTGGGAACAGCAGGTTAGCCCAGGCATCTGCTCTTCATGGTAATGGCAGAGACAACAACAGAGGAAATAGGCAAGATTTCTTAAGATTTAGCTCAGAGCTAGTATACTGTCCCTTCAGCCTCATTCTCTTCATTAGAGCAATTTATGTGGCTGAACCAAGAGCTGGGACATATACTCTGACCTATTAGTGGGAGGGACTGCAGTTACCTGCCAAAGGCATGGATGTGGGGAGGAATGAAGACTGGGGCTAATGCCAAAACACACACACACACACACACACAAGCAAAACCTCTCTCTAATGCTGTACCTATCGCTTATGTTTAACCTTCTTGAAACTGACCTTCCAAAACGGCATCTTGATATGTTCTAACATGCCTCAGTGACATGCTGTTTCATCTGTGAAGAATAGCTTCCACCATCCTGCCCCACTTTGCCTGTCAACCTCACTCTTTATTCTCCAAAATATAGCTAATATGTTCTTTTCTTTCCTTAGCAGCCCCCTCTCCTAGAGAGAATTAACTTTTCCTTCTTTGTGCCACGTGTTTTCCTTATGCATGAATATTTTTGCTGTTATCAAATGAAACTGTAATTATTTATTAACATGACTGTCTCCCTTCTAGATTGATAGGCTTTTTGGGGTAAACACTTCCTTTTCTAGTCTCTGTATTTCTAGGGCCCAGCAAAGTATTTGCCATACAAAGTTCAATGAATACGGAATTGAATTAAACTTATATTATACAGAAATGACATTTTGGAAATAAAGACCAATTATTTTGAATTGCAGGTAAAGAATTTGCCTGTGCAATTTGAAATAAGAAGGCTAATGTTCTCTTTTCTCTGAAGCATGGCAGCATGAAATTATTGAGAGCCAGGCATAGCAGAGCTTGCTTTTAACCACGGCTACTAGGGAGACTGAGGTAGGAGGACTGATTGAGCTCCCAGGAGTTAGAGACCAGTCTGGGAAACACTGCAAGACCCCATCTGAAAATGCAAAAGGAAAACTGAGATATATACAATCAGCAAATAAAGGAATAGCTCCTAGAATTCTCTATGCCTCATTGAGCTTTGGAGTTCTGATAGAAGCAGCAGAAACTGGATTTATCAAAAAGGTACTACAGGTTGTTTTATCATGCTCTACTACATGTGAAGAATTTAGTCTCAATTATGAGTTTTCCCATTTGTGAAAAGGGGTTAGGGAATTTCTGTAGTTTTTATGCATTCTTACAAATCTTTTTCTTTTTTAAATTGAGACAGTAACCTTAGAAAATATTTCTCTTACAAATCTTTTTGAAGGGTAGAACTCTGTTCAAAAATCCTTTTCTGAAATACCTGATCAGTTTATATTGCACATTTTGAAATGGAGATCACTGTTGCTGTTTATATCTACTTTTCAAGTCCAATGTATGAAATCTTTTTAACCATGAAAAGTACTATTGTGGAATTCTCATTAGGATGCAATGAACTGATATATTCTGATGAAAAGATGTAAAGGATCAGTAACTTCATTTATAATAAACAATATCTCTACCAGCTCGTGAAGAGCGAAGCTGCTTAGAGTGAAGCCTGCCCATCACTGCTTCTGAAAATAGTTCACACTGTTTGGGTAGGTAGTTCTGTGTGGGACCCTCTAACAAGTATGAAGAGAAAATTAGTTTCTATGAAAACTCTACTGAACCTAAAGTGGGTGCTGTGGCTCCTTTGTGTAATCCCGTGGGAGGCTGAGGTGGGAAGATCACTTGAGTGAGTCCAGGAGTTTGAGACCAGCCTGGGCAACATAGCGAGAACTCCTCTGCCCTACCCTGGCAAATAAGTTTAAAAATGAGCGGGCACAGTGGTGATGGTGGTGGGCAGCTATAGGCCTACTTCCTCCAGAGGCTGAGGCAGAAGGATAATTTGCCCACAGGAGTCCAAGGTTACAATGAGCTAAGATACTCCCCTGCACTCCAGCCTGGGTGAGAGAGTGAGACCCTGTCTCTAAAAAACAAACACCTGTAATCCCAGCACTTTGTGAGGCCAAGGCCAGGCAGATCACTTGAGCCCAGCAGTTCAAGACCAGCCTGGGCAACATGGCAAAACTCCTTTTCAACAAAATACATAAAAATTAGCTGGGTGTGGTGGCATGTAACTTTAGTCCCAGCTACTCAGGAGGCTGAGGCAGGAGGATCATTTAAGCCTGGAAGGCAGAGGTTGCAGCAAGCCAGGATCATACCACTGCACTCCAGCCTGGGCAACAGAACAAGACCCTGTCTTAGAAAAACCAAAAAAAAACCTCTACTGAATCTAGCCTGTTTTCAGAAGGGTTGTTCACCATTGTTCCTACTATGTCTAGATTGTGCCCTTACCATTTTGTGATGCATTCAAGTCTCATTAGGGTGCGCTGAACCCTTGATAAGATTAGGACAATTAAATGCCACATGACACATTAAAAAAAAAAAAAGAAAAAGAAAAAGAAAAGATTAGGACAAGCAGCAAGTTTCCTTAGCCCAGAATTTGTACCACTAAAAGGCATCACTTGGTTGAGGAACATAGCTGATTTTCACATGACTTCTGAGATGCTGGGTAAGCCACTGAGTCCCACAGCAAATAGAAATATTATGTAAGCTACATATGTAACTTTAAATTTTCCATTAGCCACATTTTGAAAAATTAAAAATAAAATATTTTTAATTTTTTGAATTATGAATTTGAATAATGAAAAATTAAAAAAATAAAAATAAATAAAAAATTAAAAATATTTCAAGTACTACCGTTTCAACATGTGATCAATATTTTGAAAGTATCAATAGGGATATTATACATTTTTTTCACATTGTCTTTGAAATCTGCTATATATTTTATACTCACAGCACATTTCCATTTGTAGGTTCAGTTCTCATTAGAAATACCTGATGTGGAGCTAGGCACGGTGGCTCCTGCCTATAATAACAACACTTTGGGAGGCTGAGGCAGGAGCTCTGCTTGAGCTAGGATCACACCACTGCACTCTAGCCCGAGTAACAGAGCAAGACCCTGTCTCTTGGAAGAACTTTAAAAATCTGGGAAAAAAAAAAAGAAAACCTGATCTGTATTTAGATTTCCTAAAATCTGCAGTTAAAAAATTAGATTCACTTCTTGGCCTTTTGGCTGAGCTCAAGTGTAAAAAAAATTAGATTCATATACTCAGTTGTTCCAAGCATACTTAGCTTTAAAAATGAGTTCAATTATTGAAAATTTGTTTGTTTGTTTGTTTTTAGAGACAGGATCTTGCAGTGTTGCCAGGTTGGAGTGCAGGGGCACAATCATAGCTCACTGCAGTCTTGAACTCCTGGGCTCAAGTGATCCTCCTGCCTCAGCTTCCTGAGTAGCTAGGACTACAGGCTCATGCCATCATGCCTGGCTAACTTTCTAACATTTTTATAGAGACAATGGTCTCCCTATGTTGCCCAGGATGGTCTCAAATTCCTGACCTCAAGCAAGCCTCCCACCTGGGCCTCCTAAAGTGCCAGAATTACAGCCATGAGCTACCATGCCCAGCTGAAAAGTTATATTTAAATTAATTAAAATTAACAATTCAGTTTCTCAGTTTCACTAGTCACATTTCAAGCACTCAATAACCACAGATGACTGTAGTTACTGTATAGGCCAGGGCAGTTCTAGAGAATAGTGACAGCCTTGAATCTTTGTGCCTAGGCTGGTGCTATTCAACAAGACAAAGGAATTGGAAGTCAGTCCATCTGCCCTTAAAATATAAAAGGAATATGCAGTTTTAAGATCATAAATATGTGTTCAGAAAAAAGACAGATGGTGTGTGTGAGTGTATGGGTTCTAAAAGACATTGTGAGGTGAGACTTTGGGCCCTGAAAGTCCAGAAGGGTTTCCATAGTAGTTGGGGGTGGGGATCTCATGTAGGGCAGAAGCCCAGTGTCAGGAAGGTACAGGGTTTGGGTGGAAAATGAAACTAAGAGACCTGTAACAAATAGTGGGTAAGAACATATGCTCTCAAGTCATGCTCACTAGGTATGAATCCTGACTCTGCTACTGCCTAACTGCTTAAACTTGGGCAAATTATTTAACTTGCCCTTTCCTGTTTATTTGGTTATAAAATAGGGATAATATTTCATAGGGATGTTGTATTAAATGGACTAATAAATATATAAATCATTCAGAATAGTGCTTATGACTTAAGTACTGAAGAAATTTCAGCTGCTATTATCTGAGGATGACCATTTGCTCCTTGGAGTGTACATATAACAAACCAACCAGAGCTATTTGATTTAGAACTTATATCTTAAAGCACTAAGCCTAAGCGTATAGCAACCAATTTAAATTCTAAATGCAGAACCATTTCTCAACATTTCTGAGCCATAGTTTACCCACTTGAAAATTTTGAAATTATTTAACTTATTTCAGAATATTGTAGTAGAAATTAAATGAGCCTATTCAGGAAGCAGCTGCCTTCTACTTATTAAGTATAGCTTTGGGAAAGTTACTTGTTTCTCTGAGCCTCAATTTCCTAATCTGAGAAATAGTTATCACCCTCTTTGGATCAAATACATAATATATGTAAAATGCTGAGCACAGTTACTGTCATGAAAAACGGCCATTATTATTCTTTAAAAAGACATTAAGTCTTGGTGGCTTAGAGACCTCCAGAAGCTTAGCAAAATGGTCAGATTAATTAAAGGTTTATCCACCTTGAAGTTTAGAGGCCCTTGTGTTTCTAAGCCCTAAGACACTTATGCAGGCTGGGACCAGACAGAATACATTTTTACTTCCTTATACCTGTGGTTTTAGAGGGTAGACAAACAGGAACCTCAAAAAAGAATAAGCCAGACAACCAACTTATGTGAAGGTAGAGGGTTGTTTACAGAAGCCAATGCCTTAGCAATGACTCCGTGATTTTTCTGTCTTAGAAATTTAAACTGTACTGAATTTAAGCGGATAATGAGAAACAATTTAGATATGGAAAAGATAGCTTGCATTTCATCTTGTTTCAACAAGTACTCAAAGTACACAGTTTGTTTTTTTAACTTTGCAAGAGCAGATTTATTTATACATTTTAATTCTACTCATCTTTATTTCTACAATATTTCATGGTGAATAAGATGTACTGATTACCATCTTTAAAATAATGTATCTTCATTTGATTCTCAACCACTTATTCATGATTATCCTCTAGCTGTGGGTCATAGAGTTGTTCTTTTAAGATACTAGAGAGATCTTAACATTTTTCACTCATTTACTGTAACTTTTACAGAATTAAAGATCTTCATGTTTGAGTAACCATTCAGAACCTCCATTCACTTTCTTAGTCACATGGTCATCTTCCCTGGGTATCTTCTGCCTTCAGACCTCTCCTTATCAGGACACTAGTCAATGGATTTGGAATCTACCCTAATGATCCACCTCATCTTAACTTCATTACTGTACATATATCTAAGTTCACATTCACAGATGGGGGATGAGAGTAGGACTGCAACATATCTTTTTTTTTTTTTTTTTGAGGGAAGAACACATTTCAACCCACAATGGGTTGCTACTATTATGAGACAACATATAATGTATACATTGCCACGTTGCCTCAAAAGTATAATGAAAATGTATCATTTACAAATGAAATTTGTGCTACCCACCAATTTCTCACCTCTAGCTTTATCCCACTAGGGAGAAGATGCCAGCCAGTATTAGACGTGCAGAAGATAGGCATGCACAAGAAAAGCATATTAGAGAATACAAAGGTTAACACTGAGCTCCTACTTTATCTCCAGTTCTTTGGTAAGTGCTAGGGATACAAGAAAGAAAAAGGTACCAATCCCTGCTCTGGGGGAGCTCATCCTGGTAGTCTGGACTGGTTCCATGACTTTGGTCATAGTAACAGCCTTGTATTCATAAAGTGAGCAAACCAGTTATCCTCATCACCTTAATAAGTAAAAGAACTTAGAGACAGTCATTACAGATTGATCATACACCACCCATTTCAACAAAATCTGTAAAAGTTGAGGGGATGAAGATGAGTTGCTGAAGATGAATTAACGTTTTTTGAAGTTAGTTACTCATATATGGCTTTGGAACCCTAGGGGAAAGCAAAATGGAAAGCAAATCAGATGAAAAGAGGGTAAGGTTCTTGCCAGCTATCTTGATTCCCTTGCTTACCCTTACCCTTCACCAACATTTGTTCTGCTTACGTGCTCTGAGGTGTGAACAGAGCACCTTAGAGTGAATTGCCATTTCAAGTCATTATTTCCAAACATTCTGAACATGTGTTACATAATCATAAGATAAAAGAAAGCGATAACTATTGTCAGAGTCTAAACACCTCAATTTTATAGGTGAAACAAAGATTTTAGAATATGACTCGATTAGGGCCATGTAACTGTAATAGTACTGTAAGCTCCTTGAGAGTAGTGACCCTATCTGGTTTTGGTGACGTTTATATTCTCAGAGACTTGTATGTGCCTAGCAGGTAGTATTCAGTAAATGCATATTATGGAATGAAACAATTTGAATAATGAGTCAGAAATATACCTTTTAAATACTTTTTCTACTGCCATGATGATTTCAAATTTTTGAACAGGTTTAAGATTCTAAATTTAAAAAAAAACTTCAGGTTAGTCTAACAAATGTTGACATCATCATTTACACATGTGCTGTTAAAAATTATTTAAGAGAGAATAGTTTGTGCTACACACTAATAGTCTTGGCTTCTGCTCTCAACATTTCCTGATCATTTTACCTCTTTTGCATTAGATAGAGGAAGAAAGAAGCTAAACCAGATTTTGCTGCCTGTTCACCCAGTAAGCCTTTTACAATAGCTGTTATTTGGTCCCAGCTGTTGTGCTAAATTTAGGTTTTTGGCTTATCTGTAACTGTTCTGTCTCCCATTACCAAGGTTAATTGCAAAGTGATTGTAGAACAAGTAAAACTTCAGTTCATTTTTTAAAAACTACATAATACAGTATTCAATAATATCAAAGTCAAATCCACTGGGATTTAATATTTGTAGCATTTTATAGATTAAAGAACTGTTGCCATTTGTCAGTTTCATCTTCATGATGCCAGAACATTTCAGAGAAAATGAAATGTTACCCTCCTGAATGTTCTCTCTGCTCTAATTAGATACAATTGTGGAGTTAAGGTTAACAATTTCAGTTGTACATGTTATTTTACTGTACATATCTAAGCAGTAGAAAATGTTACTTTTTAAATATTTCATGCTTTTTTCATAAGAACTTTATCTGAGGCCCCCCAAAAAATAGAACTGTCAATCTTTCACTTTATAAAACTCTTCTGATGTGAAAATAATAGGCTCATTGTAAAAAAAAAAAAAAATTTAGAACAGAAAGGCACAAATAAAATCGCCTTAGACTTGTCCTAGTACTTTCCTGTTGTGATCCTTTTATGCAAAATTATATCTAAAAAAAAACTTTTTCTAATGAAACCAAAGAGCCTTGCAAATTTTTACCTGTCTCCATTTGGGCTCATGCCCCAGATGTACTTTGTCTACAGATTGAGTAGCTAATAGCTGCAGCGCTTGTTAAGATTGGGTTTTTTTTAAGTACAGCAGATTCTTGTCATCTGTTTGTGTTTAAATGACGACAACATCACAACACGAAATGTCATCATGTCACATTGCTATAGCACAACAACAAAATTACAGCTCCCCAACAATAACATGCTGTCAAAGTGTCCTCCTGCCCATGAGTCAGTGTTTCAGAAGTTATGAAGATTATTTTTAGCACAGCCAGTGTCTTGGAAGCTTGGGTTCTGAATCCTACTAAAATCCTTAGTGATTTGGGAAAATCTAGGGTGGGGGTGGGCTTCCTGTTCTTAAATTATCCCACTCCCTGACCCGCATAGCTGCCCACCCTCCTGTCCCGGCCACATTAAACCCGGGTTCCATTATGCGCTGCAATCCACTTGGGGCTCGATCACAACTCTGCGCCAGCATCCCGTGTGGAGGAGGAGGAGGAGGAGACTATAATTATCCTCCACGTCTGGGGCAGGCCCTTGGATGACATCTCCCCAGTTACCCTGCGCTCTAATAGCGCAGCTCCGATTCCTAGTCTCAGAATCCAGGCGCGCCTCGGCCGGCTGGGGGAGCAGCCGAAGTGCCTGGGACCTCTCAGGCTTCCCGTATTCAGCCGGTGCCTCCTGGCCGCCATCTCCAGCGCCGTCGCACCCGCCGGGCACCTGCACCGAAAACCCGGTCCCAAACTAGCGCCCCGGGGCGAGCGGCGGCATTGCCATAGCAACCGGGCGCCAGGGCCGCGGAGGCCTCCGGGGAGGAAGTGACGAGCGGGGTGGGTTGGCTGTTGTTGGGACACGTGACCCAGGCAGTGTTTTGACAGGGCAAACAGCAGAGAAAGAACTGGCCGAGCGAGGGGGACGGGGAGCCCGGGCGCTAGAGCTAGAGACAGCGGGCGGGCAAGGAGCTGGCAGAAGCTGTGGGCAAGAGGGCCGGCTGGAGATACGGGCGGGGGAAGCCCGGGGGCCGCGGGGCTCCCGTGCCAGTCAGGCAGGGCGAGGGGCTGAGCGTAGGGAGCGGAGCGAGGCGGTGGCTGAGGCGCGGGTGGATGGCCACAGGGGCGCCGGGGAGCCGCTTCGGGCTGGTCGTCTCGGGTCCCCACGGTCCCCTGAGGCAGCCCCTGGGGCCGCTGCGCTCCACACTCCGCTCCCGCCGGCCCTGCGCCTCTCGGAGCCTGAGGTCTGAGGTGGGAGTGTGATGTGAGCCGCTGGGCGAGCGGTGGAGAGAAGTGCCAAGAGGAGGCGGGATTGGGACGAGAGAGGAGAGCGAGTTAGTCAGCAGAGGTCGGCCGAGGGAGCCGAGGAGCCGGCCAGCCCGAGAGCGCCATGAAAACAACTCTCCAGCAGGGAGAGGGGCAGGCGCGGCGCTCGGTGCGGCGGGGCTGAAGGAAATCCGGGGCCGCGGCGGGACGGAAGGGGCTGCGCAGAGCAGGGGGCAAGCCCCCGGCTGTAAACACCTCCCCCGGAGCCGGCCGCGGAGGACTGGTTGGGAGTTGGTAGGGTCGCCCCGGGACAGCCCGGAAGAGTTCGTTTGGGGCTGGGGGCTGGGCAGGAGGAGGTGACTCGGGTTTCTGTGTAAACTTGGCCGCGGTTGCCGCAGGAAGGCTAGCCAGAGGGTAATTACACAGGTGAGGCCCGGCGGGGCGGGCGGAGCGCTTGGGAGGCGCAGGGGACTGGAAGAGTTGGCTGCGCCCAGGCACCAGGTGGAAGAATTTCCATACCAGCCCTGCGGAGGTGCCTCTGTTCCCAGAGGCGTTTTTGTACGAAGGGGTTAGTTTGTGTTGCTCGAATCTTTTTCTTCTTCTTGCCTGTACCTCCAGGTTATAAATAGATCCCGCTTTGGTTCAGAGACTGTGTGTCAGAGAAGGACACATTGGCCTGGAGAGCACAGAGGCAGGGAAGAGGGTGCTCGATCCGGAGGAGATGGGGGAGGCGGTGCAGAGAGAGTTTTGCTTTTTTCAGACCAGCCGAGGGTGCTGTCACCGCAGTTGGTGCCAGGAAGAGGCCTAACTTAACAGTAGTTTACTTGCAAGGTCCGGGTATTAGAATAGGGCCAGATTAATTTTATTTTTATCTCTTTCAGCATTTTGAAAACGAAGCAGAAGCCGTAGAATCAGCGGCGAGCCTGTTGAAAGAACCCACACGTGCATTTCACAGCACTTTGGGTGAAAATTGGATGTGAAAATGAAGCCAGACCGAGGTAAATTATTTAAGTAGGGCTTGTTCCCCCACCCCCTTCTTTTCTGTGCCTCAATTTAGAAGTGTTAACCTAATTCTGCAGTAGGATCAACTATTTCTGTATCATATGTGATTATCTGTTTTTGTGACAGATTCCAGCTGGTGAGGTAGAGAAAGGCATATGGAAGAGAAGGTTAAGCTTTTTTAACAAAAGTGCTTCTGAAACAGTAGCTTCAAGAGAGATTCTAGTGTATCTCAAAATGAAAGTAAAGAACGGTATTTGTATCTGTTGCCACAATACAGGTATTTTAGAGTTGTACTTGCTCGTTTTTAGGCAGTCAGTTAACTTCAGCTTTCAAGAAGTTCATAAGCTTTTTAAACTTGAATGTGAACTTGATAAAATGAAGAGAAAACTTAAGATTTTGAGTTGATAAGTATTATTTTATTACTACTTTGATTAGTTGATTTTTGTGCTTTAAGCAAACTCCAAAAGTTTGCAGAGTACTTCAGTATTCAGTATACCAGCATATGGACAGTTTGGGCCACTGAAATCCCTAGTGATAAGTAAAGGTCACTTCCTTTTTAAACCTGTATTTTCAGGATTTGTAAGAATATTATATACACTGTTTTTCAAGGATTTCAAGGTAATTGTTTAATCAGTCTTCTGATTAATGGCAAGAACCAATTTTAGAAAATGTTAATATAATAATGGTTAGTAGTGAGAGCTTTTCAGTCAGATATGAGTTTGATTCCAAGGAACACTGTGAAGTGGGGATTATTTTATTTGGTAGGGGGCTGGACTAGATGACAGATTTCCTTCCAAATCCAAGTCTTTAGGATTGCAAATATTAATTTATCCAACGAATTAGATGCTTATTTTAAAATTTATATATATTAAACTGGTTATTTTTCCATATATTTTTTCAAAGTAATTAGACAAATTCTCTGGGTAAAATAGGTCTATTGAAATGCACCAGAAGGAATTGGAGAAAACCGTACTTAATTTAGTGAGTTAAATTAGTTTTAGGTGTTGGCTATGATATACAATTAGGCAGCAGCTATGTATGTATCAAGTATTAGTAAGTGTATTGCTCATGAGCAGGTTCCTTGTGTAGAATATACCAAGTTTAGATTTTTATATTATATCAATGACTTTGGAAAAATGGCACCAAGGTTAGTAATTGAATCTCAGAATAAACAAGCAAATAAAATCAAAGTCACTATTTATTTTGAATTGTTTTGAAAAGTTGCTTTACAGTCATAAGCAGTTTTAAAAATAGTATTTGCAGCCAAAACGAGTGTTAAACACAATAAAATGTTTAGTTATGTACTGATACAGATTTTTAGGGCAAACAAATTTATTCATCAAGATTTCCAAAGAAGTTTTCACCTTAAAAATTATAGCTTTCTTTAGCATTCTCAGGTAAAGATGATGGGATTGTGAGTTTAGTATTGTGATTATATTCCATAATAATAACATAAACCTTTAGACCCATGGCTTTTTTTGTCTTTTACTAAGACCAGTGTAAGTAATCTTTTACTTAGCAAACTAGTACAGAAATACTGAAATAAGCTTTTCACAAATGTACTTACCCTTACTGTGCGCAATGTAGTGTTGTATTTTCTATTCTGTTTCACGTTTTGAAAAATTGCTGTCACCACCCATTGAATTGATTTCTTCACCAATTAATGGGTCTTGATGACCTGCAATTTGAAAGGCACAGTTATGGACAACACTTCTTTTTTTTTTTTTTTTTTTTTTTAACTACATTGGTATCTAAAGAACTATCCTATATAAATTACTTTTCTGGATAATTGAAACTTTTTAAATGTCAAAATATTTTCAGTTGTAATCATGATATATGGAGACACTTTTAAAATGTTCATGCTTCTGGTTTGAGATTTTTTTTTGTCTCTAGTTTAAACTATCTCAGCCTATCTTTTTTATTCTGATTTTTATGTTCCCTGGATGTCAATAGTTTTTGTTAATATATTTATCCTTGCCACCTTTTAATTTTCCTGCTTTTAGTCTCTAAACTGGGAATTAGATAACTGTACTTAACACTAAGTTTTCTATAAGATGAACATAAATAGGAGAACTTCTCAGCTACTCATTCAGAATGTGAGTAAAGTGTGAATTTTAATGTAGAGACTCAGATACTAGTTTCATGGGAGACAGCTGTACGTCAAAGAGTTAAAGTTTCTAAATAAATACAACAGCCTCTTATCCTACATGATTGGGTGTGATAGTTGGTTGGCTAACAGTAAAAGTCTAAGGTGGGGGTCAGGAAAAAAAGCTTAATTCTTTTTCTATTGACTGTCTGTTTTTATGGAAGGTATGGGGAGCATTGGTCAATTCTGCTCTCTGTACCCTCCGTAAAAACAAACTGATAGCCAATAGAAAAAATTATCTGAAGATCAGGAGTTTCTACTATATTTTCAAATAAGATGTTATGGTATAGCATGATAGCTACATTTCACAATAGTCGATAGTATTTCACTGTAAAGGTAAAAAATTTAATTTTAAACAATAATATAACATTACTTGGGTAACACTGCCAAAGATGAGTCTTAGATGTTGTCTTTAGCACAAGCTTTTGTGTTTTTATACTTGTTCCATTATTTGCTTGCTCTCTAATCTTCATCACATAACCTCTAAGAGTCTCAGTTTCCTAATCTGTAAAATGGGAATAATTCCAACTTCTCACAGTTAGAATGAAATATGACAGTGCTTGGCACATAGCAGATATTAAATAAATAATAGCATGTATTATGCGAAATAAACACTATAGATGCTTATATATTGGTCAGTTATAAGATACACTCAACAGAAGAAATAATGAAATGTTTAATAACCTAACGCTATTTTGTTTTGTTTTGCATTCATAGTGTTCAACCTAAGGCTCGAGCAGATTAATAATTTTTCAATATATAGTTATCTGAGAAAATATAAAAACTACAGAAGGATACTTGCAGTATATGTATAATGTGTTTCTTTATATTGTCATTTGCTATTACAGTTATGATTTCTATATGTCAAGGATGACATGGGTGGACTAAGCTTTCTGGAATAAATAGATTTTTAAGTGATGTTAACAGCTGACTAGAGCTGGGCAGCTGGAAAATTTAATGTTATTCCACCTTTGACTCAGGGATGTACAAGTTTGGACCTGGTTCTAGATCTGTGTGTATATTGAATACCTGGTGTTTCAAGAGAAGTCTAAAGTGTGGTCCATGGCCTGTTGCGGTGACTCATGCCTGTAATCCCAGCACTTTGGGAGGCTGAGGCGGGTTGATAGCTTGAGCTTGAGACCGAGACCACCTTGAGTTCAAGACCACCCTGGGCAACATAACAAGACCCTATCTCTATTTAAAAATAAATGTGGTCTTAGTGTAGAAGTAATTAAAAACATATTAGGTTATGTTCTAAATGTATTTCTAATTTTGTATTTTTGATATCTGAGCTTATCAAAACTGCTATGAAAGATTAAGACCTATAAAATAAATCATCAATAAATTAGTAATTTAAATCTACTGTTACAATTCATATTCAAAAACATTGTAGGCTATTGATCTTTAAGTTAAAACTATTAGTACAAAATGTGTTCCACAAACAAAACACCACACTATTTTGGGGTTTTTGTTTTTGAGGTTAAAACAGAGAAGTGCTTAGTTTTTTCCTCCATATTGGCTATATTACAAATTTAGACATTAGCCTTAGAATTCCAGTGGTTTATGAACTTAACTGTAGCATATTGCAACCCTGTTAACCTCAAACAATTCACTCCTAGGCAGGTGAAATAGGAGGAAAGAAGTGTTAAGGACTAGAAAAATGTAGCAAAGCAATTAGGTGCATTGCTTGCTAAGAATAGTTCATTGTTAGTTGATGTAAGTCAAACAAAAGAAATGGCAGATGTTGGAGAAGAAATATTGACTAGATAAAATAAAGCAGCCTTTTGCTAAATTCCCAGGTAGAGGTGGTGGTGATAGTATGAATAACAATAGTTAATACTTGTTCATAGTATGTGCCAGCCACTGTCTTAAGTACTTCACATATATAACTCATTTAATCCTCACAGATACTCAAGGAAATAGATGCTGTTGTCATCTCTGTTTTATGGATAAATGAAACTGAGTCACAGAGAGAAGTTTGGTAACTTACCCAAGGTTACACAGCTAATAAAAGGGCATGCTTAAATGTGAAGTGAACTTGAGCATATTGAGCATATGCTCTTAGGCTCCCGGACTGGTAGCAGTAACTAATGTTAAAATACCATAAGATTTTGCGACCAAAGTGGTTTAAAAATACTTGAGGAAAACTCAAAACAGGTATTTGGTAAGTATTGTGATCTTGGAAAGCTGCGTATCCTCTCTGCCTCAGCTTTTATCTTTACAATAGGGAAAGTAATAGTACCTCAGCTCATGGTTATTTTGAGGATTAAATTAATGTATGTGATGTGCTTAAAACAGTGGCTGACACTTAGCATTCAAATATAAACTATTATTTTTGGACATTTTCTAAAGAAGAAGCCAGTCAGTGAAAGCTGAGGAAGACAAAAGAAGGGGGCTAATTCAGCTGCATGTTTTGTATATTCACTGTGATCTCAAGTTAAAAGCTGGCTACTGTTGGTCTTTCATCCATTTATGTTGATGAGTCTTGACATCAGTAGCTGTCAAATAATCACTGGCTTGATACAACTTCTGAGATTCAGATACTATAGGGGTTGACATAGAAATACCCCGTCTGTGTTTTTGCCTGTCATCCAGTAAGAAGGAAATGATTCAGTGGACTAAACTCTGTCATTTCTTTGAAGAATGAGAAAAAAAGATAATTGGAAGGCAGAACTGAGAGGCAAATGTGTATATAAGGAGAGTGACTTAAAAATTGATTTTCCCTTCAAGAACTGAAGAAACCCATGGGGTCTGAGCATTCTGCGTTGTGAACAAATGTAGAAAAAAATTAGTTGTTAAAGAATATTTATATTTATTCTTTTGCCTTTCTCGCCTTTGGATCTAATTATGAAAATGTTTTCACCCTTTTTGAGGCTGGGGATTTTAAAAACTGGAAATATTAAACTCAGACTAATAATACTGATTTTTTTTTCGATAATGAAAAGGCAAAATTGTAGTACTTGGAAACAGTACTTCTTAGTAGGTAAACCAAAGTCAATTTGTTAATAGTTAATTCTGTCTTTGCTCAAATAGGTGAAAAATCAGAATAGCTCTTCACGTTAGACTTTTTCTTTTTCATGAGGCAGGGTCTTACTCTGTCACTCAGACTGGAGTACAGTGGTGCAATCATAATTCACTGTAGCCTCCAACTCCTGGGATCAAGAGATCATCCTGTTTAAACCTCCAGAGTAGCTGGGACTACAGGTGCACACCACTATGCCTGGCTAATTGTCTTATTATTTATTTATTTATTTATTTTGAGAGATGGGGTCTCACTATGTTGCCCAGGCTGTTCTCACTCTCATGGGCTCAAGCAATCCTCCTGCCTTGGCCTCTCAAAGTGCTGGGATTACAGGTGTGAGGCATTGCACCTGGCCCAGACTCTTACTTAAGTAAAACAGGATAGAATAGGTAAAAAATGCCAGTAGATAATCAAAAATATTAGACTAAGAGCCCGTGTGTAATACCACAATTCCTAGTAATAATTTGAGTTGAGATTTCTCATATTTCCCTTTCCATGTAAAAGATACTCATCTCTTCCCCTTGTTTACCATATCCAGCCCCACTAACTGCCTTTTAGGTTTTTAATTACCACTCAGGATCTTGTATGCGCAATTCCTGCTGCCTAGAAAGCCTTTCTCCCCAGTCATCACATTGGCGGCTCCATGTCATTCTTTTGTAATAGAACTTAACTGTCATTTTTTCAGAGAGGTTTTCTGTCACTACCCTATCTAAAGTGCTCAGTGAATGTTAATTGCTGTAATTTATTAAATGAGATATCCCTTGTTATTCTGTGTCTGAGCAGCCCGTATTTCCTTCATAGCATTGACAACATTTTGTAATTTCTTTTGTTTATTGTCTGTCTCTACAGCTAGATTTTAAGTTTTATGAGTCCAGAAACCTTGTCTCTTATTCACACCTGTATTCCCATCATTTAGTAAGCAGTCTTGTACATGGTAGGTGCATAGGTGTTTAATACGTATTTGTTAAATGAAAGAAGACTTGTATGTCTCAGTGTTTGTGGAGCAGATAGGAATAGGAGCAGCTGGGTAGCAATCTTTGACTGTTTTACTGATACCAGCTGAAATTCTGCCAATTTAGGGATTGGTTTGAGTTAATGACTGTTAGGTTCTTATCACAATTTTATACACAATTTTTTGGAAATACATCGAAGGATACTGTCCATAACTTACTTAAATAAAGGTTATATTTCGCTAGGCACGGTGGCTCACGCCTGTAATCCCAGCACTTTGGGAGGCCGAGGCGGGTGGATCATGAGGTCAGGAGATCGAGATTATCCTGGCTAACATGGTGAAACCCCATCTCTACTAAAAATAAAAAAAAAAATTAGCCAGGCGTGGTGGCGGGCACCTATAGTCTCAGCTACTCAGGAGGCTGAGGCAGGTGAATGGAGTGAACCTGGGAGGCGGAGCTTGCTGTGAGCCGAGATCACGCCCCTGCACTCCAGCCTGGGCGACAGAGCAAGACTCAGTCTCAAAAAAAAAATAAATAAAATAAAGATTATATTTCTTAATTAATCATATCTTATGGAATTAAAACACTATAAAATATCTTCAAAGTAGGCAAAAGCCGTTTGGTGACAATGGTTTCCAGTTTATATACATCTGACTAACAGATGATTCATGCATAAACATTTGCTAGAAACTCTCTGACGTCCACCCCACTGTGCTGAATTTGCTCCTGTTGCTATTTCTGAGAGAGAGGGAGAATGTCTGTATGTTCAAATTGGTAAACCTCAGGTTTATGAGTATAAGAAAGTACAAGTCGGATAGAGTAATAGGAAAAAAACTCAAAGGATTTATAGTTTAGATTTGGGACCCATTCTTGGACTAAGTCCCAAACCTGTTTTCTTATCTGGAAGATGTAGCTGGCCAAGGGTGTTGCTTGAGAGCTTCAACTAAGATAATGTGTCAAAGAACATAGTAAGCTGTGAAATGCTATATAAATGTGGACTAATTTACTCTGTGGGCAGGATTATTTGTGTAGATGACCAAAGGGCCAGGTCTTCCCAAACACAGCCAGCTGCATCTTAGTTGGTGCTATTCACACAGTATGAGGATTTTATAACTTTTAGTTTCCTCTTGCTATCCTGACAGAAATTATACCAAACTAGAGATTCACTTGGATTAATAAATGTATACTTAGTTATACATTTTTCAAGGATGGTTGAAATGATGGTCATATTTTAGTTTAAATGGTTTCCTTTTAGCAGCGTACTATAATGCAAGAAAAGTTAAGACACTAAGCTTTTAGGATCGGATTTAGATTGAAATTCTAACTTCGGCACTTACCAGCCAAATGACCTTGAAAAAATTACACAGCCTTTCTGAACAACGGTTTTGTCTTTTTGCTCTAATACCATCAACCTTAAGCCTTGTGGGAAAGGTAAACTGAGAACATATGGTTTGGCACTTAACATATGCCTAGCACTGGGTAGGGATTGCTGAGTGGTTTCCTTTGCTAACAAGAATACACAACTTGGAACAGCTGCACTGAGGAAATGAGTGTTTCAGAACTCTGTTTTGAAAACTAGTTGTAACAAGCATAAAAAGATCAATGGACACTTATTATGTCACTTTCAACTTTGTCTTCTGAAATATACAACCACATAGAAAAAAATCAAAACCAGCATTGAACTACCCAATCTTTAATGCAAATGCAATGGTAGAGGGAAAGTAGGTAATTCGGAACACAACCCACTGTTTCTGGGTGATAGTAGACCATAATGAGGTTTAGAGCAGCATCAGGGCGGAGAGTGAGGCAGATGTGGGAACTAGAAAGAGGCTGATGGAAAATACAGAGCGGTGAGATGTTGCCCAAAATTGCTTTTTTCTTTATTTCAGAGTATTACCTAGGATTGATACAGTGCTTGGAGCACGGGCCTTCTGCTTCTGTGACCCAGAATTTAGATTTGTTCCATGATGCTGCAAGATGGCCATTATAGGTTAAGAAACCTTTGGTAGACTCTTCTGGGAATCTAATCATAACTTATGTTGCTTGTCAGTAATATTTAAGCCTAAATAATGGTCAAACTTAAACATATCCCTTTTGGGAACATGACCAATCTGTATTTGGGAATAAACAAATTAATATTCAAAGTTTTCATATTTTGGTTTCCCACTCAACCAAATGTATATTCCTGAATGGAATTAATTTAGCATCAGTATCTGAAATTAGGCTATTTATAAAACTTTATCCTAACATCTAGAAAATGCATTTACATTTTCCATCACATTAGCAATTTTCTTTTGTGAAGAGAGATCATGGTTTGTGAGAGAGATCATTATCTAGTTGGCCATTTCTACTTAAATTTTTAACAGTAAGAGAATGTACAATTTTAGCCCTTGATATTGACAAACTTCTTTTTGTTTGTTTTGGTCTTAAAATAACTTTAAAGGTCTGTATTATATTTGGTATGTTTGACAGAAGGATGCTGATATACAAAAAATTATTATTCATTTTATAAAAGAACTGACCATAGGGTTTCTCAAAGTTACCATACTTTGCTTGCTCTACCATTATTATAATTAAAAATTTCAAACCCACTGAGGAGTTGAAATACTACGATTAACATCCATTTTCCTTTTCATAGATTAATTGTTAACATTTTACAACTTTTGTTGTATCTCCATATAAGTAGGTGGGATAGGTGGGTGGGATGGATAGACATGGAGTTTTGTTGTCTATTTTTTCTATTTTTAATGCAAAGCCTTTTTATTATTTCAAACTGCTACTTTTTTCAGTTGACACATTGCAATTGTATATATTTATGAGGTCCAATATGATGTTCCAATACATATATGTGTTGTGTAATAATTAAATCAGGGTATTCAGCATATCTCTCACCTCATGCATTTATCATTTCCTTGTGGTGGGAACATTCAAAAGCCTCTTCTAGCTATTTTGTAATATACAATAGTTTAGGGTTATCCTCAGTCATCCTACTATGCAGTAGAACACCAGAATTTATTCCTCCTATCTAATTGTAACTTTCTATCTGTTGATCAACCTCTCTCTATTCTCTCCTTTGCCTTCCCCGGTTTCTGGAAACCACTGTTCTACTTGCTGCTTCTATGAAAACAGCTTTTTTAAAGATTCCACAAAAGTGAGATCTTGCAGGATTTGTCTTTCTGTGTCTGGCTGATTTCACTGAACACGATGTCCTCCAGGTTCATTTATGTTGTTGCAAATGACAGTATTTTATTCCTTTTGTGGCTCTATAGTATTCCATTATGTGTATGCACGTGTGTGTGTACCACATTTTCTTTATGGACAGAGATTGATTCCATATCTTGGCTACTGTGAATAGTACTGCAATAAATATGGGAGTACAGATATCTCTTCAACATGCTGATTTCATTTCCTTTGGATATATATGCTCAGTAGTGGAATTGCTGGATGATATGGTAGTTCTATCTCTGATATGTTGAGGAACCTCTGTCCTGTTTTCCGTAATGGCTGTAATAACTTAGAGTCTCAACCATGTGTAACTGTTCCCCTTTTCTCCACATCCTTGCCAATGTTTGTTTTCTTTGTCTCCAGCCGTTCTAACCTGAGTAAGGTTGTATCTCATTGTGGTTTTGATTTGCATTTCTCTGGTTATTAGTAATGTTGAACATGTCTTCATATACCTGTTGGCCACTTGTATAAGTTGCAGACATCTTGACACTTCAGCCCCACATACTACATGTCTCCAGCAGTGTGCTAGAGCCGGCAGGTACTGGCTTGCAAAAGCTGATTGTGTACATTTCATTTCAACTCTACACCTAGTTGGTTACTTGAAATCAGCCATGGTAACGGTATTTATACCATGGAAACTGGCAGTGCTACAAACCAAGGCCTTTTTTCCTTTCTGAGCCAGTTGTTAAACATTTACCACCACACCGCTGCATGTGTCTTCTAAAAATAAAAGTATTCTTCTGTATACCTGCAATACAGTTACTACATTCAAGAAATCTAATACTTTTCATAGTATTAATATCTAATGTACAGTTTATACTCATGTTTTCCTTGTTGTTCCAATAACATCTTTAGTCATATTGCCTTTTAAAGTTGTGCATTGCTTCCTTTTACAGAAATTGAGTTAGACCCTGATGTTAGACAACATTTACAAAAGTTTTGGAGTACACCATAAGAATATGATAAAAAATTAGATCATGTAAATAGAACAGCTAAGTAATATTTTAGTTGATTTTTCCTCTAGCTTTTAAATATTATTTGGACAAAATGGATTAAAGAGAAAAGTGAATGTTGTTGAAATTCCAGATTTTATTCATCGATAACACATTAAAGAATTATATTTTTAAACCTAAAGTCTCAGGCTGACTGACCTCATTTCCTAGTGATTTCCAAGGTTCCCTGCAGTCTAACCATATTGGTCTTATTATTCTTTAGTTACTACAAGCACATTTGACACCTTGGGGCCTTTATATTTGATGTCTTCTCTCAGAATATAAGTCTCATGGCTCCTTTTTTTTTTTTTTAACTTGACTTTGTGCCATCAAGGAAGCTTTCTCAGACCATCCTTCGAAGAGTACAACTAATTTATTCTCCCTTTACTCTTCATTACTCTTCCTCATAGTCCTTAACATTGTTTAACCTGATGTTCTGTTTCTTTTCTCCTCTCCCCAACAGGAATATAAGCTTCATGAGGGCAGGGATGGGATTTAGTGGCATTTGTTCACTGCTGCATTTCCCCATACACAGACAGGTACCTGGCATTTAGAGACTCTTCAATAAATGTTTACTGTTGAATGAACACTTGCATGCATTTTAATATCTTTGTGGTGTAGCATAAAACTTATTACTTGAAAACTTTATGCATTCTCTTTTCTGAGATGTGTTAGTTTAGTAACCCTAAGATCTAATTCGCCACTGTCAGTTTTTTGCTTCTAAATGGGAATGTTTATGCCCACTTCACAAGGTTATTGGGGGATCAAATGAGATGATATACATGAACTGCCTATATACAAGATAGAGTGCTATGTAAATATAAGCAGCTGTTCATTCTCTAAGCATTTATGTTTACATATCAGCTATTGTGCGAGGTTCTGGAAACATACAGATGAATAAGTCATCAGGGTACTGTGTGTGAGTCTGGGGGGCAACTAGAAAAATTCTTGACTCCTTTGGCAATGTCTCTTGCTAATGTAGTGTTTGTGGTTTGAGGAATCATGACCTCAGATATATTGCTTCCCTAAACTAAGACATTAACATCCTTCAATCTTCTATCCTCTTAAAAATTACACTAGTAATATGAGTCTGTCAAAGAAGTACAAAATATAGATAAGCTAAAAGAAAGGGACAAAATAATAGTAATGCTCCTATTCTGTGATTAGACAGTTCACGTTTTGGGGGTGTGAGTGTGTGTATCCTTCTAGTCTATAAATGTATGTACATATTAATAATATATTTTTTAATTAAACCATATATACTATTTAGCAAACTATTTTTTACCTAATATAATTTGTGTATTTTCATGTCATTATTCTTCCATTATAGTATCTTTAATGGTTATATAGCTAACTTTTGCTTGCCTGTGTTATTTGGCCAATTTATACTTCTTAATGTTTTAATTTTTAACTGTGGTAAAATGTAGATAACATAAAATTTATCATCCTAACCATTTTCATGTGTACAATCTTTTTGTTGGATACTTAAGCTCCAAGTTTTGGCAAATACAAACAGCACTGTAACAAACATTCTTGTAATTTAAATCCTGGTGTATTTCCTTATTTTTTCCAGACAAAGTTCTAAAAGTAGAATTACTTGATCAAAGTATATACAAACATTTTTTGATTATTATAAAATCACACTTTTTGATTATGGTAAAAAAGTACCAATTTTTGGTCACCAACAGTATATGAGAATAAAAATAGTTTTTCCCCTACCTGACACTCTTGTTAGCTTTAGTGTATGAGCAAAACTCACACAAACGATTCTAAATTTGATTTCACATTATAGATATTCTTGAAAGAAAATGGCTAATTACTATCTGATTTGTATCTTGTTTTCCTTCACGTACAAATAGTAGACATCTTTTCATTCTCCAACATTATATGCCCAACCTAAACTCTAACTGAAATCTTCAGTCTCCCCTCACCCCCATAATTTCAACTTTTATTTTAGATTCAGGGGGTACACGTGCAGATTCATTACATGAGTGTATTTTGTGATGCTTGGGTTTTGGGATACAGATGATCCCATCACCCAGGTGGTGAGCATAGTACCCACAGGTAGTTTTTCAGTCTGCACCTGCCTCCCTCCATTCCCCTTGTAGTCCCCAGTGTCTGTTGTCCCCACTTTTATGTCCATGTATACTCAGTGTTTACTCCCACTTACAAGTAAGAACATGCAATATTTGGTTTTCTGTTCCAATAGATTTTTCTTTTGGTCAATTTCTGGCTGGTATTCCTTCCCCTGCACCCCCCTCCCCCACCCAGAGATAGGGTTTCACTCTGTTGCCCGAGCTGCAGTGCAGTGGCATGATCATAGGTCACTACACCCTTGAACTCCTGGGCTCAAGTAATCCTTCCACCTCAGCCTCCCAGGCAACTAAAACTACAGGCGCACACCACCCTGCCCAGGTAACTTTTAAATTTTTTGTAGAGACAGGTCTTGTTATGTTGCTGAGGTCTGGAACTCCTGTCCTTGAGCAGTCCTCCTGCCTCAGCTTCCCCAAGTGCTGAGGCGTGAGCCACCATGCCCACACTCTAGATGGTATTCTTGATTTGACTTTCAGGAATTGTTGTGTGGCAGTTAGGGCAGTGGAAAGAACATGGGTTTGGAGCTGGACAACTCATTGTTCAAACATCAGCATCATTACTTACTAGCTGGGTGAGTTTAGGAAAGTTAAACTCTCTATGTCTTAATTGCCCGGAAATCTGTAAAAATGGGAATAGCAATTCTTTTCTCAAGGTTTCTGCGAGGATTGAAAGACGTAGTACATGTTAGCATCCAGCTCAGTGCCTGGGCACAAGGTGGGCACCAGCTTTCTATGAAAACAAGTCACGCTGAGGATACAGGGCCAGTATCCCCTAAATCTACTTTTTCCAACTAGGATTCTAGAACTATAACTATAAGAAAGTTTACTAACAGTAGTACTTACATCTAGAAAATCTGTGGGGGATAATGTCTAAAGTCTTTAGTGCTGTGTAATTATATGAGAATTTGCTGTCATGACAGTTGTGCTCAACTGCAGATGCTGTCAATCCATGGTTTCCTACTTTAGTAAGGAGCACAAGGCAGAGTGGCCTTCTGTGAAGTTAAACTCTGGCATCGATTTCCTTTGTTGTTGATTCAACAGTGTTTCAGCTTACTCTAATCTTGGATAAAAAGAGAAACTTATGCCTGCTCTGGATGGATAGAATTCAAATTTGCTGTGCAATGAATTTGAGTTTTTGTGGCATTCATTTTATGTAGATACGTGTATCTATTTCAACTATAATATTTCCCAACTTCTTTGATATCTCACTAAGGAAAGTTTTGGTTACCGAGGTGGGAGGATTGCTTGAGCCTAGGAGTTCAAGACGAACCTGTATGACATAGGGAGACCCCATCTGTACCAAAAAAACTTAAAAATAAAAATTAGCTGGGCTTGTTGGTGCACGCCTATAGTCCCAGCTCTTGGGATGCTGAGATGGGAGGATCACCACTTGAGCTGAGGATTTAAGGCTGTAGTGAGCTATGATAAAGCCATTGCACTCTAGCCTGGGCGACAGAGTGAAACCTTGTCTCAAAAAAAAAAAGTTTTGATTAAATAGTTAAATTCATGTAATATGTGTCATCTTAACGATATGTACAACTCTTAATTTTAGTTTGTCTTGCAACAATTAGGTAATCTGAAAAAAGTGATGGTTTTGTGCACATGATCATTGGGCTAAATTTTTTCTTTTCATTCAGTAGTATTTATTGATGAACCATTCTGTGGTATGACCTCTGAGATATGTATTATGTTCTCTGCCCTATAGAAAATGTAATCCAAGAAAGAAGATAAGTATAATGCAGGACATTTGAGAACTGAATGAATGATAAAAGTAATGTTTATCAAAGGTCATAGGGAATGATTAATTCCAGCTGGAGAAGTTAATTTAGGGCTGGGACTGTCTTAGCAGAGACAGCAGCTGAGTTGATCCTTAAAAAACTGATATGATTTGGATAGATAAAAATTTAGAGATTGGGGCAGGGAAGGGAATGGAAGGAAGAACATTCTGATCAGAGGGAATGAGTTAAGGTGTGAAGATAGAATTCCGATGTTTAATGGACGACAGACAGACTAATGTGAATGGGAAGGGTTGCTTTGGAATAGGGCGAGATTAGAGTTTTGAATGTTAAGCTATAAGGAGTTTGAGTCTCATTCATTTGCTAGTATCAGACAGTCTTAAAATCAGTTTTTAGCTCTCAAAATTACATTATGGCCTGCTGTTATAAAAAATACCTAACACGCATCTACTGTTAGCTAAATCTTTTTCTTCTCCATTTATTTTTCCCTTTGCCAGCATTCTTTGTTTATAATATATGAAGGATTTGTGTTTTATTTTACAAAAATTCTTGGGAATGTTAACATGGTACACAATACTAACAATACTGTATCTATTGTTTTATAATACTCTTTTTGTCAGAGTAGTAAGCTGCACTATTTATTTTAAAATAGCTGTGTGTTATAACAAATGGAAGAAAAATACAGAGTAAAACTGGAGATTCCATTTCTCATTCCAGATAATTGCTGGCAGAAGTTTGAATTATTAGAAGCTTTCATACCCTTCAGCTTCATGTAAGGTCTGAGAATGAAGGAAGTCCCCATGATACTGATAAGCTTTCCTAGCTGTGTTAGGAGTAGAGATGTATCTTCTTCTCTCCCCAACCAGATAAACACTTTCACACTAAAGCTTTAAAAAAAAGATGGTGATCGTAAGAGTGAGGTTTGTTCAGTATATTGTGGTAGACAGAGCACTAAGAAGCAATCTCAGTTTCCTAGTCTTAGTTTGCCACTATCTGTGTGAATAATCACCAACCTCTTTGACCACCAGTTGCCTCATCTGATAAGAGATTAGATTAGATCATTTTGGAGGTTCCTTCTAGGTCTAAGGCTTCTGATGGCATAACTCCTTTCTTAAATATTGTTTCTCTGAGCATGTGTTTCATTAAGTTGGCATACTAACTTTTCAGAAATTGAGGTAAAGAACATCCCTGTGCCTCTGAGTAGTTACTGTGTTGATTGAATGCAGGTTCTGCAGGCACACTTCTGTGGTTCAGGAGGTTGTAGTCTAACCCTGGCCTGTACCTTTTGTAGTAGCTTATGCTGCAGAATTTAGGTATTTACCAGGGTACTCTAAGTTGCTAACAACAACAACAAAATTCAGGTTACATAGTGGTACATGTTAAATCCACTTTTAAAAGTTCAGGATGTGAAAATAATTTTGTTATTCTGAAATTACTCACAAAATCACTCTGTCACTAGAAACCACAGTTGGAAAGATCCTTAAAGTGTGTGACTTTCTTTCATTTTTACAGTTGAGAAAACATAAGACCTGGAGAAAAGCAACCTATCCAACTAAAAAAGTAAAACTCAAATTCCCTGCTAGTTGTTTTAGTATTTTCTGTATTTGGTATTACTTCTAGCCTCTAGCAGAGCACAGTTGCCTCTAGGTTCTGGCACCAGAAATGAAATAATGATCATCTGGCTTTTATCAGGAAACTGGAAAGGAACAGACTAGGTGATTATATTTTGACATTGTTCTCAAAGTAATACATGCATACTCTTAGAAGTAAGTCGAATGGTAATAAGTAGACTCAAAGTGAATAAGACATTTCATCCTTGAAACTAGGAAGCTAAGAAAGAGATGGATATAAAGAAATAAGAAATTAGAAATGTCAAATTTTAAAATCAGGAAATAGTACAAACTAATTATTTAGAAATATAGAGGACAATATTTTTTCTTTAGTTTCAATGTATAAAAAATGAGGCTAGTGATAGTACCTACTTAAAGGGCTATTGTAATGAGGAAATGAGGTAGTCCGTATAAGGTGCTTAGAAAATAGTATTTGGGCCGGGCACAGTGGCTCATACCTGTAATCCCAGCACTTTGGGAGGCCGAGGCGGGCGGATCACCTGAGGTCAGGAGTTCGAGACCAGCCTTACCAACAAGGAGAAACCCCATTTCTACTAAAAATACAAAAAAATTAGCCGGGCATGGTGGCCCATGCTTGTCATCCCAGCTACTCGGGAGGCTGAGGCAGGAGAATTGCTTGAACCTGGGATGTGGAGGTTGCAGTGAACCAAGATCGAGCCATTGCACTCCAGCCTGGGCAACAAAAGCAAAACTCCGTCTCAAAAAAACAAAGCAAAATAGTATTTGATTCTGAATAAATAATAAATTTGCCTATCATTGTTTTAATAAATTAGCATCTCATCAATATGTAAGATAAACACATTCCAAGTGTGCTGAAGGAAATATACAAAGGCTAAGAGAGTGGCTAAGTGAGAGCAAGGAGAAGTCCTCTTTGGTTAGAATGGTTAGGTAAGGCCCCTGAGAAAATGAGCAAAGGATGAGAAGGCACCAGTTGTGTAAGGGGGAGGAACATCCCAGGCCAAAGGAATATGTGCAAAGGTCCTGAATTTAGAAGGAGTCTGGCATGCTTTAGGAACTGCAAGAAGGCCAGCTACTATATGATAGTTTGTGCTTCCCTCATTTCTTCATTTTATACTGTCTCCTTCACTAGAATAATTGTACTTCAAGGGCAGTGATGACATCTGACTTCTTCCCAGCTGTTTTCCTCACACCTGTCACAAGTTGACACAGAATTAGTATTTATTAGATGCTTGATAAAAAATTAAGTGCCTATTGCTTACTTAACAACTGTGTAAGTTCTAAGATACCATAATTTTATGTTTGGGGTTTTATCAGTGAGTTTCATGAAATACAAAATTCACGCTTAAAAAATTTAACATATTCAACCGTTTTATATCTCTAACTGTACCATTAAGTTCTAACTATTTTAATGGGCTGGGTTAAATGCTACATAGGATGGTCCTGGTTTATGCCTGTTGTCCCTGTGTCCAATCCTATTTCATAATGGTCTCCTTTCACTCTAAATGTGTTACCACTGTTTGGATCATGAATTTTACTCTTTAATTTTTTAATATATATATTTTTTCTTTTTAGAGACAAGGTCTTTCTATGTTGGCCAGGATGATCTTGAACTCCTGGCCTCAAGCAAACCTCCCACCTCAGTGGACAATGAATTTTATGATAACCGTAATAGTCATTTTACTGTTCTGCTAGTGCACTCAAATCTTGTCTTTCATTAACTGGTATTTCATTCTGTACTTAGATAGCTTAAATATAGATTAAAATAGCTGATTTGCCCCAGCTGTGTTTTGTAGGATATTGCATCTAATATTTTGTAATTTACATGGGCCCTTGTATGAAATCAAGGGATTGACAACATGGGATGCTTGTTTTGATTTAGTACAAAACACTTGGATTTTGTTTTAGAAATGCTCTATTTCTAAAATATTTCTCCCAAACGCCCATATTTTGACAAAATGTTCTTTTTGAAAGTGATATGAATTCTTATGAATATTTCCTTCTGCAATATAGTTGTGATTATATAGTCTTATTGGTTAAATATGACAACATTTTAGAATTTAACTGTTAGAAATAGTAAAACCTTAGACATTTGGACCATTCTCCCTCTCTTGTTCACTGAAACAAGTATTCACCGAGCACTTTCAATGTGCCTGGCATATGTGCTGGAAGTACTGTGATGAGCAAGAACTAACATGGCCTCTGCCCTCAGAAACTTGTAGTTTGAAAAACAAAAACACAAACAAAAAACAAAGTCCTTTCTTCCTGGGGCAACAGGTGAATCAAAAGCTGAGGTTACCCTGTGATGTTTTAGAAGAGGTGGGACTTGGGGGTAGAGGAGCTGGTCCAGAGGAATAAGAGACTATCAGATGGCATGTACAAACTTACAGAAATTGTACACTCTACTCTCCCTTTTTTTGTTTATTGATACAGGTTCTTGCTCTGTTGCCCAGGCTGGAGTACAGTGGCTTGATTGTGGCTCACTGCAACCTCCAATTCCTGGGCGCAAGCAATCCTCCTGCCTCAGTCCCTGAGAAGCTGGGACTACAGTGTGCATCACCATGCCCAGCTGATTTTTAATTTTTTTTTTTTTTTTTTAGAAACGAGGTCTCACTGTTGCCCAGCCTGGTCTTAAACTCTATCCTCAAGCAGTCCTCCTATCTCAGCCTCCTAAAGTCTGGAATTACGAGCATGAGCCACCATGCCTGACCTCCACTATCCCTTTCTATTTGTGGTGGTCTCCAATATTTTGAGTTTGAATGGGAGGGGAGCATGTATGTTTGATGGTTTGTTTTGTTTTTGTGAATGAAGGATGAAAAATTATTCCCAGTAAGTGCAAACTTCAGCTGAGGCGCTCAGTTTATGAGGTCTTACTGTTGTTTCCTCTCTTAGGTGCTGCAGTTAAAATCTTCCTGGTCTAAAATGGTAAAAACTACTGAGGTATTCAAATAAGGACTTTATAAACTGAAATTGCATTGAAAATGGAGAGCTCTCATAGAAAGGTTGACTCTAGCATTTATATAAGGGAAAAGACAACTATTGTTTCCCTCTACACAGAAAGCTATATTCAGTAGTTATAGCATTTGTACATTGTGAATCCTTAGGGATCTCTGAACATCTGTGTCTTTAGTAGTGTCACCTCTAGTAAAAGAGGGCCTATAGAATTGAGTGGTGATAGCCTGTGATGTATGTGAATTTTGGCTGTAAGTCTCTAGTGACTATTTTCTCCAACTCTATTTAGTACAATTCTACCTAATTTCAGCTGTTGTGCTTCCAAAGTCCATGTTTGTTGAATATGATATGATGAAAACCAGTATCTATTTGGAGACAGTGGGAGGGATGGTAGTAATTGAGAGACAATGTCAGATGGAGCAATGGCCTTAGCATTTTTTTGACTGCAATCCACAATTAGACATTTCACATTGCTGCCCCATAACAACATCCCTATCAACCCCTGCCCCAAAACAAGTTATTTACCAATCTTGCTATGAGCAATGATGACTGATTTTTTTCTTTTCTCTACTTTATTTAAAAAGAAAATGATAGTCTCAACCCCTTATATTAATTTTATAGCACATTAATTATACAGATTGTTTTAGCACTTAGAACTAAAAGTGTTCAAGATTTGATTTTGTTACCTTCTCTGTGTAAGCTTAAGTTGCTGACTTACTCTGAGTTGCCATTTTATTGATTAAAGCTGGGATAGTAATAGTATTTTACACTATTTTATAACTTTGTTAGAATGACATAACCTGAGTGAAGTGGTTGTGCCAGGCACTTACTAAACACACAGTCAATGAGTAGGTTCTCTCCAAAGTTTGTTAGCTTAGGGAATTGGGAGGATGTCACTGACAATAATGGTGACTCTTGTTCAGAGGAAAACTAATTCAGTTTTAGACATGCTAGAGTTTGAGGTAACCAAAAGAGTTTAGTCATATCACTTGGAAGAAAACCAACGTAAAATAGTTTCAAATAAGCAAGTTTTTAAAAATGTTAAATGCAAAGCAAACAGTATTAAAGCTTTGGGGACTTAATGATTGAGTCTCCTTAAGCTACACAAGTTTGACTAAATACACATACAGCTTTTTCACTCAACCAGATTTCTGTTAACATTCTCCAGAATTTAAACTGCAGAATCAGTCATTTGTATGACTGTCTCTGTTAGCAGAGATAATGACATGTATCAGTAATAGGTAATTGTGGGAAAAAACCACAACACTTGGAATTAAACCTAGAGTAGGTGATTGTTACAAGGTAACCTACCTCAATTTCTATGATTCAGTTTCTTCATCTACAAAATATTTTTTCACAAAGTTGCAGTTGTCAAAGGGACAGGTAAATATGGGATCCATTATCTTCATGGAAAAACTTGTCATAAAATGTTATTTTATTATAATACAAATGTATGATTGGTTTTCAATCTAAGATTGAATCAAACATAGCATTCTTTGTAATAGCAGGAGATTAATATCCCATAATATATCTTTAAAAGAAGTATGCATAAAGAAAAACCCATATGCACCTCTGCACACATTTTATGTAATGATGGTGATATTAATTTACAAAGTATATAGGATATTAAAAGTGAATTCTTAATACATGATCTTGATTCTTATTAAATCTGACTTATGTGTGTACAAGATATTGTTAGACGAAGTGTTTGTCTAGTAGCTTAGCTTATAAATAACCCCTGTTCTAGCTCATTTTAAACAATGTAGTATGAATGATGCCAAAAAACAGGCTAGAACATTTTCTTCTTTCCAAGATCTTAGATTTTGTAAACAAGGCACTACTCCTGGAACTAATCTAGGTCATCATAACCCAAAATCTTTTGAAAGATGAGATCCTCAATTAAGTCTCTTAGGTACTTTTTAGCATTTTAATTTTAAGAATGTGTTTAACTCTTAAAACGGTATATTTGGGTTGCTGTTTGGCCATTTGGTTTATTTGTACTTTGTTATAATGAATACAAGTCAGTGGGTAATCATTGCAGCAAGTATGATTACTGGGAATCTCATGTAAATGGCAGTCACTATAATGTATGGTTTAATTTATCCCTGAAGTGACCTGAACATCATATTTTGTTTTTTAATAAAAACTGATTTAATGATGTCATAAATTTCTCTATTTTCCAAAACTGTTAATGTTAAATTTTAACTATTGCTTAGTCTTCATTACAAATTAGTTATTCAGCTGTTACATGTGTTGTTAGATGTGACATTATTTAAGAAACTTAAAAAAAAATCAGCATCACAGGAATCTTTCTTTGGTCAAGAGTTGTCTCATTCCCGTTTTTATTAATACTGTATACAACTAATGTACGCTAATGTACTGCTGTTATTTGTTTTGTGTGTGTGTGTGTGTATGCAGACATATGGTTATGTCATGTAGACCTGATGTCTGCAAAGGGAAAGAGGAGACTTCAGATTAAGAGCCCAAGTACTCACCTAGGTGGTTGATAGCACTTAGAGAAATGATTATTCCCACTTTTCAAAGAAATAGATTCAGACAGGTTAAATAATTTGGTAACACATCCTGTAAGTGGAAAGGGCTTGTATTTGTGGCTTTCCTCCTCCATTATGTCTTGCTGCCTTAAGGGGTCTTTCCAATCATGAGGTTGGATTTTGTACCAGTTTTAATCTGTGGGGATAACAACTACCTGAGGATCTGAGAAGAGTATGTAAAGGGATTAGCATCATGCCTGGCCCATGGGCCAGTAGGTAGTGGCTATTTAATATATATATAATATATATTTAGTAATTATTTTTGTGTGTATATGTGTAGTAGCTATTTAATCATTACCTTTGAAGGGCTCTTTTTTCTATCTGCAATAATTTTTTTTGTTTAGAAAGTCTCAAAGATAGCATGATTATCTCTTAAAGTATCTTACTATCAGTATATCTCAATTATTTCTGTTAACAGAAAGCATAGATGATCTGAAATAGTTATTTGAAATTTTTCCATTTTGTATTTGGAATATATAGTTTTGTTTTTAAAACTTTTGTAAAAGATCTACTATCCTATTTGTTTCCCTGCAGGAGCATGATATGTTTCCTGAACTGTCCATTTAGAAAACATACTTAACAACCATGCTAGGTGGGTTCTGGAGGAGTCGGGGAAGGAGGTTTGTCATGGTTGGGAATTGAGAATTGAGAATTTGGGACAAACACTTGTGTAGAAATTCATGTTATTCAGATTCTTAGTTTGTAGTCTTGAGGTTTACAAAGTAGATAATGTGCCATCATTTTATAGCATACTCATTATTTAGTTTTGTGTACCAAGATGAGCAAATTGGGGAAAAGCAAACTTTTTTCAAAAATATATGAAGTGCTATTCTGAAATTTATTGGAAAACTAGCAACAGAGAGGGGAGCATTTCACTAAATAAAATACTGTCTCAGTTGGATTTAAGTTTTTTAAGGTGGCACATCTATTTGGAGTGTCTTTTATCATTTATAATTACATGTTGTGACTAAATACATTTAATGTTTTTTCTGTAAATTCTTTTTTTATATGACATCAATAGATTTATATTATAGATATATGATATCACTAGCCTTTAATTTTAAAGTTGAAGGATTATAACTGAAAGGAAATATTCCAAAACAACCCTGGGATTATATATTATAGGAGATAGAAAAAGGTTGATTTTGAAATATAAATTTATTAATCCAAAAAATTTTTAAATTTGATTTCCTTTAACTTCTAGTCGTGACTTGTAAATTTTATATCTAATTTCCTTATTTAAACAATGAAGATGGTCAAATAAGATGTTCTACTTGTACTAGTCACCTCCCATGATTGTGAAATCAAATCAAATATTGTATAAAATATAAATGAGGCATAGTGCTAGGTAAACAAGTAGATATAGTACCTACCTTTAAAGCACTTACAGTGTAATGGAGGAGACTCATTAAACCAGTCATTTTGTAAACAGTCTTTCTACATTCTATGAACTAAGTGTTAAGGAAAAAGTACAGTGGGCCTGTGACTAGTCTTGGATTAGGAGTTGTACAGATGAGGAAACTGAAGCTCATAATGGTGTAATAATCTTATATGTGGTCTCACTGTTAGTAATGGCAGATTCCTGTTTTGAACACAGGTTGGCCTACCTCCAAAATCCTTGCTCTCTCTACCATGCCATTCTTTCTCTGAGTCATCTACCTCAGGCTTATTGTGTTTCCAAACACGTCTTGTTATTTCTCAGGGGGCTTAGCAGCTCTCCCTCTGGCTAAATGTGGAGCCAGTGATCAGATTCTTTAAAGTAATGAGATTTCTTTAAAGCAATAAACCTCTTCCAGGTTGTATTTCTTCTGTACTGTAGAACTCCAGGAATCCTAGAAGCTTCTTCAGGGGTAGAAATCTTGTGGATTCTGGGTCTGAGATGAAATTGCGTGCTATTTGTGGCTTCTCACTTAAAAAATAGCCTCATAGTGCTCATGGGGCACTTTAGTAACTCCAACATTTCTATCAGCCTCCACTCCCTAATGCCGAGACACTCAAGATAAACAAAGATCTGAGTAGTAAACGGCATGCTTCTGCTGCTGCCTCAGCCTACTCCCACGAACCTTTCCTGTATAGAAGTCCTAGAGCCACTACTGATAATGCATTTTATAGGAAGAATGCAAATAAAGAATTCCATTGCTTTAAACGTTTGAAAACCACCATCCTAGTTGATGTGACGTTCAGGGGAAATACTTCTAAAGTGAGAAATTTTTATAATTCATCACATCTGTTCATCCCCTACTACTTTCATTGATTGTCCCAAACAACTTTGTAAGCTGGGGAGGGGTTTTTGCTGTTAAAGTTCATGGAGACAGTATGAACTGGTAAACTGAAGCCCAGTACTTGAAACCTGAAAAAAAGTCTATGCTTTTATATCTCTGGGTAATTTTATGATAACAAAAAGTAAATGAATTTAAGCTAAATGTCATTGTTCTATGTGTCTAGAGACATTTTACTATAAAGACCTAGTTAAATCTTGTATTGTCAGAGATTATTAAGTAACTGATAATTTTTCCTTTCTGAATCTTTTTCTAGTCAGTCTGTAACCTGTTTCTTTAGCCCTCTTAAAAGGTACTGCATGCTTTTGAGGAGAGACCATTTCAGGACCTATCCCATTTTAAATATGTAACAGGTTGTGCTTTTCTAGGAATTTGTGAAGTTTGTTGTAAAATACTTTATAGTTCTAGATATATGGAGGTTAATGCTTTATTCTGATTATTGTAAAGTTTTTTATTTACACATTTTCACAGGGTTTCATTTGGTAGACCTGATTTAATTTAAATGTGAAGTAATTGATTCCCTCCACAACCCTTCTTTGTCTTCAGTTTCATTTATTTCACTAACTGAAATAAATTTTTGTCTCATGAATTTCTCTGTTTTAAAAGCAACTAAAGAAACACATTTTAGGGGCTTACACTAGAATACTTTGCCATTGTCAGTCTTCTGTTCTTTCCTTTCAAGTTGCCTAAACACAGCTGAGTTCATAAGACGAGCAAAGAAAACATGACAGTGCTGCCAAGTAGACAGGAAGCTGTAGTGGACCTAGTGAGCAGGGGAGGTTGAGCACACCCTCTGTCCAATCAGCTGTGAGTGCTGTTGCTATGTGCGCTCTTACTCTGCTGCCTTTGTGAAAAACCTTGCACGGAGGGAAGCGGAATCAGCACCCAACGCTGAACATTTGTTTTAACCGCTGCAGACATCTGGATCCCTCAGTTACTGATAGTATAGCTATTGATAGCCAGAAGGCAACTTCTTTTATACAAGGATTCCAGTATGGTTTTCAGTGGAAACAAAGGGCTTCACAGAGAAGGTGTGTAGTGAAGTGTTTTTAACGGCTTTATTTTTAAGCTTCCAATTTTCTGTAGCTGTTTACCCAGTTGGTTGTGGTGCTTGTTTTGCATGGATTTTTAATAAATAGGTCTAGGAAAATTATCTCACTTTGAAAACCATTGAACTTAGAGAATTTTCTTTAGCTTCATATAGCCTGTTTTCTTTGAACAGCAGTACTGAAAAGATTATTAAAATGCTGAACTGAACAATGAATAGGAAGAAAAGAAACCAAATACAATGTGCTCACTTTAATGGGGAAAAAATGTGATAGAAATGAGAATACAAGGAAGATAATGTGCATTAGCCAGAAGCATTAACTGTATATGGGGGCAGGAGGTGTTTTTTAAATTGAAACTGTTAAGACAAACGTAGTTTAAATAAGCTGCCTATTTTTAATTGAATTCATGTTTCTGAATTTGACAAAGATTGTCAGAATTTAACTAAGTGAGATTTTTGACATAGTTTAAGTAATTGGTGTGCTAAAATCTTTTTATAAAGCATTTCTGAAAATCCTACCTCAAATTGTGCAATCTCTTAATTATTTAATCCATGGACTAGTTCTGTGCAGTTCAGGTAAAGCGTCATAATTCAACCACAAAGTCAGCGTAGTGTTCTATTAAACATCCATATAGAAAACTGAAAAATAAAGGATTTTGAAGACAACATACAAGGTTAAGCTAGTATTTTAAAATTGAAGTAGACCTCCTAAATGTGATAATTGTATATCTGACTTAGTTAATACTTCAAATATAGTCAAGTCTTATTAAACTACACTAATATATGTGATAATTGAACAAAGTATAGGTTACCATTTGTTTATACAGGATCTGGAAAAATTGGTCTGTTCAACAGATTATAGGAAAGTTTTAAAGTGTTTTAATAAACAAAAGGTCTTTTTGTATCTTTCTCAAATACTGTGAAATTGAAGTTTACGTATGTGATTTAGCTAATGATTCTTTTAATTAAAGCAGAGCAGACTAATTAGCATATTGCCCATTTTACGAACAATCCGTATTGAGCTAATAACCAGTTTTTCGTTTGCTTTTTCGTTTTACGTGGCTAAGTGGCTTTTAATTCACTCAGTGATGTATGTCTGATGAGTAAAGTTAGTATAAGCTCAGAGTTAATATTAGGGCTTTGTTATCTGTACAAACTATATAGTTTGGAATAGGATGGGTTTGTTGTTGTTCTTTTAAAAAAATACCTGTCATTAGAAAGTCTTAACAATCAGTGTTAGCATTTCTGGTAAGGAGAGAAATTTCTTTTCTTTAAAAAGAACTCAAAATATATCCCATGCTTTTGTGCCTTTTGCTGATCTTTTTAATAATACTATGTATATAATATTTGTATTAAAAAGATTTCTAATAATTGGTGAAAATTTACAGAATAGCCCTTAAAGATTAAAAAAGTGTTTTACGTAGACTTATATGTGGCTGCAGTTTAAAAGACTGGCATTTCTTAGATTTTCAAGTTTGTAAGGTGCGGCCAAAAACTTGAATTTGATAGAAGTTATAAAAATTATAGCAAAATAAAGTTATGTTATTTGGACTTGGTGGCCTCCACAATATAAAGCACTCACTTCAAGAAGAGCAGCTGTGTGTAGAGGGGTAGGGGTATGACAGGGAGTTTGGAGTGAGAGGCAGACACAGGCAGAGAGGACTCAAGTTTGTTAAATATGACTAACCACATGAAGGTCAATCTAGTAATTTTCATTTTTTGAGCTGTAACTCTCATCAATTACTAATTTTATTTTCTAATTATAGAACCATAGCAACGAAAATTTTGCTTAAATTGGTTTGCTACCCATTTTGTGTTGGTTTATTTCGTAAAAATTAATAGAGCCTCCAAGAGAAAGGCTATTTCTCATTCATATGCTGCAAAAGATGGGGGAACATGAAATTGTAAAAAAGTTGAGTGTGCTGCTGTGTCACACAGAGGCTTTGCCATTGTGTTCAGGAGGAATATTATTGGCAGAATTCCAGACATTATTCCTGGACTTAGCACCTAAAAATGTTTTATATAGTGGAGCATCTGAAAGTTCCTATTCAGTAGCAGAACTTCAGGGTAATTGAGCTTTATAATCTGGTCAATTTTAATAACACTGCTAGCATATTTCAATTTTTTTGTATTTGTCTATTATTTGACAATATAATTTTTATTGTCTTTGTCTATGTCATATTTTTAAATTGGCTATTTTGTGCTTATGGAAAAATACTTCAGTTCTCAAAAACAGTGATTTCTTTTTTGTTTTTGCCTCTTTATAAGGAATAGCAAATAGAAGTGCTACTATTTACTAGATGCAGTGATTGCTACAATTGGTTTTAAGTAAAACAGATTGTTTTTGATTATTTTTAAATCAGGCAATAATATATAAATGTTGTTTTGTTTACAGTTCTTTAAAACATCTGTAACGTAAAAACTCAGATTGGGAAGGGGTAACAATCTGAGTTTTTCTTTTTCTCTAAGTGTTCTGTGAAAATCTTTTGTTGCCGGGCACGGTGGCTCACGCCTGTAATCCCAGCACTTTGGGAGGCCGAGGCGGGCGGATCACGAGGTCAGGAGATCGAGACCATCGTGGCTAACACGGTGAAACCCCGTCTCTACTAAAAATACAAAAAATTAGCCAGGCGTGGTGGTGCATGCCTGTAATCCCAGCTACTCAGAGGCTGAGGCAGAAGAATAGCCTGAACCCAGGAGGCGGAGCTTGCAGTGAGCGGAGATGGTGCCACTGCACTCCAGCCTGGGTGACAAAGCAAGACTCCGTCTCAAAAAAAAAAAAAATCTTTTGTTAAATCGTTCCTACTTGAGGTATTATCACAAATGTTTGATTTCTATATGTGTGCCTTAAGTGCTCTATGACACATGTTTTCCTTGAGTCTTCCTTGCAGAAATTTCGTTACTTGTTCATAGTTTGAATCCAAGAAATACTCGCTTTTCATAGTCAGCAGGACCAAAAACTTGGTCTTGACAACTTTTTGTCAGGCATTTTCACATATCAATAGTGTTTTTGCATAAACTATATTGCTTTTGCAAGTATATAGTAAATCTTTTTTTTTTTAATCTTCAGATGTTATAGTATCAAAAAATCAAAGACCTAAGTTTTAAAACTAAAATTGTTTGCAGTATTACTTGAATCTATTATATAATCCTTTGTGATGAGGCTCAGTTATAAAAGTGACAGCATGAGGACTATTGAGAAACTGGAAATATCTTTCTATTCTTTTCTTCACTGGATTCCTCAGTTTTACTCATTGAAAGGCTTCTGGACATCATAGGACTTGAAGAGAAGGTTTATAATAAGCCCAGGGATAGTAAAATTATAAATTTGAGGAAGTAGTCAAGATAATGTATAAAAAGTAATCAGCCCCTAAGGCTCATACACAGTTGGGCCTCAGATTTTGCTATAAGCTTCCTGTCATCTATCATATAATAGGGATACTATGTGAATCAGTTATGTGTATTCCTATTCCTTAACATTGCTAAATATTTACCATTAAAATTTATGTTGGTTTCTGTTTTCTTAATATTTTGAAGGTGTTTTGCTTTTTGAGGTTCAAATTTTGGGTGGTGGGTACAAACATACAGTTAGAAGAAACCAGTTCTATCATTCAACAATATGATAGGAAATTATAGTTAATATTTTTATCAAAATACCTAGAACAGAAGAATTGTAATGTTCCCAGCACAAAGAAAATATAACTGTTTGAGTGATGGATATTCCAGTTACCCTGATTTGATCATTACACATTGTATACGTGTGTTAAAATATCACGTGTACCCCCAAAAATACATACAACTATGGTATATCAATAAATAAAAAGGAAAAACAATTTTGGGTGGATTGCCTGTATAATTTATTATTTAGCTGTGTAATATTGGGCATAGTTTCACCTTCCGGGCCTTAGTGTCCCCCTCAGTATCATGAGATGTTAGGATGATTTGGGGATTTAAATGAAAGAATGTGCGAAACTACTTAGACTCATTACTACTTATTAATTAGTTATTATAACAAAATGTGAGATTTTATTATAACTTTCCTTTTCTTTAAAATTATTGTACATTAGAAATGTGAATATGTTGAGTTTTCTCAGTGTTTTGATAATTTTAAGCATAGTTTTTTAGACCTTTCCCTAAGATATACTTCTAGGTTTCTCAATTTCCTAAGATAACTTCATTAACTGGAAAGCCATGAAGATATGGGGATTGGGACAGAAAAAGAAGACAGGGTTCATGGGTAAGTGCATGGCTGAATGTCTGAAGAGAGGTAATAGTCAATAGTGATAAGAAAAGAATGAGTAAAATGAGAAGAGACATAGAAGGCAAAAGAAACATTTGTTCTGTTTGTAGTGTTTTGATAACATATTAATACAGTTTGATTATTGTAGTGTTATTTTGTTTCTGTTGTGTGTGTATGTACACTCGTGTGTGCTAACACCCCCAGATCTCCCCCACCCCTCTGACCCCCGCAAATGCTGAGCTGATTGACTAGACTTGCTAAATTCCTTGGTGATTTATTTACTGGAAGTAACTTGTTTCTGACTTTTCTTTTGAATTCCTCAGCTAGAACTGAGCTAAAGGTGACATTGTAATTGCCTTCCATATTAATGACAAGGGACAAGCCAGCTGCCTGCAAGGCAGAAATTAAATATCACAGATATGAGTGTAATTGTCTTGAAATATTAAAATTTAAGACTAAAAATCTAATGGTGGTGTGAAAACTCAAACTTCAAAGCCAAAATGCTCTTTTTTCACTTTCATAATTACACAAAATTTCAACTTTTTTCAACTGACCACAGTATTTTCGTTGCTTTGAGCTGACATACGTTATTTTGGGAGAGAGGTTTAATCTGGGTTCCATTCTACTTTTCATATTTTCATTAAGGGTAAAATTTTTGTGATTTTTTTTTTAACATAAATTTATTTAGCCCTCCAATTTGCTGGAAGGTGCAGGTTAGCTTATTGAAAGAGAGCACACAAATATAAAACAAAACAAAAAGTATTTTCCAAGTATACTCCATTTTATCACGGTCATTGAGTCCAGTAATATTAACCAATCAGCTTCTGCATTGGGCCCAGAGACTACTTGCAATTGACAAAAGGGGAGGAGAACCCTTTTAGATATAGGTATCCTAATTTTAACTGACTACATTGCATTGGTGTATATGTTTTTGGGTAATGCATACTTACCTTAAATCCCTTCTCTCAAAAATATCCATGTAGAAAAAGAATGATTGCTGTATGTCAGCATCTTCTGCTGATCCTTTTGAGAATCTGCTTAATGCTATTAACCCCCTTGCTAGAGGGAAAAACACATCTGTGTTTATGTGCACATAATTTTGTGGAAAATACCAAAGAGGATCATAAATTATCTTAGGTTAAGAAATTTTTTAAAACAAAATTTGTTTATAGTCAGAGTATAAAAGCATTAATACTTAAAAATTGAGGCTTAAAACGAACTGGATGTGACTTTCAGAATATGTATGCAAGCAAAGTGTCACATGGTTTTGTTTTTTTTTCCGCTTCAAGGGATATGGTAAAATGTTCCCATATGTGCTCCATACATTAGTACCCTTGTAGATGGGTTTGCCCTGGACAGTACCCAGTATTCCTTCGCAGACTCCTACGTTCTAGATGGGCTTCTGATAGAAAACCTAGCACAAAAGGACCAACCTGGAATGCGGTGTTCAGGTCTTCAAAACCTACATGCCACATCTCTGAGTTGTAGACTGAGATTAGAGAAGACCTAATGACATCTCCTTTGGCCTTAGGCTGCCACCTGGAATCTCTTCCAGAAATCATTCTGCACGAGGAATGACAGGTTCACTGCTATGAATGTCACCCAGTTCTATCTTTGTTCAAGAGAATCAAGCAGAACTGATCTGTGTGTGCCCAAGTTTCTCACCTCTTAATTAAAAAGATCTCTGTCTTCATCCACTTTTTATTTCTCGAGGAGTTTTAGGTTTCACACATACACACATTCAGTGGGAAATAGGATGTTGAGAGTACTAGAAGTAGGGGTCATTCATATGGTTGGGAGAAGGAGGTTGAAAGGACAGAATGTATTTTGGGGGACCACCTATGTTTGTAACCATTTTCCCATGAGGTAAAAATGTAAGACTAGGTTAAGTTTAAGGATAATTTTGGAAAGTTATGTGCCATTTATCTAGGATTAATGAAGCTGGGAAAAAATTTAAAAACAGCATTGGAATAGTGGATCGTTGCCTTTTAAACACAGAATATTCCTATAAGAGTATAGGTAAATCTAGAATTTAGTTTTGAGAGACAGGAGTTTGTTTCCTTTTGTTACAATGTTTTCTCAGATCTTTGTCTCAAGAGTTCTTTCTGTATGGGGTGTGGAGTGATAACAGCATATAATCAGGAATATTCCCACAAAGAATAGTGAAAAGGACAGTATTTTCTACTTGAGAGTCGTCAGGCCCTGAAACTATGATGAATTGTGTCTGATGGTTTACACAGAGCACGGAGAAATTAAATTGAATAGGATTAGTGCAGATAAGACAGAAATGAATTGAGGAAACCAGTAAGTTTTCTCGATAACACTGACTAGTTCTAAGTCATACATTTTAAATATCATACCCCCTGGGAGCTTTCTCTGATGTCCAAGATTGAGTTCCCTCCTAAATATTCCCATAGCACCTTGATCTACTCCTATTTTATTTATTATTTATTTATTTATTTATTTATTTATTTGAGATGGAGTCTTGCTTTGTCGCCCAGGCTGGAGTGCAGTGGCATAGCGTGATCTTGGCTCACTTCAGCCTCCGCCTCCCAGGTTCAAGCAATCCTACCACCTCAACCTCCCAAGTTGCTGGGATTACAAGCATGTGCCACCATGCCCAGCTAATTTTTGTATTTTTGGTAGAGATGGGATTTCACCATGTTTGCCAGGCTGGCCTTGAACACCTGACCTCAAGTGATGCACCCACCTCGGCCTCCCAGAGAGCTGGGATTACAGGTGTGAGCCACTGCACCTGACCTCATTTATCACATCACCATGAATTAGGCTTATCTGTGCTCTCTCCATACGACTGCCCACTACTAGAAGGTAGCGACGGTAGCTTATTCTCCCATTGCCTCTGTAGAAGAGCTCAATCTCACTGACAGTTTTTAACACATAAATATCAAATACTCCTTTTTTCTACTCTTCTAGCCTTTCAAATTACTTATAATTTAGTTTTTTTTGTATAGCTTGAGTTGCCCTCAACTGCTCACATAAGCATTCAATAGGTTGCTGTGATCAATCTGTAATCCTTTAAATAACTGTTGAGGCCTATAAATTCTAGTAATCAATACAGAAATTAGAACTCAAAGTGTTCTCTACTTTTATTTATTTTTTATTTTTGACAATTTTTGCCATTGATATAGAGATTTAGTGATTGCCTAATCACTTTAAACAAATATTTCCTTATCTCATTTAAGAGAATTACATTGATAAGATAGAAAAACAATTGGCAATTAAAATATGAAACCCAAGAGAAGAATAAAGTAATAGTTATCTGAGAAGGGTAACAATTAGCTTTCATCACTTTAACCAGAAATAAGCTGAAAGTGAGAAGAAAACAGAATGCGGTGAAACATTAAACATCCATTTGAGTGCCTACCTGTTCATGTCAAGCACTGTGCTAAGCAATAGTAAGAGAGTTGATCTTATTCTCATAGAGCTCAGATAATGACTTAATTTTATTTGTGCTAAATTCTAAGAAGGAAAAGTATAAGGTGTCACAGGCTCTTCTAACAATGATAAAAAGCCATGACAGAGGGTAATGGGATCAGATGAGATGGATGTAATGAAGAATTATGTATGTAAGCTGAAACAGAGATCATCTGATTGTTTCTTACCCTAATTTTTTAATCTGAAGAATTGGATGAAGAGGTAAAGTTAAATTTTTCCTCCATAAGAAGAGAAATTATGTTAGAAAATGTAGGCCAGGCACAGTGACTCATGACTGAAATCCCAGGACTTTGGGAGGCCGAGGTTGGAGGATAGCTTGAGGCCAGGAGTTCAAAACTGGCCTGGCAACATGGCAAGACCATATCTCCAAAACTTTAAAAAAAAAAAAAAATGCCTTTCACAAGAGTAACAAACATCTAATTTTGAATAAACTTAACAGATGTATTCAGGAACTTTATAAATATTTTAAAACTACCAAATATTTTTAAAGACTTTCATAAATGACAAGATTTAAACCTTTAAAATACAGGGGTTTTTTGTTTGTTTGTTTTGAGACTGAGTCTCCGTCTGTCACCCAGGCTGGAGTGCAGTGGCGTGATCTCGGCTCACTGCAACTTCTGCCTCCGGGGTTCAAGTGATTCTCCTGCCTCAGCCTCCTGAGAAGCTGGGATTACAGGTGCGCACCACCACACCTGGCTAATTTTTGTATTTTCAGTAGAGACAGCGTTTTACCATGTTGGTCAAGCTGTTCTCGAACTCCTGACCTTGTGATCCACCTGCCTCGGCCTCCCAAAGTGCTGGGATTACAGGCATGAGCCACTCACGGCACCTGGCTAAAATACAGTTTTTGAAGTTAGTTCCACAAAAAAAAAAAAAAGTTCAAGGCCAGGTACTGTGGCTTACACCTGGTAACTCCAGCACTTTGTGAGGCAGGAGGATCACTTGAGCCCAGGAGTTCAAGACCAGTCTGGGCAACATAGTAAGATGCTGTCTCTACAAAAAGGAAAAAACAAAAAACAAAAACAGCCAGGTGTGGTGGTGCACGCCTGTAGTCCCAGCTACTCAGGAGGCTGAGGTGGGAGGATCCCTTGAGTACAGGAGTTCAAAGCTTCAGTGAGCTATGATTGTGCCACTGTACTCTAGCCTGGGCTACAGAGCAAGATGCTGGGTCAATTTTTTTAAAAAGTTCAAGTGTTTTTTGAGTCACTAGCTGTAGTTTTTGGGAACAACCATTAAATCTGAAGATTGGAAAAGCAGAAAGCATGTTAAGAGAGTTAGAATATTCTCCTAATGCACAAAGTATGAATCACTTTCTGACCACAAAGTTTTTCCATGGTACATCTTTATAAGGCCTGCTATGAGGGGAATTGTGGAAACAGGAGAAATTCTAGTGATTTAGTGGAATACAGAGGGTGGGGCATCTTGAGGCGACCCTGGGAGAGAATGAGTTTGGCAGGTGTGATGGGAGCATATAAGGGAGTGATGGAAGGTGAGGTTAAAAAAGGTAGATAGGACTGTGTGTGGAGGCTCACATCTGTAATCCCAGTAGTTTGGGAGGCCAAGGCGGGAAGATTGTTTGAGCCCAGGAGTTTGAGGTTACAGTGAGCTATGATCAAACTAAACTGTAGCCTGGGCGAGAGAGTGAGACCTTGTCACAAAAAAATAAATGTGATCTTTTTTCACCTGTCATTACTCCCATTTATCCATCTAATGTCTGGCCTGTCTGGGAATGGGTGAGGAGTCAGATATGGGAGGTTGCTGAAATAGCAGTCGGACTTTAACATTGATGGCTTATTGGGAATAAGTGAAAGAGAGGAGGCATAAGTGATTCTAAGATTTCAAGTCACAAAAAGCAAAACAGCTATAGTTGGAACAAGCTTTGTACTCTGACGAACACCCCCATGATTATTTTTAGTTTGTGGCAGGCTAAATGTAACAGAGTTAGTCTGTGCTTGTGGCCAGACTGATACTAACAATAAATGGGATTGTAGTATTTTGTAATTTCAAAATTTGGCTTAAGTAGAATTCGATAATTGGAATTGGAAGGGGCCATCTAGTTTCACATACCTTCATTTTACATGCGAGTTTGCTGAGGCTCACAGAGTTTAATTGGCTTTTCCCAAGGTTCTCAGGGCTAGTTTATTACGAAGGTGAAATTAAAATCCAGGTCTTCGGGCTTCTAGTGCAGCAATTTTCATACTTTTTGCAAGTTGCTTCGTATTATTTTCATTTGATTTTTGTTTTATTGAGAGATCTGTGAATTTCAGGATATATTACAACTGTAAATGCTGATCTTTAAGATCTGTTATTTAGCTATCAAAATCTAGGGGAAAGATCCAAGTTAAATATGGAATTTAAACAGATTGGCAAATTTATCTTCTAAACAGATGATTTCAGAATAACACAAAATAAGTAATTGCTTGATCATAATAGCTGTGCTTAGTTGACTACAGTTCTCATTGTGTGAGAAGCGGCTGAACTAAAACCAGTTTAATCTGGCTCTGAGAAATATTCTGTACTTGGCTACCTGAAATTAATGATAATAACCATAGAGTCATCCAATAAAACATTAATTAAAACATTACTTTAGTGTTAAATCCCACTACTTGATTGTTATCTTTATCAAACGATACTGCCTTTGGCAGAGTTACTATTTCAAAGAGGAAACAGAGCAATATGAAACTTACTTTGTGGGGAAAAAAATCAGAAAATGTGTTGTTTCTGTTCTTACCAACCTTATAACAAGGTGATATCTTTACAACTTCCATTTACAATTAAATTATAATTTTCCGTCTCAAATAATTGATCTTCCTGTATTTGCATAGAGAGTAATGAATGAATTCAGTCATACAAACAGTTACAAGAGTGGCATTGCCTGCCTCCTTCAACTGGTTAAATGACTGAAGGCACTGGTGGGTATTCTTTCTTGATGTGATTACATCATCTCATTATCATTCTCATACACTTCTGGTCCATCACCCCCTTTTTTAGAACTGACAATTTTCTACTTTCGCGGAATGTGGTCTCTACCCTCCCATCATTGCTCCTTCAAATGATAGATAAGCTTCTCTTGGGCTGATCAAGATGGTAGCAGTGGAAAGGAAGAGAAAGACCCCATAGCACTGTAGGTGGGCTCTTGGTTACTATTCACACAGAGAGTGAAGTCAAACAACTTTCAGCTCAGTGCCTTTTGGCAACCTTTCTCATAAAATATCCAGTGTTGATTCATCCCATTGTTTACAATACAGGTTTACTTTAACCAATCTTTATTAAACATACATTTTGATGGAAATATTTTTACTTTGATTAATGTACAAACTGACTAGAAATATGTAAGCATAAATTACGAATACAGTTCTTATAAACAGCTCTACCTGTAGCTGTTTTATTTTTTCTTCAAATGAGAGGTTTGTGATAAATGGTTTCATTCTCCAAGACTGGATATCTTTTCAAAAGATGCTTAAAAGGACTACAATAAACATGGTAGTACAGGTATCTCTTTGATGTACTGATTTCATTTCCTTTGAATATATATTCAATAATGGGATGCTGGATCATATGGTAGTTCTATTTTTAATTTTTTGATGAACCTTCATAGTGTTTTCCATAACAGCTATACTATTTGATCATTATACAATGTATAAATGCATTGAAACATCACACTGTTACCCCATAAATATGTATAATTATGTCAGTTATAAATAAAAATTTAAAAGAAGCTGAAAATCATTCAAGTAGTTTACTCACTTTGTTTTCAGATCTAGTAGTATATATTGCATTTAAATCAAAATCTGATAAAACTGATAATTTTAGGATAATCATATTTAGTTTATTTTAAAATGTACATAGTCTACATATTAAATCTCTGACGTAAGATTGCTGCTTTTTTTTTTTTTTTTTTTTTTTTTTTGAGACTGAGTCTTGCTCTGTTGCCCAGGCTGGAGTTTGGTGGCAGGATCTCGGCTCAACTGCAACCTCCACCTCCCAGGTTCAGGTGATTGTCATGCCTCAGCCTCCCAAGTAGCTGGGGTTACAGGTGCCCGCCACCACACCTGGCTAATTTTTGTATTTTTAGTAGAGATGGGTTTTCACCATGTTGGCCAGGCTCTTCTCGAACTCCTAACCTCAGCCTCCCAAAGTGCTGGTATTACAGGTGTGAGCCACCTCACCTGGCCCACACTATAGTTTAATTGGAAGCTTTTTTGTTAGTAAAAGATAAAAGAGTAATGTCTTAAAATTGACACTTTAGATTTGATTAGTTAACAATAGTAATTATACATGAATGACTGTTACATACATGATGGGCCTATTCCTGGAAGTACAGTGTGATGGTTAATATGTGGGCTTTGGGCAAGTATCTTAACTTTTACTGTATTCTAAGTATTTTGTGAAGATTAAATAAGAAAAAATATTCATCGTCTAGGCATGTTGGCTCACACCTGTAATCCCAACACTTTAGGAAGCTGAGGCTGGCAGATCACGAGATCAGGAGTTCAAGACCAGCCTGGCCAACATGGCGAAACCCCATCTCTACTAAAAATACCACACACAAAAAAAATTAGCTGGGTGTGGTGGCAGATGCCTGTAATCCCAGCTACTTGGGAGGCTGAGGCAGGAGAACCCCTTGAACCCAGAAGGCGGAGGTTGTAGTAAGCCGAGATTATGCCGTTGCACTCCAGCCTGGGCCACAAGACCAAGACTCTGTCTCAAAAAAGTAAATAAATATTCATCACAGAATCTGGCATATAGTAAGAGCCTAAGAAGTGTTAGCCATTATGATAACATTATAACAGTGTTAAAACTGCATGATTGATCCACAGTTACAAACCAGAGAGCAGTTACCAGCAGTCTTCAATGTAAATGAAATAATTCAGCTGTCTTTTCAGCTATTTTCTATAGATAAGACCTTTTATAAACAGAAACCTGACTGGCACTAAATTGCTATTTCCCAGACTATTGTATTTATAGAATGCTAAAATGTGTCATTGTACAATATATTATACTACTCATTAGAGACTCTTATTCTGGCATATCTCTAAAATATAGAAACCTGATACAAATATTCAGTAGTCTAGTCCAGGGAAATTTTGTCCAAGAAACCCAGCACCAGAGGTTATATGAGAAACAAGGTTATTGTCAGTAGACTTTGAGAATGTCAGTTACTATGAGAACTGTGCTTCCCTTAACCACTTAACAGTTTTTTTGCTTGTAGCACAAGTTCAGGAACAGATGATATTACAGAATTAGCACTTATCCCTTCTAGTAACTAATCTAGTCTGATTTTCAGGCCCTGAAGACTTGTAAATAAATTCATACTTATCAGATAGTAAAATACTTAATATAAAAGATAAACTTTTAATTTAAGCCTATTTGGGTGGACACCTTTTTTTTGTGGGGGGGACAAAAAAGACTCATCTGAGCTTTGATACTTTTCTTTTTTTGCTTGAAGTCACTTTCAAGTCGCTTTCTCCAGTAATTTTTGTTTTTTTTCCTTCATAATCTATGCCTCCCAAGGGAGGCTTCTTAAATACAATTTTAGAATAAGTGAATAGATTATTTTTATTTTTTAAAACTGTGCAAAATAAGTATATGTTTTTCTGGCCTTTATAGAAGGTAATTTTTTAAAATTAGTAATAAGATTTGTTTTTAGAATAGTTTTATGTTCACAGCAAAACTCTGAAGAACTTTCCCATATATCCTGTCTCCACATGCACACAACCTTCCCGTTACTGATATCCACTCACCCCAGTGGTACTTTTTTTTTTTTGAGGCAGAGTCTCACTCACTCTGTCGCCCAGGCTGGAGTACAGTGGTGTGATCTTGGCTCACTGCAACTTCCGCCTCCTGGGTTCAAGTGATTCCCCTTCCTCCACCTCCCAAGTAGCTGGGATTACAGGTGCTCACCACCACGCTCAGCTAATTTTTGTATTTTTTGTAGAGTTGGGGTTTCACCATGTTGGCCAGGCTGGTCTCAAACTCTTGACCTCAGGTGATCTGCCCATCTCAGCCTCCCAAAGTGCTGGGAGCCACCGTGCCTGACCCACAGTGGTACTCTTTTTTAACACCATCACCCAGAGTCCGTAGTTTACATTAGGGTTTACTCTTGGTAAATAGGATGTGTATTTTTTCTGGCATGTTATAGAAGATAGGTATTTTTAAATATGTGGCTGTTTCTTAAATAAGAAATAATTTGAAAAATGGCATATTCTTCAGCAAACAAGTTTGTTGCTTTAAAATTTCCTCAGCACTCATGGTTCATTCTAAATTAAGTGAAAAATAAAATTTCCTTGAGAAATTTATATCACATGCTATTCATCAAACCAAGATAACCTTATAAACCTTCTCAAAGAACATCTTTGAAATTCTATACCTAATATACTTCAGTGGTGAAATATTGAATATTTTCTTACTGAGATCAGAAAGAAGACACTCAAGCTGCTTTTATACCACATTGTATCTAGCCATTACAATAAGGCAAGAAAAAGAAGTAGAAACATAAAGACTGGAAAGAAGTAACATTACATTACAGTGATATGATTGTTTATGTAGAAAATCCTAATATTCAGGATACAGGAGTGACTGGGAGAGCTTCCGTCTTATAGGAAGTCACTGGTTATTAGCTGTAATAGCAATACTATAATAATAAATGTCTGCCTGAGAGAGTAAGGGAGGCTTCACCTCTGTTTCTACTAAGTGACTTTTAAACTGCTTTAAAAAGTGTGAGAGTTTGGGCTCTTATTATAGTGGGGTCCATTATGGAGATTTAATCCAATATAATCATATTTACATTTTATAGAATTCTAACAAGAAAGGTAAAGATGGGAAGGGTAAGAGATGAGATGCAGAGAGACCAATGAAAGAGATGATGGCCTTAGTAGCATTGGCAGTGAGGACTAAACTTGGCTAGAGCTATTAGGAGGTACAATTTATAAGACCCAATTACTAAGTTTTTGGCTCGGGTGATTGAGCATGGATAATGGTAAATAGGAAGCTTCAGAGGATGAGCAAATTTGGGGTTGGGAGAGCAGGGGTAGGAGTACAAAATGATGTTGGACTTCATGAATGCTACATGTATGTATCATTTTCCTTTTCCCTTTATTCCTTATTCTTTTTGTCTTAATTTTCTCCCTTTTTCTCCTGTCCCCCAACTTGACTTCACCATGCCATAGAACAGAAGATTTTTTTTTCTCTTTTGGGCTAAGATTGATAATTCAGTGTTTGATATACTTCACTTCTAATCATCATAACACTTAAAGCCATAGGACTTTGATGTTTAACAGCAAACAAAAATGATAAATACATGTAGCATTCACGAAGTCCAACATTTCCTACTCCTACTCCTGATCTCCCAATCCCAAATTTATTCTTCCTCTTAAGTTTCCCTTAGTAAGGTGGTTGGATAGTTACTGTAATTGCTGGGAATTCAAGGTACCATTTCTCCAAATGAGTGCCAACCAGAAGTACATACACACAATAATTGGTAGTGGAATACAGTACCACACTATTAATCTGAGCATGCATCCCCAGATTCCCCAAGTGTAAGACTTCTGGAAACCCCAGTTTATTCCTGGTACTTTAACTCCCTCTTTATTAACTGAGAACACCTGGCTCTAGGTGCAGGCCCCACCATGCCTTATCCAGAAATCTAGAGCTAAAGCCAAGACCACTTCCCCTGAGTTTCAGGAAGGAACAGGAAAACTCCCTCTTTATTAACTGAGAACACCTAGCTCTAGGTGCAGGCCCCAGCATGCCTTATCCAGGAATCTAGAGCTAAGGGCAAGACTACTTCCCCTGAGTTTCAGGAAGGAACAGGAAATATGGACTCAAATTCCTGGCTTTTATTTAGCCTTGGTGTATTAATCAGCTCAGGCTGCCATAATAAAATACGATAGACTGGGTAACTTAAACAACAGAATTTTATTTTATCATAGTTCTGGAGTTCGGGAAGCCAAAGAGCAAGATGCCAGCTGATTTTATTCTGGTGAAGCACTCTTACTGGCTTGCTCGCATGGCCTTTATGTGAGCCTTCATCTTTTAAGAGAATATAAAGAACATAATATTCCTTTGTATTCTCAGTTGTACGGGATTAGGACCCTGTTGGTATAACCCCATTTAATCTTAATTACCTCCTAAAAGCCCTATCTCCAAGTACAGTCCCCTTGAGGGTTAGGGCTTCAACATATGAATTTTGGAAGGGACACAGTTTAGCCCATAGCACTTGGTAACCTCATTTCAGAGTTAAGGGTGGTGCAATGACTATCAAAATCACCAGTCATTTAGTTTCCAAATATTTTGAGATTTTCCAGATATCTCTTTTTGATTTCTAATTTAATTCCATTGTGGTTGGAAAACACTTTATGATTTAAATCCTTATTTTTATTTTTATTTTCTTATTTATTTATTTATTTATTTTTGAGATAGATTCTCACTCTGTCACCCAGGCTGGAGTGCAGTGGTACGATTTCGGCTCACTGCAACCTCCCCTGCCCCCAGGGTTCAAGCGATTATCCTGCCTCAGCCTCCTGAGTAGCTGGGATTACAGGCGCCTGCCACCGCACCCGGCTAATTTTTGTATTTTTAGTGGAGATGGAGTTTCACCATCTTGGCCAGGCTGATCTTGAGCTCCTGACCTCGTGATCCACCTGCCTTGGCCTCCCAAAGTGCTGGGATTACAGGCATGAGCCACTGTGCCCGGCCGATTTTAATTCTCTCTGTGTTGCCCAGGCAGAAGTGCAGAGGCACAGTCGTAGCTCACTGCAGCTGCATACTCTCAGGCCCAAGCTGTGGTCCCACCTCGGCCTCCCAAGTAGCTGGGACTGCAGGCTCACATCACTGAGCCTGGCTAATTTTGTGTGTGTGTGTGTGTGTGTGTGTGTGTGTGTGTGTGTGGAGAGACAGGTATCATATTTTGTTGTCCAGGTTGTTCTTGAACTCCTGAGCTCAAGTGATCCTCCCACTTCAGCCTTCCAAAGGCTGACATTACAGGTGTGAGCCACTGCACCTCGTCTAAATTCTTTTGAATTTATTGAGACTGGTTTCATGTCCCAGAATATGATCTATCATGGTAAATGTTTTGTGTGCATTTGGTAAGAATCTACATTCTGCTTTTGATGGTGGAATGTTTTATAAGTGTCAAGTTTTCTATATTTTTAGTGATACTTTGTTAATTGTTCTATTGATTATTATTGAAACGGTATGTTAAAATCTCCAAATAAAATTGTGGGTGTTTCTATTTTTCCCTACAGTTCTGTTGGTGTTTGCTTCATATATTTTGAAGCTATGTTGTTAGGTGCATAAATGTTTAGGGCTGTTACACACTCTTGGTGATTGGCTTTTTTATCATTATGAAATAGACCTTATCACTAGCAATATCACTTTTTTCTGAAATTGATTTAATCTGATATTAATATAACCACTCCAGCTTTCTTTTGATTAGTGTTAGCATGGTATATATTTTTTTAACACTTAACTTTTAACCTATTATTTCTTTATATTCAAAATTGACATCTGGCCAGTCACCGTGGCTCACACCTATAATCCCAGCACTTTGGGAGGCCAAGACGAGCGAATCACCTGATGTCAGGAGTTCGAGAGCAGCCTGACCAACATGGTGAAACCCCATCTCTACCAAAAATAATTAGCTAGGTGTGGTGGCATGTGCCTGTAATCCCAGCTACTCAGGAGGCTGAGGCAGGAGAATTGCTTGAACCCGGGAGGCAGAGGTTGCAGTGAGCCAAGATCATGCCACTGCACTCCAGCCTGGGCAACAGAGCAAGACTCTGTCTCAAAAAAAAAAGAAGAAGAAAGAAAGAAAAAGAAAGAAAAATTGACATCTTGTAAGTAGCATATAGTTGTGTCTGGCTTTTAAAAAAAAAAAATCTAATCTCACAACCTCTGCCTTTTAATAAGATGCTTATACCGTTCACATTTAAGGTGATTGTTGATATAGATGGGCTTAAATCCACTATCTTACAATTTTATTTGTCCCATCTTTCTTTGTGCCTTTTTCTCTCTTTTTCTTTTTTACTCACTTTGTTGCCCAGGCTGGAGTGCAGTGGTGCAATCTTGGCTAGCGAGTCTCCTGCCTCAGCCTCCCCAGTAGCTGGGATTACAGGCTTACGCCACCATGCCTGACTAATTTTTGTATTTTTAGTAGAGACAGTTTCAACATGTTGGCCAGGCTGGTCTCAAACTCCTGACCTCAAGTGATCTGCCCGGCCTGGCCTCCCAAAGTGGTGGGATTACAGGCGTGAACCACTGTGCCTGGCCCCTTTTTCACTCTTTTTCTGAGCTCTTTGGATTTTTTTTTTAATTCTGTTTTATCTCATTTGTTAACTTCTTAGTTATACTTCTTGGGTTTTGTTTTGTTTTTTACTACTAGTTACTTTAGGGTGCCACATTATTTTTAACTTGTTATAGGCTACCTCCAAGCAATAATATGCCACTTTGTGTATAGTATAAGAACTTTCCATTTCACTTTCTTTGGACCTTTATGCTATCGTTACGCATTTTATATCTAGACTGTTATAAATCCCACAATGCATTATGATTATTTTTCGTTTAAATAATTATATTTAAAAGTGATTTTAAAACTTAGAAAAAATTATATTTACGTACATGATTTTGTGATTTCCAGTGCTCTTTGTGTAGATAATGTTATTTTCCTTCTGTCAGAAGAACTTCCTTGATAGTGCAGGTCTGCTGATAGTGATTTTTTTTCGGTGTTTTGATGTCTAAAAAAGTATTCTGCTTTGTTTTTTTAAATCTAATTGATGGGATTTTTTTCTTTCACTGCTCTCCATTTCTCTGGAGCTTGCTTTCCGTGTGCTACTCTCTCCTCTTCGGTGCTTTAACTGCTTAGAACCTTCCCTTCTCATTCTTTTGCCATCAATTTAGGGAGACTGCTGGCCTCTGTGTGGCTTTCCCAGTGCTTCAGTCTGGAAACTTGCTCCAGACAGTAAGGTGGGGCAGTTGTTGGGCTCACCCGTTTATTTCCCCATCTGGGATAACAGTCCTGTCCTGTCTGCTGGTCAATGTCTGAAAACAGTTCTTTTATGTATTTTGAGTGGTTTAAAGTGTGAGATTAAATTAGATCTGTTACTCTGTCCTGGCTGAAAACAGCCCAGTGATTTTCACAGTCAGTTAGCCACCCCACCAGCCTTGTGGAAAAATTCATAAAAGGAGTGAATATAGAAATCAGGTTTTCCCTTCAGCCTATCACCTAGTAGGAAGATAAGGCTTATGGTAAAGTCCTGTCCTCTCTATGTATACAGGCCCAACCTGAATAAAGAGAAAAGGTTCCCTTCTCCCCTAACACATATCATTCCCATTTCATAAATGAAGAAATGAACTAACATGCCTGAACTTGCTCAGATTGAACTTATTGGATCTTACTCCCTTCTTTGTAAAATTGAATTCTACAGTAAATGTTTTACTTACTGCAGTTACAAAATAGTTATTAAAGGACAATTTTATTTTCAAATCTTTTGTATGAATTTTAGTTATCACTTCTCCTTGGCCATCAGTTATGTTACATATAATCCCATTTCATTTCCTAAGGGGGGAAGATTTTATGCTTCATGACATTCCTTGAATAAAATGTATTATGAATGAAATACTTCATGAAATCAGTAGTTTCTTAATTTATATTCTGGTCCTTTGTATAAAAGCTTTGCTAAGAATATCTTCTGACTGTATGGAGCAGTATGTTTATAGTCAGTTTTAAAATAAATACTTGTCAACTACACTGGGCTTGCTATTTAAAGGTCAAATATTAACTGAAAACTAATCTAATAATTCCTATCATAGCAAAGTGTGCCAAAAATCAAAGGGCAGAGTTTTTTTTCCCCATAAATTTCTCAGGGGCAAGAATTATTTCACCTTTCCCAGAGTTACTTGGTATTTGGATTTATGCCTACTTGATCAAAAAAGCCTATTCTTTTCTCCTAGTTATGCTACAGTGTTTCACCGTCACAGTTCCATAGAAAAGTATCAGATTTCAATATTTCAGGTATAAGATTAGTTATAATTTTGGAATCTTATTTAACCCTTAGTAAAATTAACCTTTATGGTGTTATTAAACAAACAGAAGAAATTATTATAAGCAACATGGTTCTCAAGCAATAGATCATCTCTTACTAGAGAAATAAGGATTAAGAGAACTACTTGCTTAAGTTGTAGTCAATATTTTATGCTCGCTAAATTGAGGCACTGTAACTTTTGAACAGTATCATGAACTAAAATTCAGATGAAATTAGTCTTTTCCACTTTAAGAAGTTTTTAGTCAATGGGTATACAGCTACCTTCCTATAATGAAGGGAAAATTATTTAAGAAATACTGTCTGGTCAGGTGCAATGTATTCCCAGCACTGTCAGCCTATACCTGTAATCCCAGCACTTTGGGAGGCTGAAGCTGAAGGATCACTTGAGGCCAGGAGTTTGAGACCAACCTGGGCAACATAGCAAGGCTCCTGTCTCTACAGAAAAGTTTAAAAAAATAGCTGGGCATGATTGCACATTCCTGTAGTCCTTGCTACTTGGGAGGCTGAGGTAGGAGGATCGCTTGAGTCCAGGAGTTTGAGGTTACAATGGGCTATGATTGTTCTACTGCACTGCAGCCTAGGCAACAGAGCAAGACTCTGTCTCCAAAAAAAAGAAAAACAAAAAGAAAATACCATCATTATTCTTGGCTAGGTGTAGTATTGATTTATATAACTAGCTTCCTCATAATGTAGAATTAATCATTTCCACAAATATTTCTGAGTGCCTATCATGTACCAGTCATAGTTCCCGGATGTTAGATCTGTATTAGTCAGCAGAACTGACCAAAATCTCTGCCCCTGTGGAATTTACAGAAAGCAGATGGGTAATAACCATATTAAATAAGTAAATAATAACAGTTTGTAAAAAGGATTCACTTGCCAATAGAATTAATTTAAATTCTGCCACAAACAAGGAAGTCCATGACTTCTAGAGAGCTACATTACACAATGCGGGTAATGCCCCAATGAAACAAGTGATAATTGTACAACTTTATGATGGAATAGGTCTATTGCATATTTACTGACATTTATCCCCAAAGTAAATATTATGCTCATGTAAAAGTAAAGGACTGCCTATTCAATTTCAAAACACATTTTGGACCATGCAATTTATTGGGTCAGCATTGTGTTTTAGAGCATTTTAGTTATTTGTCCTGCCAACAAGGAAATCTAACTTTTTGTCTGTAGCTTTCAGTTTGGGTGTTCAATTTGAAATATGTTGCTTGCTTTAAAACTTGTTTCTTACATTAAAAAATATAAAATGCTTTCTAGAAATTATATATATATGGCAAACTAATTTACCATAACACACAGGCTTAGGTGTTTGTCTTATTACTTGGATTTATCAGCTTTGTATCCTGTGGAAAGTTAAACAATATTATAAGTTAAATATTGTCTTTTTTCCCTTTATACCATAATTCTTCACCTTAATATTTTCATCAACTCATAAAATCTTAAAGTTGGAAGATTTTTTTTAAGAAGTGGTGTGCTTCGATAGTTAAAGAAACGTAGAACAAAAGAGGTTAATAGGGAGAATGTGGACCTCATGAAATCCAGCGCAGTGATTATTTTTCACTAACTAGTACTGCCTTACAAACAGTGAGACCTTGGCAAGAGTGAGATGTTGTGCAGAATTCCCAGACTTCAGTTTTCCATATACATGCTGAAATTTTAAAAACAGGTTTATTTTGTCATACGTGAGACAATGTAAATTTTTTTAAATTATGAAGCATATCATACCTACAAAGGTCTTCATTTTGATTTCAATTCTTAGTTACTTATCCTTCTAGTCTTTTCTGTTTTTTTATTTTTTTATTTTTTTAAGACAGAGTGTTGCTCTGTTGCCCAGGCTGGAGTGCAGTGGCGCAATCTCAGCTCACTGCAACCTCTGCCTTGTGGGTTTAAGCGATTCTCCTGCCTCAGCCTCTCGAGTAGCCAGGATTAGAGGCGCCCGCCACCAAACCCAGGTAATTTTTTTATTTTTGGTAGAGACGGGGTTTCACCATGTTGGCCAGGCTGGTCTCGAACTCCTGATCTCATGATCGCCCACCTCAGTCTCCCAAAGTGCTGGGATTACAGGCATGAGCTGCCATGCCTGGCTTTTTTTTTTTTTTTTTTAAACTACCCTTACCTCCACTGAGGCTTTTTAGGGCATGAAAGGATTCTGTATGATACTATCATGGTGGATACATGTCATTAACATTTTTTCAAACCCAGAAAATATATGACATCCTGAGTGAACCCCAACATAAACTATGGACTTTGAGTGATTATGATGTGTCAGTGTAGGTTCATCAAGTGTAACAAATGTACCACTCTTTTGGGGTTGTTCATAATGGAGGAGGCCATACAGGTGTTGGGGAGCGGGTGTAATCTCTGTACTTGCCACTCAGTTTTGCTGTAAACTTAAAACTGCTCTTAAAACGTCTTTATATGACCTCTAACATGATACTGGATTTTTTAAAAAACCTTTAGTTAAAAGCAAACCAAAAAAACCCTTACCAATGACTTACGTTTGAATTGTTAAACAGCCAGGAAGGGAATGTGGACAGCACTTACAGATTGAAGACTTTCTATAATTAAGAATTTGAATTGGCGAGGGGAAGACGTTTGTTATGGCAGCCAATTCTAGTTTTCTGGGAAGAGAATGGCCTTTCAGGATTGTATAAAGGAGGAGATTTACCTTCCTTAGCTTCAGATTTTTGTGGTCTAGAAAATATATTTGTTAACAATTGAGTGAAAAATTAAGTAGTTGCATAAAATAGAGTGAAATTTATTTAATGAAGTCATCAATTGTACTATTATTGAAATAGAGTTTTTGTTTCGTGTTATACTTTCATAGCAATTTAAGTAGTTAAAATTATTTTAATGGAAGATACATAAAAACTAATCACATGACATTCATTTCTTTGTCATGTAAGCTTTTAATCTATTCATAATATCATTTGAGGAGTTTAAATAACATACGTTTAAGTTTAAATAAAATATGCCTTTTTAAAAGTTTTGCTGTATCTAGGATAGTGTTTTTCAAAAACGATATCACATTGTAGTTGTTAAATTACTGTAGTAAATAGTTATGGTAACAAATTCAGATTGACAAGTAATTACTGTTTTACGTTTTGCAGTATTTACAAAAGTGAGAAAGGTATTAGTACCCATTTTATTACTTAGCTGTAATTGACTTAGAGAACGTCACAGAAAATCAGTGTGGCCTGAGTTCTGAGTACACAGCCCTGGCATGGCTCATATCAGAGGAGCATCTTCTGTGTTTCCAGAATTCTCTTAGGTTCTTTTTAAGTCTTTTGTCTAGAAATACTTGGATTTTAACGTTACTTAGATTCGTCGTTCCAAGAAGCTCAAAGAGCTTTATAAAATACTATTAATCTTAAAATATCTAAAATCATTGAGTGAATATTTTATATCGATTTTGTTCATAATCATCTTAAGAGTGTGTGTGGGCCTGATAGAATGTCTGCAGACATGAAGAACAGCATTAGATATATCTAAGAGACATTTTAGAGCACTGGAAAGAATTAAATTCCAAATTCCCGCATGTCTTGTCAGTCACCAAACCTGCTTTTCTTTCCTTCATTTCCATTGGTGATTCTAGTTGTCCTAATCATTCACAATCGAGAATTAGCAATTAGAGAATTAGCCAAAGATTTTTCCTTTGGCTTCTGTGAGATTTAGTGTGATGAAATCTGCCTCTCAAAATTACTTGAGGTTGAAAGGGACCTACTTTTAGCATTTTGTTGAAGACACTATCAGATGGCAGAATTGGCTATTAAGTGGCATTATAAATTCTCTTGAGATGCTGATGGCTGAGGCCCAGGAACATACATGAATGTAATCATTTCAGTCCTGTGTGTGTTAACAACTCTTTATTAAAATCAGTGTGAATAAGTTAAATTCTGTTTTTAAAAATCATAGTAAAATAAAAGCAAAAGGACTTCTTATGCGTTCTGACCACCTTCAATCTGACATTTTTTCTCCCTTAATATAGGGCTAATAATCTGAGTTTGCCTGTCTTATAATGTGTGCATTCTTCAGCTGGTCATACTTCAAGATAGATCAAAGTTGATTTACAAGTGCTAGTGCCTTTCAATAAGCTAAGCTAAATCACTACTCTTTTATGCCTGCTTTCATTTTGCTTGTATATTTACTGAATACTTCCTATGTGTCAGGCAGTGTCCTAGGCACTGGTAATAAAATGATGAATATTTAGACCTGGCCTCTTTGCTCATAGAGTTTATAGTCGAGTTAGAGGCAAACAGGCTATTACAATAAAGTAATTGAAATGTAACTGAAATCAGTGATTAGAAGTTGGCAAATTTTCAGTTTCTTCATTGAAAAATGTGCAGTTTGTGACAGGGTACTCTTCAGTTAAGTTGTCTACCCTTCTCCTTCCTTTCCCTCTTAGATATTTTCTAACTCATTCACAGACCTTCTTTTGCAACTTTGAAAGTATCAGGTTTAGAATTTGGGTGACTCTGGCAAACAGGAGTCTATCAAATATGGTTGACATTGAGGAAACACAACTAATGTTATGTCTCATTGACAAAAATAGGAGTCAGAGGGGTTGCATGGGCAGAGAAACAAAGCATTCTGGCAGGAAAGCAGAATAGAGAACTGGAAAACCTAGTTAGAATTCATAGGAAAACTGGGATTGGGAATTAAATACCAACATGTTTTACAGTAAGGATACCAATCAAACCTCAAGAGGCTGAATAACTAGTACAGAATAGGCAACAAGAATGACCTTGACAGTAAACCAACAAATACCTAAAGCTTCATGTTCTCTCTGAACTCTTTCCATAATTCTTCCCTGAGCCAGAACTGGAGTTGAACTAATAACAGAGGGTGGAGTTTGGCACACTGGATGAGATTTGGAAATAAATCCCCAAATTTCTGACATTTTCCCTACACGAGAGACATAGGTTTAAGGCCCCCTTTACCATTATGTTGCTGTGTATGCCTGAGCAAGTCACTTTACCTCTCTGAAGTCCAATTTCCTCACCTGTAAATTAATGAAAATATATCCTGAATTCTACAAAAAAAAGAAAAACAAAACAAAAAAAAACAACTCTTGGCCTTTCTCTCTCTCTCTCTGTTTTTTGTTTTTTTTTTTCAGCTTTCCCTTATCTTTTGTCCCACAGAAGCTGCTTATTTCCCTTTGATGATAAAGGGACCAAGCTTAGTTTTAATTAACTCTAGGTGTTTTTTAATGCACAAAACAGAACATTAAAACACTTTATATATAACCAGATGTAATTGTACTGTTTTGCCATGCATTATAAAGATAATGTTTCTAAGTTGGATATCTTCTTGTTTCTGGAACCACATGATCTAGACTTTTCCCATAGTACTTAAATTGAGAGCTTTAAAAAGGGGAGACATGCGGAACAAAAGGAGTAACTGTCTGAATTCATGTAATACCAATGGGCTTCAAGATGATCCTCCACTTACTGGTAAAGTGTGTGGCCTTGGGCAAATGATTTTATAAATTTAGGATTCTCATCTGTAAAATGGGGAAAGATGTATATCATAGCATTTAGTTTTATTTTAAATTTAACAAACACATGCAGCATTCTAAAAGTTACATAAATAATAATCCTTGTAACTGCCCTCTGAAAGTTGATACTATTATCCCCATTTAATTAGGTGAAATACTGAGGAAAGAGATGTTGTGTAAAATCCAAACAACTAGCAAGTAGCAGAGCTGGTTGACAGACTTCAGACAGACTTCAGAGTTGAGCCCTTTACTACTGCTCTATGCTGCTTCATGAGGACTAACTTGATAAAACAATTCACAACTCAGGTTGATGGGGATCATCTTTGTTTAATTGAATGTTTGGGTTTTACATGACAATGAATTTACTAGCCAATTTTCAAAGAGCTAGATTACCATAAAAACATATAACTTGTTTTTTTAGATGGCACCTTATGATATTACAGTGTTTTAGTCATAATTTTGAACTTTGGTGGTTATTGTGTAGGTGTAGAGCAGAGATACTTGGTTGAATTTAAACAAACCATGCTCAAGTTCAGAAAACTGCTTTTAAAAGTCAGTCTGTGATAAATTTGTTATTTATCATAGTTGATAAGTTAATCACTTGTCTCTTTTCATAATAGAGTGCTGAGGATTAAAACAAATAAATTTTGTTGTGGATTAACAAGACCAAGAATAGAGAGTATTTTCATATTAGAAAATACTGTTCTGTAGATGAGAATATTTATGTATAACTAATAATAAAATAATAGTGTACACATAAAATTGCTGTTTCACTTATAGCCGTGGCCACTGTTTTTAACACTTGTCACTAATGTCAGCTTTGCCTCTTATTCTCTGATTGAAGACTTTTCATGGTATATAAAATGACTTGTACTAGGTATTGAGAAACTTGAATTGTAGTTCGCTCTTGCCTGGTTTTTAGTATATTATTGAAGCAGGGAAGTTGATATCTTTGTACCTTACTTTCCTCATCTGGAAGTAAAGTAGGTTAGGCTAAGATGATTTCTAAGATCTTTTACAATTCTCACTTAAAACAGGTACACATGGCCAGGTGCAGTGGCTCATACCTGTAATCCCAGCACTTTGGGAGGCCAAGATGGGCAGATCACTTGAGGTTAGGAGTTTGAGACCAGCCTGACCAACATGGTAAAACCCCATCTCTACTAAAAATAAAAAAAATTAGCTGGGTATGGTGGCAGGTGCCTGTAATCCCAGCTACTCTGGAGGCTGAGACAGGAAACTTCACTTGAACCCAGGAGGCAGAGGTTGCAGTGAGCCAAGATCGCACCACTGCACTCCAGCCTGGGTGACAGAACAAGACGCCGTCTCAAAAAAAAAAAAAAAAAAAAAAAACAAACCAGGTACACATAACATATTCCTTTGAGACTGGAACACATAAATGAGAAGCCAAAAATATTTCAGTGATTGTGAAATTTAACCCATTAGTAGATATACGTCCATAACATGTTAAGAAAATTCTAAAAAAATGAGTAGGTTGATATAACTATAGAGCTGTCAAATCGTGCTGAATTTTTCCTGAAGTGTGGTTTATTTGCACTGATATGTCCTTTCCTCTTTCATGGTCACATTTGTGATTAATGCCCTAAGTTTTGGAGAAGTTTGGCTGAAGTTAACAGTACAGTCCGTGGAACAGAGTGAAATTTACCCATGAGAAGGTGAAATTCATGACCTTTGGTTGGTACACCAACACCCTACAGTAACCATTTATAGCCTAGATGGCTTCTGTAAATTCTGGGGAAGAGTACAAAGTAAGTCAAAGATCAGTGTGGAAAGGAGTTAGGAATGGGCTTTTTCATGGAAAAGAGTGGGAGTCCGGAAAACTTTTGAGTTCGTGGGAAGGAGAGGAGGAAGTCATGCTTGATAGGTTAAAAAAAACAAAACCAAAAACATTTAAGCTTGAGAGGATTGTAATGGAATGGCTTTTTGGGAAAATTAATCTGCATTAGGATTGGAGGTGCCTAGAGTCCTAGACAATATGGATAAGGAGGTGCCTAGAGTCCTAGACAATAGCTAGGAAACTTGTAGTAATTCAGGTATAAATTAATAAGAACCTAACTAGGTAACTGTTTTGGGGATAAAAAGGAAGAGTTTAATTCTGAGAAAAATTTAAAACAAATTAAAATTTCGTAATTTCGGGATTATACAGGAGAATCTCCTACCACCTGTGCCATAGACTTAGAAGGGAAGCAGTTAAAACTTCTTTTAGTCTCATTTTGAGATTTGGAAATAATTTTCTATGAGTGATGATATTGCATATTTAATACTTTTCTAGAAAGGGCTATTGTATTATATGAATGCCTATTGTGTTAAGAGAGGACTAAGAAAGTAGACTTTTGCATTTATCATATATACTCTGCAGAATAATAGTGTATGTCACATTTGTCTAATCTGCCATTATCACCGCCTACTGAGCTCACTATTTTCAAGGTCACCAGTGATTTCCTTATTGTCAAATTCAATGGTCACTTCTTTGTTTATATTTTATTAAACTTCACCAGTGTTTGAGACCATTGATCATGCACTTCTGGAAACTTTCTGTTCTCTCGAGGTTTCCATTATACCATACCTGACAGCTCGTTTTGTTGTTCCTCGTCTTCTCTAATTGTTGCAGTGCCCCCAGGGCTCTGTCATGAGTTCCCTGCTCTCCTCTATCTACATATTCCTCTAGGTAACTCTTGATTCTAAATACTATCTGAATGTCAGTGATGCCCAAAGCTATACCTACAACCCCAGACAACTATAATAACCTCCTAATTAGTATAGTTACTTTCATTCTTTCCCCCTATTCTTTTATCCACATAGCAGCCAGGGTGATCATTTTAAATGTAAATCGGATCATGCATTTCTCTAGTTAAAACCCTCTAATGGCTCCCCATTCCATTTGGAATAAAATCTAAACTTTTTACCCTATTTTCAAAATCCTTTATGATCTAGTCCCTGACCACCTTTCTAAACCTTTTTTTTTTTTTTTGACACAGGGTCTCGCTCTGTTGCCCAGGTAGGAATACAGTGGTGCAATCATAGTTCACTGCAGCCTTGAACTCCTGGGCTCAAGCAGTCCTCCTGCCTCAACCTCGCAAGTAGCTGGAACCACAGGCACATGTTACCACACCTGGCTTTATTTATTGTTATGTTATGTTATGTTATGTTATTTTAAATAGAGACAGGGTCTCACTGTGTTGCCCAGGCTGGTCTCAAACTCCTGGGCTTAAGCAATCCACCCACCTTGGTTTCCCAAAGTGTTGGGATTATGGGTGTGAGCCACCCTGCCTAGCTAAATGTCCATCTCGTACTGCTTTCCCTCTCTTCCCACTGCAATTTCAGCCTCATTCACCTTCTAGTTCCTGGGATTTGACCCATTCGTTCCCACCTTTGTCATTGCTCAGAATGCTCTTTCCCCTAATTTTTGAATGGTTAGCTCCTTGTCATTTAGATCTCAGCTGAAATGTTACCTGCTTCAAAAAGCCCTCCCTAACCACCTGATAGAAAGCATTGCCAGAATCATTCTCATATCACATCATCCTTTTTATAATTATTGCATAGTACTTAACATCTGATATTTTATTAATTTGTTTTTGTTTTTCTGTGCCATCACAACAATATAAGCTCCAAGCGCCATTGTCTACAAAAGTGCCTGGAACCTGGTACTTTTATGGTATTTGTCGAATAAATGAAGTCTTAGTACCTACATAGTGGTTATGTTAACTGAGAGTCCCATTCTTTGAGCATAACCTCTTCCACTAATTCTTAATATCCATTCTCAGGTGCCTCAGCTCATTTCCATGTGTTTCTCATATGGAATCTCACTGACATTCCAGTTCTTACCTAATTTTTTTAAACGTTTGTTTTTAAAAAGAAAAAGTGTTTCAGATACTAAGTTCCAGTTTCTCAATACCAGAACCAGTATACTGTTATCTGTGTGTGTCTTCACAAATGCCAGTATTAAGTAACCAAGCTATGACCTACTTTAAGAAATAGTAGGCCTGGTGCAGTGGCTCATGCCTGTAATCCAGCACTTTGGGAGGCCAAGGTTGGTAGATCACTTGAGGTCAGGAGTTTGAGACCACCCTGGCCAATATAATGAAACCTCATCTCTACTAAAAATACAAAAATTAGCCAGACATGGTGAAGCGCACCTGTGATCCCTACTCAGGAGGCTGAAGCAAGAGAATTGCTTGAACCCCGGAGGCAGAGGTTGCAGTGAGCCAAGGTCATGTCATTGCACTGAAGCCGGGGTGATAGAACGAGACTGTCTCAAAAAAAAAAGAAAGAAAGAAAAGAAATAGTAAGTGTATTCGTGTATTCTCATGCTGCTAATAAAGACATACCTAAGACTGAATAATTTATAAAGAAAAAAAGGTTTAATGGACTCACAGTTCCACGTGGCTGGAGAGGCCTCACAATCATGGCGGAAGGTGAAAGGCACATCTTAAGTGGCAGCAGGCAAGAGAGAGTGTATGCAGGGGAACTCCGCTTTATAAAACCATCAGATCTCATGAGACTTAGGAGACTTATTCACTATCACAAGAACAGAATGGAAAAACCCACCCCCATGATTCAGTTACCTCCCACTGGGACCCTCCCATGACAGGTGGGGATTATTACAATTCAAGGTGAGATTTGTACAGAGCCAAACCATATCAGTAGGGGTTACAAAAAGTAGTAACTCATTAATTAAAAATATATGACACTGGGACTGCTTTTATTGCATATTATTTTTCAGTTAATAGGAGTTACTTACCTAATGCTAGTCAGAGAATAGTGATTTATTTACAATTTAGTATATGGGATTATGTGTTTGCTTTATGGGACTGATAATATTTTGTTGTATGTATGTCTGTCTGTGCTTATATATGCTTGTGATTCCACAGATACATAATCCTAACATTGTTCTTAAACATTAGGTTTTTACTTACATTGTAGATATGTTTCCTTGTGAAAAGTAGATATGTCATTATTTTAGATCTAACCGAACCACAGTATATTTAACCAGTCTCATATTGTTGAATATTTAGGTTGATGCCAAATTTTTTAAGTTGGTATAAACGTTTTCATAAACATCCTTGGACATTTGGCTTGGTGTACTTCTTCCGTTATTTTCTGGGGATAAATTCATAGAAGGAGAATTTTTATTCGCAATACTCAGTTGTACATCATGAAGTAAAAAGGACACTTTTTATTTTTATTTTATTTTTTGAGACAGAGTCTCGCTCTGTTGCCCAGGTTAGAGTGCAATGGCACAATCCCAGCTCACTGCAGCCTCAACCTCCAGGCTCAAGTGATCCTCCCTCATCTGCCTTCCGAGCAGCTGCAGGCATGTGCCACCACACCGGCTGATTTTTGTAGAGATGGGGTTTAGCCAGGTTGCCAGGCTGATTTTGAATTCCTGAGCTCAAGCAATCGGTCTGCCTGAGCTTCCCAATGTGCTGGGATTACAGGCATGAACCACTGCCCCTGGCTGGACATAATTTTTAGATAAACTTTCTTAGCAGCAGTTCCCCAGGCTGTTCCCAGGCCTCCTTTTCCATGTTAATTCATGGCATAAGAGGCCTAGACTCCTTCTCCTTCCCTGGCAGGCTTTAGGGAAAAAACAGCGTATATAACAGCCTAGCAATGGAAAAGACACTCTTCTTTCACTCCCCTTGAAGTAGCTTTGAGCCATCCGGGTTGGTTGGTTTGTTTGTTTTCCTAAATCAAGAAGTGTGTGTATATAATGAGTAGTGCTTCAGCTGGGCTCCTGGTTAGAGTGTCTCAAGAAGGAGTTAGTGGTTCTGGTCTCTCTCCTGTGGTTTTTCTGAAGAACAAAGCATCATAAATTCTCAGAGTTGGACAAAACCTGAGAACAAACCTAATTGAGCCACTCGCTTACATAAATCTCTTCAGCCACACCCTGGCAAGTGTTTATGAAACTTTCCTTGAACACCTCTAGCAATGAAGAATTTACTTCTTAGTCTGTTTTGTCTACGGATCACTCCAGTTGTTCAAAGTTTTCCCAATGGCTAAGTTGTTCACTTTTCTCGATGGACAGAACAGGTGGGGAATTTTAAGAAGCTGCTACACTCCAGAACCAGAAGAGCATGCAAAAGCAGTCAGTCTGATCATAGCTCCCAGACAGCCTAGTGCAAGCACAATCCTCATTGAGGTCTTAGGTAGAGGGACCCCCAGAACTGTGTTTTCATTGGTTAATCTCTGGTGTCCAGTGATTTTTCCTTCATAGCCTGTGAAAATTTGTAACATACTTTCTGTTCTCTTCAATATTACATTTTATGTCCAATAATTTATTTTTCTTTTTTTTTTTTAAAGACAGTCTCTCTCTGTCCCTCAGGCTGGAGTGCAGTGGTGCAATCTCAGTTCACTGCAACCTCCACCTCCTGGGTTCAAGTGATCCTCCCATCTCAGCCTCCGAAGTAGCTGGGATTGCAAACATGCACCACCATGCCTGGCGAATTTTTGTATTTTTAGTAGAGACAGGGTTTCACCATGTTGGTCAGGCTGGTCTCAAACCCCTGACCTCAAGTGATCCACCTCCAGGAGTGAGCTACAGGAGTAAGCCACCGCACCTGGCCAAATAATTTATTTCTTCTAACATGCGAAACTGGTAAGAAGGCCTAGCAGTTCATATTAGTCTAGATTTGAAACTTTTTTTTTTTTTGTAAAAGTAGACTTTTTCAGGTGCTCTAAAATCAAACTTTATTTCTAGTGTGAGCTATGTCCTCAGAATATCAAATTAGATCTATTGAATTCTCTTTAGTCTGACATATTTCGCAATTATTGGTCATATTCTTCAGTAAACTCTGCTGTTGTGTTTAGAGGTTGACATTATAAAAATTTTAATGATGTAACTTTTCTTTAAAAAAATTTTTTACTGCCAATTTTCAAAGACAATCTATAACAATGTAACTGTTCTGAGGACTACTATGATTTAGTATTCTCGTTTATTAAAATTAGACATTCTTAACAAATTTCTAAAAGTTGTCGTCACATATCACTTGTACTTAGGTAATATTTTATGTGTTTCAAAATACCATTGTATAATCCATAGTATTCCTTTCAATACTTATGTAATAGTTACACCAGTAATTAACAGATAACTAGTATCATCTCTAATCTTTGTTTCAGATTTTTCGTTTAAACATTTAACACCCTTGCCGGGCGCCCTGGCTCATGCCTGTAATCCCAGCACTTTGGGAGGCCAAGGCGGGCGAATCACGGGGTCAGGAGATCAAGACCATTCTGGCTAACATGGTGAAACCCCATCTCTACTAAAAATACAAAAAATTAGCCGGGCATGGTGGCAGGCGCCTGTAATCCCAGCTACTCGGGAGACTGAGGCAGGAGAATGGCATGAACCCAGGAGGCGGAGTTCGCAGTGAGCCGAGATCGCACCACTGCACTCCAGCCTGAGTGACAGAGCAAGACTCTGTCTCAAAAAAAAAAAAACATTTAACACCCTAAGTTCAGTAAGTCATCTGAGGGATTGCAAACTCCAGTCATGGTTTGAAGTTTGTTTAGTTTGTCCCCCACAGAGACAATGACCAAAGCAACCAAATTTTAGTCCAATGTTACATTATTTAAAAGTGGCTTGGGGCAGTGACTCACATCTGTAATCCCAGCACTTTGGGAGGCCAAGGTGGGAGAATTGCTTGAGGCCAGGAGTTTGAGGTTAAAGTGAGCCATGGTCACGCCACTGCACTCCACCCTGGGCAACAAAGCAAGACCCTGTCTCTAAAACAAAAAAGAAGAAGAAGAAAATACTCTTTTGTAACAGTTCAGTGTTTGTCACTTTAAACTTGATAATTCCTACTGCAAGAGTTAGCCACTCCATTCTAGGAGCTTTGGAAATGTATTACAGTTTTGCAGGCATAAGGATACCAAGTCATAGAGTCCTGGTAACATCTATCTTTCTTTCAGTCATTGCACTTTCTCCACCCTCTTCCCCACTTTGTATGTCCTTTCCTAATCTAACCTGATAGTTTTGCAGAATTTTATCTCTGCAGAAATGATCAGGTGCTCTTTAGGATATGTATAGTGGTAGTGGTAGTGTTTAAAAAGTAGTTTTAAGAGACATCCTTGTTAAGAGTGAAGAAAAATTGGGCTGAGTGCGGTGGCTCACACCTGTAATCCCAGCACTTTGGGAGGCCGAGGTGGGCAGATCACGAAATCAGGAGATCCAGACCATCTGGCTAACACAGTGAAACCCCATGTCTACTAAAAATACAAAAAAGTTAGCCGGGCATGGTGGTGGGTGCCTGTAGCCCCAGCTGCTCGGGAGGCTAAGGCCAGAGAATGGCGTGAACATGAACCTGGGAGGCAGAGTATGCAGTGAGCCAGTAATGCGCCACTGCACTCCAACCTGGGTGACAGAGCAAGACTCTGTCTCAAAAAAAAAAAAAAAAAAAAGAGTGAAGAAAAATAGATGAGGGCAGTGATGAGTTTTTAGCCAGGCTTTGGTATACAGTATTTGGGGAGATCATATATATTAATGCTCTGGGTAGAGGCCTGCAGATGAGTCATGCTTGATACCAAGGTGATAATGCAGAGGTAGTCAGTCAATTATGTGTTACAATTATGTGGATTTGGTTTTAAAAGAATTATGGGCTTTCTTACAAATTTTACATATTTATTTATTTATTTTAAATAATATTTATTTATTCAAAAGTGGAGACTACGTAATGTGATGTGAAAAATAAGATTAAAAGCTACATTGTATGAACCTAAGTTTGTTTTAAAAGTTGCATATATGCTTAAAACAAGGCTATTAAGTTAACAATAGGTATCTCTGAAAAATGAGTTATTTTTGTCTTACTCTCTGAATTTTAAAATTTCTCAGTAAATGTGTTACTTTTAGTTAGAAAATCATTATTTAAATTTTGAAATAGTCACATTTTTGGAAAGTTTTATTTTCCTCAATGTTTTAGTGTGCTCAGGCTGCCATAAAATACCATAGACTTGGGTGGCTTAAACAACAGAAATTTATTTTCTCACATTTCCAAAGACTGGAAGTCCAAGATCAGGGTGCCAGCATGTTCAGGTCCTGGTGAGAGGTCTCTTCCTGGCTCACAGACAGCTGCCTTCTACCTGTGTGCTCATGTGGCCTTTCCTTGAAGAGAAAGAAAGCGAGAGGGAGACACATGCGGGCTGTGGGAGGTGGGGGAAAGCAGGGAGAGAGGAGGTCACTTTCTCTTCTTTTAAAGCTACCTGCATTACCACCCTTATGACCTCATTTAACTGTAATTACCTCCTAAAAGCCTTATTTCCAAATAGAGTCACAGTGCCGGTTAAGGCTTCAACACATAAATTTCAATTCAGCCCATCACTCAGTTCTCATTTATAGACTAGCAATTTTTTTTATTTTTGATGATTATCTTCTCTAATTTCATAACAATATATTTTAGTTACTAGTCAAGGTGCTTTTGACTACAAATAATTCACTCAACAAGCTTAAAGGAATTGATTGCTAGGGATACAGAGTTCTCTCAGTAGGTTTATGAGGGACTGGAACATTGTCAGGAATCAGGCAACTACTTTTTCTGGCTTTCTATGGCTACAAAGTCTCCTTTCTCTCTCATTCACTGTGTAGCTTATTTCATTCTCTTATTTTCTGTTCCATGCCCATGGCAGTCTATGGTCATTACATAGCTCCTGGGTGTACGTTGCCTCAGTTTAAGTCATAGCAGATAGGGGCAAACTAACATCTCTGAATCCTAACTCCAGTGTCTTGGGAAATAGACTGACCCAGGATGGGTCAGGTGCCCACTTTGAATCAATTGGCTTTGGTGGGGTTGGGGAACAGGGTCACACTTTTTTGTATATATAGTAGAGACAGGGTCTCCCTGTGTTGCCCAGGCTGGTCTCGAACTCCTGGGCTCAATGGATTCTCTTGCTTCAGCCTCCCAAAATGCTAGGATTATAGGCATGAACCATCACTTCCAACCAGGGGTCACACAACTTAAAGAAGGCTGCCGGTGTTCACTCTTGACAATGGCCACTGTTAAAATCTTGCTCTATGTGATCTTCCTAAAGCTCTTTCAGACAACTAGGCAGGTGTTACCCTCATTTAATGGAAGAAAACAGTAAGTGACTTGTCTCAAGCAACACGTCACTACCGAAGAACCCTTCCTCACCACTGTCTTCACCACATACCCCTTAGAACCTTTCCTCACCACTGTCTTCCACCACATACCCCTACCCAACTACTGGCCACCAGTCTGTGCTCTTATAGATTGCTAATGTCTGTACGAGTGGTTATCACAGTATGGTATGTATTTGGTTGTTGTGTCTGCTGCTCTGAGAATTTTTAAAGTGTATGATCCATGTATTTTTTAACCTGGGGATGTATGATAAATTGAATGAATTGACTGAGAATAGAACTAGAGCCCAGGTTCTGGAGCTAAACTGTCCAGCTTCAAAATTCAACTTTGCTACTTCCTAATTGATGATCTTGGGCAAGTTACTTAACCTTTCCATGCTTCATTTATCTGAAAAATAGAAGTAATAGTCCTCACCTTCTAGAGCTACTCCAAGGATTAAATGAGTTGATGTGTAGAAAGTACTTCGAACTGACAGTGATAAATTACCAAATGTTGGCTGTCATTTTATATGTTCCAAATGGTCACTTTAGAGAAACTTTTCTGAATGGTCTTAAAATGCCAGTTCAATAAAGTTTACTTTAAGGCTTCTTCCTTTTCTGATAAGCCTTCCTGAAGCTAGACAAGAGCATTCTTCATCATACCTTTCAAAGCTATTCATAATCTGACTCCAGTCCTTCTTTTTGCATACTTTTCTCTATAAGAAATCTCTGCTCAAATTCACCTTCTCTCTTCCCATTTCATGCTGCAGTGTTCTGTTTGTTTTTAAAATTCTTTGAATTGTAAAGGTTTCAAAACTAGGAACTATGTGCATATGACTCTGTGTCCCCCTATTACCTGAGGTATAATAGGCACTTGAAATATTTGTTGCTTAATTGGCAGAGATGAGAGCAACTTTTTGTACAACAAATTATACAACAAATTGAATAGTATGTGCACTTTTGTGTATGAACAACTTGTATAGCAGGTTAACAGTTTTTAAAATTAACTGTTAAAAAACTATGAGCACGCATGAGAAATATTTAAATTATCATAACTACATGAAAAAAAAACTATAGATTGTTTGAAACTGTAATAACCAAAATACCACACTCCACATATTGCAAATCAGGCTTTGTGCCGCTGCTGGATAAGTATAGCATTTCTTCCTTAGCAATTGTTACTACTATATAGTAAAAGCACAGAGGACCCCATGACTATGAATTTTCATGTCACAGAATTAGTGCTGTGAAACTAAGGAACTAGTAAAGGAAGGGAGGGGGAGAGAAAGGGAAACATGCAGTGGATCTGTATCTTTTTCTAATATGTAAATAATAGCAATAGAACATCTTAGCTAAAAATATGACATAAGACATTTTAACCTTTTAGCTATTAGTGATTATTTGTGTGCAAAAACTATTGTACCTGACATCCAAAAATATAATTTTTTTTTTTTTTTCCCTGAGACAAGAGTCTTGCTCTGTCGCCCAGGCTGGAGTGCAATGGGGCGATCTTGGCTCACTGCAACCTCCACCTCCCGGGTTCAAGTGATTCTTCTGCCTCAGCCTCCTGAGTAGTTGGGATTACAGGCATGCGCCACTGCACCCAGCTGATTTTTGTATTTTTAGTAGAGACTGGGTTTCGCCATGTTGGTCAGGCTGGTCTCAAACTCCCGACTTCGGGTGATCTGCCCACCTCAGCCTCCCAAAGTGCTGGGATTACAGGCATGAGCCACCACACCCAACCCAAAAATATAATTATTATAGGCTATAAAGTTAAAATAGATATCTCTGAAAAATGAGTTATTTTTGTCTTACTCTCTGAATTTTATAAATTTCTCAGAAAATGTGTTACTTTTTAATTAGAAAAGCCACCACACCTGACCCAAAAATATAATTATTATAGGCCAGGCGCAGTGGCTTATGCCTGTAATCCCAACACTATGGGAGGCTTAGGCGGGCAGATCACTGGAGGTCGGGAGTTCGAGACCAGCCTGACCAACATGACAAAACCCCGTCTCTACTAAAAATACAAAAATTAGCCATTCGTGGTGGTACATGCCTATAATCCCAGCTACTTGGGAGGCTGAGGCAGGAGAATCGCTTGAACCCAGGAGGTGGAGGTTGTGGTGAGCCAGATTGTGCCATTGCACTCCAGCCTGGACAAAAAGAATGAAACTCTGTCTCAAAAAAATAATAATTATTATTATTATCATAGGATGATAAATGTATTTCTAAACCTTCAGTGTTTTAACTAATGTTTATATAAAAACAATTCCATAATTTTAACCAGTTCAACTAGAATTTGGAATTATCCATCATCTCCTCACTTCTGTATAGTTTGTGAATCAAGAGTTTACTATATTTTGATTGTCTTGATTTTATTATTTTCACTCTTTGTTAAATGAATATTCTTAAATGTGTAATGTGACATTAGTTATTTTAGGCAGACCAGATGAGTTCTTACTAAGAGTACATTAAATTGAGTACCCTTTGCCCCTTTTTTTATATCAGATACTCTGGATGAATATTTTGAATATGATGCAGAGGAGTTCTTGGTCTCTTTGGCCTTGCTGATAACAGAAGGACGAACACCTGAATGTTCTGTAAAAGGTCGAACAGAAAGCTTTCATTGCCCTCCAGCACAGTCTTGTTACCCAGTAACTACCAAACATGAATGTAGTGACAAGCTGGCCCAGGTGAGAATCTGTGTTGAATGCTTTATATCTTTTATATAAACTAGTTTATGTTCATCATCACCTTTATTTTATTACAATTATAATTATCACATTTCAGTGTAAAATTGATCATAATCATAAAGGGAAAAAATCCAAATCCTGGACCATAGCTAATAAACTTGGCTCTCAAATAAGGCTCTTGAAGGCATTGCAGGTAGTTTTGCTGATCAGTGGGGAGGTGGGCACCCAGTTTCATACCTGCCATCTCATAAGCTGGATTTAAGACTATCTCTGCTGTTGGATTTTACTTTGTTAATTTATTTATTTATTGGAGATGGAGTCTTGCTCTGTCGCCCAGGCTGGAGTGCAGTGGCACAATGTTGTCTCACTGCAACCTACACTTCCTGGGTTCAAGCAATTCTTCTGCCTCAGCCTGCTGAGTAGCTGGGACTACAGGTGCGTGCCACCACACCCGGCTAATTTTTGTATTTTTCATAGAGATGGGGTTTCACCATATTTGCCAGACTGGTCTCTCAACTCCTGACCTTGTGATCCGCCCTCCTCAGCCTCCCAAAGTGCTGGGATTACAGGCATGAACCATGATGCCCGGCCTGCTTTATTTTTAGAATCTCAACCCTGGCTCTTCCACTTTGTATTGTTATTCATTTGGTAAATTGATGTTGTTATGATTATTTTCCCCACATTAACCAATTTCCCTTTTGTATTCCTTTTTTTTAATGGTAAGATATTTTTTGTTAATGTTTTTGTGTAACATTGTTCAAAATATTTTGGTGTATGTAGCAAACAATTTGCTTTAAGAATTTTTCTCCCACTTACTAGTTTCTCAAATGTGATCCAAAATTTTAAACTTTAAAAATCTTGTCTATTTTGAGGCCAGGCGTAGTGGTTGGCCTGGCCAACACGGTGAAACCTCATCTCTACTAAAAATACAAAACATAGCTGGGCGTGGTGGCGGGTGCCTGTAATCTCAGCTACTCAGGAGGCTGAGGCAGGAGAATTGCTTGAACCCGGGAGGCAGAGGTTGCAGTGAGCCAAGATCATGCCATTGCACTCCAGCCTGGTCAACAAGAGTGAGACTCCATCTCAAAAAAAAAAGATCTTGTTTATTTTGAGTGTTTAATGAAAATGGGTTTTTAATATTTTGGTGTTCAGATTTAAGAAGTAATCTTTCCTGTGAAATGATGAAATTAATAAAGTAGTCAAGGCTGGGCCAACTCAGAGGCCTGTCAGACATTGGATATAGCAGTTCTTTTTCCACAAGGTAGAGCAAAGATACACTCCTCAAGAAAATTTGCATTACAAATGTTCAATACAGCCGGGGCACAGTGGCTCATGCCTGTAATCCCAGCACTTTGGGAGGCCAAGGTAGGCAGATCACCTGAGGTTAGGAGTTTGAGATCAGCCTGGCCATCATGGAGAAGCCCTGTCTCTACTAAAAGTACAAAAATTAGCCCGGCATGCTGGCGGGCGCCTGTAATCCCAGGTAATTGAGAGGCTGAGGCAGGAGAATCGCTTGAACCCGGGAGGCGGAGGTTGCAGTGAGCTGAGATCGCACCACTGCACTCCAGCTTGAGCGACAGAGGGAGTCTCAGTCGCAAAAAAATAAAATAAAATAAATGTTCAGTACTAATCATTGCACTCTAGAGCTCACTAGCATAGATCCATTATTAAATGAGGAAACCTAGATAGCATTCTGAGCAAAAGCTCTACAATAGATGACTCATTTCTCATACAGATGTCTACTTTACAATTATAATTTTCTATAATACAAAATTAGGTGGGTTTTTGAGACATTTTGCTTATATTCATTTTCTCTAAGTGCCGCCAAGCCAGACGAACTAGGTCTGAGGTCACGTTGTTGTGGAAGAATAACCTTCCAGTCATGGTGGAAATGATGCTACTACCAGACTGCTGCTACAGCGATGATGGGCCCACCACAGAGGGAATTGATCTAAATGATCCTGCAATTAAGCAAGATGCATTATTATTAGAAAGATGGATCTTGGAGCCAGTTCCTCGACAGTAAGTTGTTGAACGTTAGTTCAGAGTTGTTCTTGGTAAATCACGTTTTCTATTACTTCCTATAAATTATTTTAATGTATCATGTCTTTTAATTCCTCAATTTATGTAATAAAATTGAGATAGTATTTATATTTGGCACTAAAAATATGAGTAAATGTAGTACTTATATTTAGTAGTTGTGACTTCAAGTGACATCGTAAGTGCATTCCTATGCTCTTCAAAGCACAAATCCTGAGTGATAAGTTTATGGATATCAGCTTCTGCCATTCTAAAATTCAGTCATTTTGTACGTGCTTACATTTAAATTATGCTTTGTTACTTCCCTTAGGAATGGTGACCGATTTATTGAAGAGAAGACACTTCTGTTGGCTGTCCGCTCATTTGTGTTTTTTTCTCAGTTAAGTGCGTGGCTGAGTGTTTCTCATGGTGCTATTCCACGAAATATTCTCTACAGGTATGTCTAGGGCCAAAAAAAAAAAAGGACAGTGCATATTCAAACACCTTGGTTAGCAACCGAATGGTATTTTACCTTTTAAATAGATTATTTCCTGCAATTCTAAATATAAATGGATAAAATTTACTGAGGTTTTTCAAAACAAGTTAGAGCGATTTAGATTGAATCAGTATGAATTTTGTTTGTTGTATTAAATTTGATATAGAATAATATCAAGAGAACTTTTAAGCTTACTTTAGAGAACCAATGGACTTAATGCTACTATCATAAAGTCGAAAAGTTTTCTGGGCTGCTGAATTTCTGTGTTTTACTTAATTTTTGGCATCTTGGATAATGTTAACAGGCTGTTAACAATTAGCTGTGTAGCTAATTGGCTTTTTAGGCAAATGGCCATGAGATAGGGTGTCTCTTAATCACCTTGCACAATAAAATTAGCTGAATCCATTTATGTACTAGTAATTACAAAGTCCTTTTTTTCTGTTTTAACAAATATTTTTAAATTATAATATTCTTGAGCTTTAATGCTTAAGTGATCTGTGTTCTTAAAAAGGTCATCTCTTCCAAGCATAAGCTATTGTATTACTTACATTGGTTTTATCAGAATTATATGCATGGTAAAATGGCTAAAAGTAAACCTCAGTGGTAATTAATGCAAACAAAAATAAGCGTATGACTGTTTTACATTTACAATAACATGCAATAATAAGGATATAACCTTTGTAATCCATTAATACAGTATTTTTCTGTGTGATTCTAGAATCAGTGCTGCTGATGTAGACCTACAGTGGAATTTTTCACAGACTCCAATTGAGCATGTGTTTCCTGTTCCTAATGTTTCTCACAATGTTGCCTTGAAAGTCAGTGTTCAGTCCTTGCCCAGACAATCTAATTACCCAGTTTTGACCTGCAGTATTCACACTAATATTGGCCTTTATGAGAAAAGAATTCAACAACATAAACTTAAAACCCATCAGCACCATAATCCAAATGAAGCAGAACAATGTGGTACAAACAGTTCACAGCGTCTGTGTAGCAAACAAACTTGGACCATGGCACCTGAAAGTGTATTACATGCAAAAAGTGGCCCAAGTCCAGAATATACTGCAGCTGTCAAAAACGTCAAACTATATCCAGGCACTGGCAGTAAATCTGACCATGGGACATCTCAAGCCAATATTCTGGGCTTTAGTGGTATAGGTGATATAAAATCACATGAAACATCAGTGAGAACTTTAAAATCATTTTCAATGGTTGATTCCAGTGTCTCTAACCGCCAGAGTTTCTGGCAGTCAGCTGGTGAGACTAACCCTTTAATAGGCTCTTTAATTCAGGAGCGGCAAGAAATCATTGCAAGAATTGCCCAGCATTTGATTCATTGTGATCCAAGCACTTCACATGTTTCTGGACATCCATTTAATACTCAAGAGTCTAGTTCACTCCATTCAAAACTTTCCCGTGTTTCACAAGAAAATGAGAATGTGGGAAAAGGTAAAGAAACTTTCTCCATGTCTTTTGGTAATCCAGAGTTTACCTCCCCAGAAGACAGCAATGAGGGGAAAATTCGACTAAAACCAGAAACTCCTCGAAGTGAAACTTGTATTTCTAATGACTTTTCTTCTCATATGCCTGTTGGAGAGACTAATCCTTTGATAGGCTCTTTACTCCAGGAGCGGCAAGATGTTATTGCAAGGATTGCTCAACACTTGGAGCACATTGATCCAACAGCATCACATATCCCCCGGCCGTCATTCAACATGCATGACTCCAGTTCAGTTGCATCTAAAGTGTTTAGGAGTTCATATGAAGACAAAAATTTGTTGAAGAAAAATAAGGATAAGTCCTCAGTTTCCATTTCTCACACAAAATGTTCCTTGTTAGGAGACACCAGTGATGGGAAAAACTTAGTATCTAATAAATGTTTTACTTCTTTTAAAAATAATAGTAAAGAAAAGTGTTCTTTGAAACGTCAAACGAGAAATCAGTGTCAGAACAATCCTAGTGAAATCATCCAGAGTACATATCAGGAAACACGGAACAAAAGTTCTAGTTTGTCGACTTCCTCAATTTTGTCTCAGCACAAAGAAAATAACTTAGATTTGACAAGCAGATTTAAGGAGCAAGAAATGAGCAATGGAACTGATAAGCAGTATTCAAATTGCAGCAGTATTGACAAACAGATTTGTACAAATAAGTATAAGGAAAAAATAATAAATGAGAACTATAATCCAAAATTCTTTGGCAATCTTCAATCTGATGATTCAAAGAAAAATGACTCAAAAATAAAAGTTACTGTGTTGGAAATGTCTGAATATTTGAACAAATATGAAAGCATGTCCTCAAATAAAGACTCAAAAAGGCCTAAGACATGTGAGCAAAATACTCAACTTAATAGCATAGAGAATTATCTCAATAAAGATAATGAAGGTTTCAAATGTAAAAAGTCAGACCAATTAAAAAATCAACAGGATAAGAAAGAAGATCCAACTAATGAAAAATCCCAAAACTATTCTCAGAGAAGTATACAAGACTGTTTGTCTACGTGTGAGCAACCAAAAAATACAGAGGTATTGGTAAGTAACATCTAATATGTCAAATATAATTCTGAAATATTTGTTATGATTTAAATTTTGTTCACAGGAGATCTAGTTATAAAGTCCCAAGGTTCCATTATCTATAGGACACACAATCTGATAACAGCAATAAACCTACAGAACTAGTATTAACATCCTTGCAAATAACCCACTCTCTTAAGAACAAAAAGTAAATGGAGGAAATAAAGATCAGGCTGTTTAAAAACTAGGAAGTGGTACCTTTTTTTAAAGCTATTAATAGGACAGTAATTGTTTTCATGAGGTGTTACGTCTATTATTTAGGTCTTTTAGCTCTGTTCTCCGCCTGCTCCCCCATCTTAAAGGCCTCTTTTTCTTCTAGTCAGAAGCACCCAGGCCAGGCACAGTGACTCACAGCCTATAATCCCAACACTTTGGGAGGCCAAGGCAGAAGATCACTTGAGCTCAGGAGTTGGAGACCAGCCTGGGCAACATAATGAGACCCTGTCTCTACAAAAAATTAAAAATTAGCTAGGCAGGGTGGTACATGCCTGTAGGCCTAGCTATTTGAGAGGCTGAGGTGCGGGAATCACTTGAGCCCAGGAGTTCAAGGTTGCAGTGAGCTATGATTGTCCCATTGCACTCCAGCCTGGGTGACAGAGTGAGACCCTGTCTCAAAAAAACAAAAACAGAAAAAAACCAACCAAAACAAAACACAGAAGCACTCAGCTTTTTAATATTTGATCTGTAATGTCAAGAGAATACTATATAATATTTATAAAATATTACTAGGATTTTGTATGTTGCTTGTATATAACGTTCAGTTATATTACATATTAGGTTTCTGCAAAAGTAATTGAAGTTTTTGCCACTGAAAGTAATGGCAAACCTCAATTGCTTTTGCATGAACCTAATAGGATACTTGGTTCTTTGTGGTACTTCACCATATGGGACAGGTAGGACAGTTATGAGGAAACTGGGACTCAAAGAGAATAACTGACATACCAGTAGCTGTACAAAGTCCTTAGTGATTCAACTGGCACCCTCACCCCAGTCTCTTGACTCCTAATCCAGGCTCCTTTCTACTACCTGACAATAATCAAGGACAAATTTGTGGACTATACAAGTCCTTGGTTCATCCCTCCTGTTGAGAAAACAAATTAATCCCTCCTGCTGCCCTTTTTTGTTTATTTCAGCACTTACAAACAATTCTGGGAGTGTAGACAAGAGTCAGAAATCAAATTTGTATTAGCTTAATGTATTATTTGTTAGCAGGTCCGACCCAATATTAGCGGTGTGCCCATTGTGCTATGTCATTGGTCAGTTAATGACTTTCAAAGTGTCTATAGGGAAATCACCAAGCTACTGGTCAAAACACCTGAGTTCTAGTCCTGGCTTCACAGTTTAGTCCTTGAGTGACTATAAATAAGTCATATTACTTCTAAAAACCTGTTTCCTCAATTTTACAAGACTCATGATTAATATCTTTTGCCTTAGAGCAGTGATAAACAATTTATAAATATTTTGTAGTCCTTAATGTACTATATACATAAAAGATATTTTAAGTTATTTTCATTTTATTTGATTTCCTACCGAACTACCTTTTAATTTCTAAAAATCATTAGGCTTCACTTTCCTTTACTTTTCCAAGCAGTATCTCAATTATATGGAAAACTTCTTCTTAAGTACCTTGATCCAAGCCTAAATGACCTTGATTTGTCTTTTTTATCACTCAAATTCGTTTTTCTGACATTTCAAAATTATGCCATGATTCCAGTTTATATTTTTCTTCAGAAGATCTCGCCCTAACATGGGGTTTAATCAAATGGTAGTTTCCAATTTTCTAAAAGCATAATTGTCACAAAAACTTACACTAGCCTTAAGAATATTCGGTTCTTTTGATCCTGTTATCTAATAGGGAGGCTTAACCCTGGCCATGGTATTTTTCAAGCCCACTAAAATTCATTTTTTTCATGTACCTGTTTTAAATATAATAAACAGTTTACTGTGTGCCCCATCTGAATATTTTATACATGTTGACTTACTTAATCCCTCTCACTTTGATATGAGATTAAGTGCTTTTACTAACTCCAGTTTACAAATGAGGACCTTGAGCTAGGGAAATTACATAACTTGCCCAGGTCACAAAGCTAATAAATGGTAGAGCCAAGACCCAGAATAGTATTTTATAATTTTTATTCATGTAATTTTTATGAATTTCTGATCTTTGGGTATAAACTTGTCCAGTCCTTAAGAATTAACCTATTTCTTGTATCACATCAAAAACATAGTGCTGTGACTGCATTATATATAATTTTAAATTTACAGTGTTTCTTATATTTCTATATGATGTTCCACCAAATTATATCATCTGAAAATGGTTTTAATATTGACATAGTTTTATATTTTTCATTATACTAGTATTTATATAATATACTAACATTATACTAATTTTTCCTGTGAGTACAGTAGTTGCCCCTTATCCATGGTTTCCTTTCCATGGTTTCAGTTTACTCATGGTCAACCAGGTCAGAAAATAGGTGAGTACAGTACAATAAGATACTTTGAAAGAGAGAAAGACTACATTCACACATAACTTTTATTATGTCATATTATTATAATTGTATTTTATTATTAATCTCTTATTGTACCTAATTTATAAATTAAACTTTAGGATAGGTATGTATAGGAAAATATATATATATTGTTTGGTACTACACGTGATTTCAGGCATCCACTGGGGTTCATGGAATATATCCCCTGAGCATAAGAGGGGACTACCATAGTAGCTTTTTCACAAATTGAAATAATCAAATATTAGCTTGCTAGATGATAAATTCTGAACAAACATGAACATATAAGGCATTTACATTTGGACATATTTTCTTTAGAACTTAATTCAACATATTACAATAACCATTTTAGACATTATTTTCCAATTGAAATATATATATTGTGTGTAAACATAAGATGTAGATATACACAGGTTGAGCATCCCAAATTTGAAATGTTCCAAAATCCCAAACTTTTTAATTGCTGACAAGGTGCTCAAAGGAAATTTTCATTGGAATGTTTCAGATTTCGGATTTTTGCATTTGGGGTGCTTAACCGGTAAAGTATATAGGATGCAAGTATTCCAAAATTAGAAAAAAATCCAAACTTCTAAACACTTCTAGTCCCCAAGTATTTTGGATAAGGGATATCCCACTTGTATATCACCAACTTCACCAGCAATACCTCAGAATGTATTAGGAACGAGTCTAAAAATGAAAAAGCTGTCCACATTCTTTAAATGGTATTTAAGTATTACAATTAAAATCTAATTATTTTCCTAACAGAGGACTACACTGAAACATTCAAATGTCTGGCGAAAACATAATTTTCATTCCTTGGATGGAACTTCAACCAGAGCCTTTCATCCTCAAACTGGTTTGCCTCTTCTTTCAAGCCCTGTAAGCATTTTTTTTTTCTTATCTCGTGCTTAGAACTTGCACACATCTGAAAGGTTTACAAATAATTTCATTCGAATTTTAATTGAAAAAAATTTAAATATCTTTAAATTTCCAGTTATGAAACATTTTATTTTTTGATCACACATTTAACAGCTATGTGATAATACAGGGAAAGACAAAAATGTGAATAAAAATGAAATGTATTAGAGTTATAAAATTTCTCTGAAATTCTTTTGCCTAACATTTTAACTGTTACTAGATGTGAAAAAAGCAAAAACCATCAAGTGGATTTGTATCTTACTGATACCACTAACTGGGTCATCTGCAAGTTAAATCTATTGCTGGTTTTGATTTGGAATCCCTTCACTTAATCATCTTGAGACATATAAATCTGTTCACTCCTCAATTACAAATAGATTTACAGATCTGAGTGCAGTGGTTAAAAGCATCACTTTGGAGTCACATTGACTTCCCCCTAGTTATGCGACACAATCTCTTGGAGTCTCAGTTTCCTCATATGTAAATCAGGATGATAATGTCTACCTTAGTGTTGTGAGGATGGTTAGTATCATCCCTCTTGCATGTAAGCAGTCAGTGGTTAGTTGGTATGGCTACCATTTCAGTTAAACTTGAGGTAAGCAGTAAATTGTGTAGCACAACTAAAAATCCTTGTAATTTGCTACAAACGTATTTTTAGTTGTATGTGTTTTTTAGTAACTAGAAAAATACAGTATCTTGTGTATGTTCAAAAAATAATTATTGGACAATAGATGCAGAATTTAAATGTATAACGTGGACCTCAGGCTTCTATTTTAGAAAAATTAAAGTCCAAACAACTTTTTAAAAATTCCAAATGGTTTTTGCTGTTTTTTTTTTTAAATTCTTATGGGTACATAATAGTTGTATATATTTATAGGGTACGTGTGATGTTTTGATACGGGCATACAATGTGTAATGATCAATTCAGGGTGAATGGATTATCCATCACTTCAAGCCTTTATCATTTCTTTATGTTAGGAACCTTCCTATTTCACTCTTATTTTTAAATATACAATAAATTATTGTTAACTATAGTCACCCTGTTATGCTACCAAATACTAGATCTTATATCATTGTATCCAACAGTGTTTTTGAACCTATTAACCATTCCCACTGTATCCCTGCTTCCTCACAACTCTTCCAAGCCTCTGGCAACCATCCTTATACCCTTTATCTTCATTAGTTCAATTGTTTTTGTTAAGCTCCCCCATATGAGTGAGAACATGGAATATCTGTCTTTCTTGCCTGGCCTATTTCACTTAGCATAATGTCCTTCAGCTTCGTTCATATTGTTGCAAATGACAGGATTTCGTTCCTTGTGTGGCTGAATAATATTCCATTGTGTATATACTACATTTTCTTTATTCATTCATCTATTGATGGACACTTAGGTTGCTTCCATATCTTGGCTGTTGCAAATGGTGCTGCAGTAAACATTGGAGTGCAGCTCTCTCTTTAATATACAATTTCCCTTTTTTTTCCTTAAGATATATGCCCAGCAGTGGGATTGCTGGGTCATATGGTAGTTCTATTTTTCGTTTTTTGAGGAACTTCCATAGTCTTCTCCACAGCGGCTATACTAATTTACATTCCCACTAATAGTGTATGAGGGTTTCCCTTTTGTTCCATTCTTGCCAGCATCCATTATTGTCTGTCTTTTGGATAAGAGTCATTGTAACTGGAGTGAGACAACATCTCGTTATGGTTTTAATATGCATTTCTCTGGTTAGTGGCATTGAGCATTTTTTCATATACCTGTTGGCCATTTCCATGTTGTCTTTTGAGAAATGTCTGTTCAGATTTTTTTTGTCCATTTTAAAATAAAAACTCCAAATGTTTGACCTACCTGTGAGGTGATTTAAAATGCCCAAGAGATCAGGGAAAAAATTTTCAGCGTCTTGCTAGTGTAAAAAGCACCACAGACTTCTGGTCAATATGGTGGACTGAGTCAATATAGGAAGACACTTGCCCCTTCCCCCCACAGAGATTCTGGAAGAGGTATAATAACTTCCAAATGCATAACGTTGTGTAAGAGCAAGAAAGAAAAATTCCCAAGGAGTAAACTGGGTCAAATTTTGCTCCGCTAGGATATTTGAACCTAAAATAGCACTAGGGTTCAATGCCCCTGCTGAGACAGGAGTCAAGGCTGCAAGTCTGTAACAATCTTAGCTGAGACCAGATTCTTCATAAAGCCAGGCACAGGGAAGACTGGCCTTCTCTAAATGAGAGGGGGAAAAAATATCCATCTATTTACTCAGGGGTGGAGTACATGGGAGGAAAGGAAGCACCCGAAAGAAATTGTACCTAAATCTAAGCCACACATAGTAGGGGTTCTGAATTTATGCTACCTGTGAGATTCAGAGATGTCTAGCTAAGAAACAGCCATAAAAACTAAAGAACCCATGAAATCCATTTAGTATTAGTATTAGTAGGGGAAACATGAAACTATCCCACATCTATAACCCAGGGCAGCAAAGATTTATTTTTATGGAAGATACCTCTTACTGAAGATGACCTTAGAGGAAAAAAAAATTACAAAGCACCTTAAAAGAATCAGCAGGAGCAAGAAATGGAAGGATGCACGTATAGGAACTCTGTTATCAGAGCAACTTGAGAGTTAAAAACTCTTTTAAGTGTTCTGGGAGAGAAATGAAGGCAAAGATAGGGAATTTAGATGAAAGAACATGGATTTGAACTAAACAGAAATTCTAGATATGAAAAATACATGAAGTGTATACACACACTTGCATACGCATACAGATGAATTAAACAGCAGACTAGGATCAACTCAATAGAGATTTTGTGAGTGGACGAACAAATATTTAGGAAGCACCTAGAATGAGGCACAAAAAGGAAGAGAAATAGTAAAACACGAAAAAGCCATAAAGAAAAGAGAATGAGATGTTCAATGTAAGTCTGGTAGAAGTTTAAAAGGAAAGACTAAATAGAATAAGAAAATGCAATATTAGAAATGAAGGTAGAGAACTTTGCAGAATTGAAGACATGAGGATTTAGATTGAAAATTTCACAATTAAGTTCTGACTACAGTAAATAACATGGTGCACTTGTACAGCTCTCCAAAATGTTGAGGTGGTTTAAATTTTCAGTGTCATCTGTCTCTTCAGTCACCAATTAGATCAGAGAGTCAGGTACACATATTTAATATTCTAGAAACAAAACTGTCTAACTTGTATGTTGTATATGATTTTACCTTTAATTAACATTTAGGTATTTTATTTTAGGATATTTTGAGCTAAGTGGTGTTTTGCTTTAAATGTAATCTGGTATACAATGATGGTTGAAAACCTAGGAGTGTAGTACTTTTCAAATCCATTCTCTGTAAAACATAGGATTCTTGGAAATGTTGCAGTAGGTGGAATGGGCAAAGAGTGGGCAGTGCTGGCGGAACCTCAGGCTCCTATCTGTATTTTTGGTTTTTTGGGTTTTTTCCTTTTTATTTTAAAGTTGGAAGTGTTTTCCACCTCCCCAAAAAATAGAGAAGTATATAAAAAAGCAAAATATTCTTTATACTATATATTGGAATTCCATGCAATTGGAATTTCCATGTTTTTCCAAACAGGTTTTGGAAAAAACTGTTTCTGCTTCTTAAAAAATCAAAACCTAGTAAAAGTGCTTTTATTAATCATCTGTTTTTTTCAACACTAGTTAATAAAGTAAAAATAAGAACAATATGTAATGAACAGCATGATTTTAAATAAGCTATGATAGGAGAAGTTGTAGTATTTCAAAGATATGCTTAAATTTCATTTAAAAACTCTTTTATCAATTCGAGAAAGAAATTACGGTTTTTTTTTAATATCACAAATGATCATTTTGACTTTAGGTTCCTCAGAGAAAAACACAATCAGGTTGCTTTGATCTGGATTCTTCGTTACTGCATCTGAAAAGCTTCTCATCTAGAAGGTATTTATCTCAAAATTCATTTGTGTGTTTCAAACAGAATTTCACAAAATTCTGGTCTTTAACAATAAATAGTGTTGATTCTAAAAATCGGAATTGTAACAGGAATCTTATTTACAGCATGATACCATGTACACACACAGTTATTAAGGATGAGTGTGGAAGAAATTAAGGCAGTGAGTAGCAACTATATAGTGGTCATCATAATGAACTCTTACATTGGTTTTAACATTTAAATGGTTTTATGTATTTCTAGTTACTAACCTCTACTACCTTTCACTTTTTCAGGGGGGAAAAAAAAACAACCCTGGCCATTTTTTTCCCCGTTGGCAAATAATATTCTGATTATATTCTTTAGTGACAAAATTTTGCCCTTGTATTCTCATACTTAACTGAAAATAAGATTGACATAGAAGTCTGAATTATTATTTATTTCCAGTAGATGCCACTATGTGATATGTTCTAAATTCCACCTCAAAATCTTTTAGGATGTGTGTATGTGTGTTTATAAAATATTGTAACAAAGATAAAATCTGATTGGGAATTTTAAACTTGAAATTTTATATTGTAAAATTTGGTAACATTAATATGGTAGTTTGAGTAGGATTGTTCAGATTTTCCTAATTTTGTACAAAAGTAAATAATATTGTGCCTTGGCTTGGTGGCTCACACCTGTAATCCCCAGCACTTTGGGAGGCTGAGGCAGGAGCATTGCCTGAAGCCAGGAGTTTGAGGCTGTAATGAGCTATGATGGTGCCACTGTATTCCAGCCTGGGTAACAGAGTGAGACCCTGTGTCAAGATTAAAAAAAATAAAGTATTATGGCTAATATGTTCTTTTGCTGATTTGTTTTTCTAATAGTCCTCGACCATGTTTAAACATTGAAGATGATCCAGATATTCATGAAAAACCATTTTTGAGTTCTAGTGCTCCACCTATAACAAGTCTTAGTCTCCTAGGAAATTTTGAGGTAATGTGCTTTGAAACTGTTTTTTAAATGAAAATTTTATACCCTAGGTTCCAGGATGTCATTTTATGTCTTTAACTTTGGTTGTGAAAAAGAAATAAATAATTGTCTTTTTTCAAGCCTTGAAATTATCTTTTTACTTTATTTTCACAAGAAGGGAAGTCAGAATTGTTGGCACTGACATCTTAGATTTGGGTAGCTGGTAGTGGAGAAGAGAAGACCTGGTGAAATTAGGTTGGATTGAGGAATCTGGTACTTAAGTCAGGAGGATAGATTTGGCCACATCTTCTTACTTGGTAAAATTGGGTCTAGGACCCAGAGAAAATAATGGGGGACTATTAGCAGCCTCTTCATAATCAGGAAAGTTGATTTACAAAACCAAACGGTTCTCTGTACTTTATTTGCAACTTCTTTGTAAATCTACAGCTATTCTAAAGTAACAAGGTTATTTTTTAGAAATTCAAATAAAGATTTCTGATGTGTTTACTCCCAATGTTTTACTTGGGGTCAAGTAGAAATCATGGGTTTCAATTGTCTGTAATTAGAAATCAGCTTAACCTTAAACATGAACGTGTAAATGACATTTTTGAAGTGATTTTAACTGGTGAGTTTTTTTAGGGGAAAATAATTAAAATTTTGTGTTTTTAAGATAGTTTTATAGGAGTTGTGTTTTGATATATTAACCATTTGCTTTATAACTATTTTACTAGCGAAGCTATCTTTCAAAGTTTTAGTGGGAATGAAAAGATATTTCATGGTAAGTAAGTCTTTTCCATGTCACTTCCAAGGTATCAGTTCAAAGATGTCAAGCTTTCTATTCTTTGTCATCAAATTAAAAGTGCATAGGCCATTGTGAGGGTCGGGTGGCTCTGCAGCCTTTGTACTACAAGAAATTTTTTTTATTGCTCCTTTTGAGGCATGTACTACAAAAAAATGTATAAGGGAAAAAGAAAGCAGTCTGATATGTGAAAAGTTTAGAAAAGGGAGTGTGTTAGGCTGTTTTTGCATTGCTATAAAGAAATGCCAGGGGCTGGATAATTTTTAAGAAAAGAGGTTTATTGGCTCACATTTCTGCAGGCTTTACATGAAGCATGGTGCTGGCATCTGCTTCTGATGAGGCCTCGGGGAGCTTTTACTTATGGTAGTAGGCACAGCAGGAGCAGGCAAATCATATGGTGAGAGCAGGAGCAAGAGCGCGAGGGGGGAGGTGCCATATGCTTTTAAACGACGAGATCTTGTAAGAACCTACTATTGCAAGGACGGAACCAAGCCATTCGTGAAGGATCCACCTCCGTGACCGAAATAGCTCCTACCAGGCCTCCACCTTCAACATTGGGGATTACATTTCAACATGAGATTTGGAGGAGACAATATGCAAACCATATCAGGGAAGATAGTTAAAAATCAGTACACAGTTTTTTTCAGAGGATTCTATTTGTGCAGATATACATACATTTTTCAAGTGACTTAAGGAAGAAATAGAGATGCTCTGAAACTGTCCAACCCATAGGTCTTATTTATAATGAATTTGATGTTTTCTTAAGTAAATTACAGAAGATATTTCCTCAGCTTAGTGAATTTGACATTCTGTGCAATAAAAGATGGGGTTAGACTTGAGTCACTAAAATGACACATTAGACTTGTTTAGTGAAAACAGGGAAAGTCTTATCCCTGTAATAATGTTGGGGGAAATCATCATCCTTAGACATTATTTGTGGGGCATTAGGTGGAGTCTGGAAATACATGGACACAGAATAACACCCAAATAGTCTAATAGCTAATAGTCACCTTTTCTTGCCACCATTTAGAGCAAGCTTGTCCAGCTTGGGGCCTAGGACAGCTTTGAATGCAGCCCGACACAAATTCATAAACTTTCTTAAAATGTTGTTAGATTTTTTTTGTGATTTTTATTAGGCTCATCAGCTATTGTTAATGTGTGGGTATATGTATCTACCTATCTATATACAGAGAGAGAGAGATTTTTTTTTTTTTCCTTTTTGAGGCAGTCTCACTCTGTTCCCCAGGTCTGAGTGCAATGGCGCAACCTTGGTGCACTGCAACCTCTGCCTCCCAGGTTCAAGCAGTTCTCCTGCCTCAGCCTCCCAAGTAACTGGAATTACAGGAACACACCACCATGCCCAGCTAATTTTTGTATTTTCAGTAGAGACTAGTTTCACCATGCTGGTCAGGCTGGTCTCGAACTCTTGACCTCAGGTGATCCACCTGCCTCAGCCTCCCAAAGTGCTGGGATTACAGGCATAAGCCACCATGCCCAACCGGTGTTAGTATATTTTACATGTGGCCCAAGACAATTCATATTTTACATATGCCCCAAGTCAATTCTTCCAGTGTGGCCCAGGGAAGCCAAAAGATTGGACACCCCTGATTTAGAGTTTTCTACTGCAAAACCTTGTCATCATCCATTCAATTCATCTGTCCTGTGATTTTCTTCAGTCAGTTCAGTCAAGCATAATACAACCATTGGAAATGAGTTATTTTTCCTATATGAGGGAATCTTAGTGCTTTCTGTCAGTATAAAATAGCTTGTATATTCTAGAATTTTATATAAATACAGTCACACAGTATTTACTCTTAGGGGGGTGGCTTGTGGATTTATTTAACTCAGTGTCATTTTTTAAAGATAATCCGTGTTGTCCTGTGTATCAAGAGTTCATTCATTTTTAATGCTGTTATATGGATAGACCACAGTTTGTTTATTCATTCACCTGATTTTAGACATTTGGGTTGTCACCAGTTTGGGGTTATTAAAAATAAAGCTGCTATAAACATTTGTGTATGAATTTTTATGTGGACATAAATTTTCATTTCACTTGGGTAATTACCCAGAATAGGAGAGGAGAGGAGAGGAGAGGAGAGGAGAGGAGAGGAGAGGAGAGAATAGAGTAGAGTAGAGTAGAGTGGAGTGGAGTGGAGTGGAGTGGAGTGGAGTGGAGTGGAGTGGAGTGGAGTGGAGTGGAGTGGAGTGGAGTAGAATAGGTAATAGGATAGATGTATGTTTAACTCTTAAGAAACTGCCAAGCTACTTTCAAAAGTGATTATACCATTTTAATTTGCATCAGCATTGTATGAAAGTTCTAGTTCTTCCACATCCTTGCCAGTGTTTGCAATGATCAGTCGTTTTCACCTTAATTGTTGTGGTTTTAATTTGTATTTCCCTGATGACTATTGATGTTGAGCCTCTTTTCCTGCACTTATTTGCCAAATAAGCATATATGTTTTCCCAGTCTGAAGCTTGGCTGTACATTTTTGTGACAGTGTCTTTACAAGAGTAAAATATTTTAAGTTTTTTGATGTCTAATTTAGTAACATTTTCTTTAATGAATCTTACTTTGTGATGTTGAATCTAAAAAAATATTGCCTAGCCCAAGGCTTCTTTACACTAGTACTGTTGATATTTGAGTTAGATAATTCTTCTGAAGGGCTGTTTGTGCTTTGTGGGATGTTTAGCAGAATCTCTGGCCTCTACCCACTTGATTCCAATAGTACCCCCCTTTCTAGTTCTAGTAACCAAAAATGTCTTCATATATTACCATATATCCCCTGGGTGAGAACCACTGGCTCAACCCAAGGTGACAAAGCTTTTTTTCTGTTTTCTTCTGAAAGTTTGTGTTAGCTCATATGTTTAGATCTGTGATCTATTTTGAGTTGATTTTTACATGATAGGAGGTGTGCAGTCAAGGTTCCCTTTTTTATGCATATGGATGTTCAATTTTCTAGTCTTGAAATCAGGTAATGTGAGTCCTAACTTTATTGTTTTTTCTCAGAATTGCTTAAACTATTTTAGCTCCTTTGTTTTTTCATATAAATTTTAGAATCAGCTTGTCTATTTCCACAAAATAGCCTGCTGAGATTTTGTTTGGCTTACTTTAATATAGATCAATTGGAGGAAAATTGACATCTTAAAAATATAAAGTCAGTCCATGAAATCTATTTATTTAGACATTCTTTTATTTCTTTCATCAGTGTTTTATAGATTTTAGCATGCATATCTCAGACATCTTTTTTTTAAAAAATAGGGGTAGGGACTTTTCTCTGTTACCCAGGCTGGAGTGTAGCTGCGTGATCATACCTCATTGCAACCTCGATCTCCTGGGTTGAAGCATTCATCCCACATCAGCCTCCCAAATAGCTAGGACTCCATGCTTGCACCAACACACCCAGCTAATTTTTTAAAAAATTTTTGTAGAAATAGGACCTTGCTGTGTTTGCACAGGCTTTTCATAAACTCCTGGCCTCAAGCAGTCTGCTCACCTCAGTCTCCCCAGCTGCTGGGATTACAAGTGTGAGTCACCATGCCTAGCCCAGATTTTTGATATATTTTTGTAGATGTATACCTAAGTATTTCATGTTTTCTGGGATATTGTAACTTAAAAATTGTCAATTGTTCATTGCTAGTATTTTTAAATGAATGTGTGTGTGTGTGTGTGTGTGTTATCTATAAAAAATCAGTGATCTTGTTCAACTCATTAATTTCAGTAGATTTTTTAAAATAATCCTTGGGATTTTTCTACACAGACAGTCTGGTCCTCTATAAATAGGGATAGTTTTGGCTTTTTATTTTCATGCCTTTTTTTTTTTTCCTTGTCATACTGCACTGAGTGGGGCCTAGTATATATACTTGTATATTAAATTTACAAAAATCTAAATTATCTCAGATAGAGTCAGCAACTAATATTGGTCATTTGCCTTAATCCATAAACATTTTTGTATGTGCCTCTCCTATGAAAATTTTTTGCATCTTCAGAATGGACTTCTTATTTAGGAAACATTAGTTGAGTACTTACTATATGCTAGGAATACAAAGTTTAAATGATAAAGTTCCTGCCTTAGAGACGTTTATTGTCTACTGGAGAAGGTGGGCATATAATTTACCCAGGCGGGTAAATAATTTATAAACTCAAGTAATTAGCATTGTAATAGAAGTTTCCTAGTACTTGTATATCTACTGTCTCTGCTAAAAAGGGATTGAGGAAAGCTTTACTGAGGAACTGTCATTTGAGCTTGGTCACAAAAGATGAGAAGGAATTTGCCGAGTAAATTTGTGCAGGAATCAGAGATTCTAGACAAAGGGAACTGCATGTGCAAAGGCACATGTGCAAATGTAAAAGAGCATGGCGATGTTGGAAAGGATCAACTGGAGCTGGAGCATGGGACTCTGTACATGTTGGGAGAGATGAAACAAGAGGCATGGTGGAGCTTAAGTGCTGTGCTATGAATGTTGACCTCATTCTATAGACAGCAGGAAACAAAGTTTTTAAGTGGTAGATGATACTATAAGCCTTTAAAAAAAAAAAAAAAAAAAAGAACTCTGGCAGTACTACAGAGGATACACTACAGATAGAAAGACTAATTAGAAGATGTAGCGTTAATTTAGAGGAGAGGTTATGAGGATCACCTAGGTCACTAGGATAGTGGTGGTGGTGGGGATGGAGATGAGGCCATGAGACTGAGAGGTAAAATCAACAGGATATGGATTGGATTGATTAGAGGGCAAAAAGGAGATATAGAAGGTTGATTGTGACCCAGGTCATTTGGCTTTATCTTTTTGATCAGGAGATTAGAATTGCTGATATGTCACTGTTTCGCATTTAGACTACACAAACTTTTAGAATCATGAGGCTTTGTAACCTTTCTTTTCAAAGAATTAAAGGAATGCAACTCACGTTTCATGATGTATGCATATATGTGTTGATATATGTATATAAAATAAAGCTTGTGAAAAGTTTTATATGTTTCTCATAACTGGGAAGATAACCACTAAATTGTTAAAAGTAGTTATCTCACTAAGTGACCTCGGGGGAGGGATGGATAAGGGCTTCTGTACTATTTCTGTACTTTTAACTTTTTATAAATGCATGTTTTTATGTTTTAAATTAAACGAAATAAAACTTGTCACATACTACAGTATTTATAAGAGAAGCAATTATTTCTTGGTTAGAATTATAAGTGCTTGACTTCATCTTTTAATGGAATTTCCATATGTAACCTATTAGGTTTTCAAGTGTTTCTCTGTGCCTAGCACCATGAATAGGCACTGCGAGGGATAAATACCTGCTCTGATAGAGCATATTTTTAAATTTACAGATGTAAAAACAACTTAGTAAATAATTAGGTTAACTAATGCTAACTAATGCTGAAGTTGCAGGAGAATTCAGTGTGAGTTGGAATAGTGAGAGAAGTCCAAACTGTTGTAGGATGGTAGAAGACTGATGGGAGATGGAGTTGACTTCAAGTCAGATGAAAAGCAGAAATAAGGACATGGCAATGGTAACAACCACTGTTCTAGTGCTAGAAAGCATAGTAATATATTTCTTGTTATCACTTCTCTGCCTTTAGGCTAAGTGTATATTTCTTTAAATAGAAAAAAAAAAAGAATGTGTTAGCTTTTTAAATTGAGTTATAAAAATTATTTTGTCTTCCAGGAATCTGTCTTGAACTATCGTTTAGATCCTCTCGGCATTGTTGATGGTTTTACTGCCGAGGTAGGGGCAAGTGGTGCTTTCTGCCCCACACATTTGACTCTTCCAGTTGAAGTGTCATTCTACAGTGTTTCAGATGACAATGCTCCCTCTCCTTATATGGCAAGTATTTTTTATATTGTGTGTTTTCCTGCCAAATCAACCGACTTAATAACAAATTTCTTTAAGTGCTTTGGTACAATACTTGAAAGTATAAATCACTTCCTAAGAGCTGAATACAAACTAACATGCCAAAATATTACCTCACGACTTCTTTCTAAGCTAGTTCAAACAACAGATAACCTCTTTTACATTTAAGGATGGTACTAAAAATGTACTTGTTTCTCTTTGTCTTGAAAAAATGGTAAAAATTGATTAGTGACACTGTAATTCCATCGTGCTGAGTTCACAAACATTCTCAAATGCTTACTGTGCACTCGGCCCTCTAGTCCTACAAGGCTTTGGTGACATAAGGCCTCTGTAGGGCCCTTTTACTCCTTTTTCTCCTGTTTGGTTTGGTTTGTCTTTGGGCCTATTCTTTTCTAATCCTAGGGTTCTTTTTTTTTTTTTTTGGATAAGCTCTCACTCTGTTGCCTAGGCTGGAGTGCAGTGGCACAGTCATAGCCCACTGCAGCCTCAAACTTCTGGCCTCAAACCATCCTCCTGCCTTGGAGCTCCTAAGTAGCTGGGTCTGCAGATATGCGCCACCATGCCTAGCTCATTTTTATGTTTTGTAGAGGCAGGGCCTCCCTATGTTGCCCAGGCTGGTCTTGAACTCCTGGCCTCAAGCAGACCTCCCACTTTGGCCTTCCAAGTGTTGGAATTACAGGCATGAGCCACCACAACTGGCCTAATCCTAGAGTTCTTTAGGATACTAGCTACTTCAGACTCATGCTAGTGTCTTAATGGAGAGTGAAATAACTAAGAGGAGTTAGAGCAAGCTTGTCCGGCCTACAGCCCATATGCAACCCAGGAAGGCTTTGAATGTAACCCAACACAAATTTATAAACATTCTTAAAACATTATGATATTTTTTGTGTGATTTTTTTCTTTTTTTAGCTCATCAGCTATTGTTAGTGTTAGTATATTTTATGTGTGACCCAAGACAATTATTATTCTGCCAATGTGGCCCAGGGAAGCCAAAGATGGGGCACCTCTGAGTTATAGTGTTGAGCCTTAAGATCAATTTATGATTTCACCTTTCTGATTTTTTTTTATTCCAATGGCTTGTGGATAATATAAGCATTCATTTGCAAAAACGATACTGAGTACTAGTATATGATTAGTATCAGCCCTCTTCCAAAAGACAAAGAGAGGTAAGTAGCTAGCCATGCAGGTCTGTAAAAAGTTGACAGTGATGGTATCAAATATGGAGTCAAATCTGGGTTTTCATGTTAGGTGTTACTTTTGAGAAATGCAGATTACTGTAGGCATTGAACATTATAGCCTAGTCTTGCTGCTTGAATTTCCTAACTTACTACCTGGCCCAACTGCTTCCTCTCCTAACATGCCTGTCTCCAACCTTCTAGGTTTTCAAGGACATTAGTAACAATGACTTTTGTTATTAAATAAAAGCTGTAAAAAGGGACATCTATATAATTGAGAAACAACAGAAAGGAAAGGAAGCTACTCTTAGGAACCTATATGTGACCTACTCATTATTGGCCCAGTTTCCTCAAGGAAAGCTTACTCCATTCTAAGGGTGAAGATTTTAGTCAAGAGCTTGATTAGTGTTTCACACTTTGATAGAAAAAGCATAGTGGTGTCTGCTTGTTTATTCAAAATTTTCTTTTCCCAACAACATTCACATCTGTGGGTCATAAGCGTGAAGATGCCCAGCATAGGTTATTATCGAATGAAGAGGCCCCCCTTCACAAACCTGCCCAGTTATTACATATGCTACCTGTTCATTTACCATAGAAAGATATACCCACTTTTCCAGAATTATTTTGGAAAAAATAATTTTGGACAATTAATGAAATGGAAAGTACCACTGAGATAAGTTTAATACCAGAATAAATGCATATCATACTCAAATACTTACAATATGAGAGTATATCTACAGCCTGTTTGCCTTACCAGGACATCAAGAATCTCATCAGTTTCACACCTTTTACTGGCATGTAGTAATAGAGGATGGAAAGATAAGGTCTAAAATACTGTGATCTGGCCATGTGCAGTGGCTCATGCCTGAATCCCAGCATTTTGGGAGGCTGAGGCGGGCAGATCACCTGAGGCCGGCAGATCGCCTAAGGCCAAGAGTTCAAGACCAGCCTGGTCAACATGGTGAAACCCTGTTGATGAAACCCTGTCTCTACTAACTACAAAAAATTAGCTGGGCATGGTGGCACGTGCCTGTAATCCTAGCTACTTGGGAGGCTAAGGCAGGAGAATAGCTTGAATCCAGGAGGCAGAGGTTGCAGTGAGCCGAGATGGCATAATTGCACTCTAGCCTGGGCTACAAGAGCAAAACTCTGTCTCAAAATAAATAAATAAAATAAAATACTGTGATCTGTCATTAGTGAACAGAGTCCCTGTTGGCCATTAGGATGGCTTGGAAACAAAATAAAAGGGTAAACTGGCTGAAAATCAGCTCAGATAAATATCTTTGATGGAAATTAATGAGCAAAAGGTAATTTGAACTATGCTTTTAAAAAGCAAAACGCATTAATCTTTCACCTTAGTTGATGTCTAAAAAATGAAGGATTGAGAGATAAAAGATTTTATCACTCCAGAAAGTACTAGAGATGTACACACAGATGATTGCAGATCGTTGAATAGATATTGGCAAGGGTATGAATCAGGTTACTGAGTTTAATCTATCCTTTTGAGAATCTCTGATTTTCTTTTCTCTGATAACATTCTTCAATCAACTATCCCGTTTATATTTTTCCTATGAAAAAATTAGAATATTTTCAAAAAATAGTCTGTATTTTTCTATTAAAAGTTTACTTATTAGGAATGCATTCTTTTTGCAAATGACCCAGTCCCAGTGTTTCCTGCTATGGATTAATTTTGTTCCTCAGGGAATATTCTCTATACTTTTGTAGTTGAGTCTGTTTTCAAAGAACTGATTATGTTTTGGTAAGACTATATGCATATCACAGACCAGCAGGGCGAAGACATAAAACTCCTATTTGTTACTCTTATAATAACCTTGTTACTCTGATAATAATTTTGGGACCTCTTATCACAGATTATACAAATGACTCACACGGGTAAAATTTTAGCACAGAAAATCCTATCTTTGTGGTATAGAGGTGGTATAGGATTTCTCATTAAATGATTCCTTAAAGATTAACTCAAAGCCATATAATATTATTCTCCAGTTGGGAGTTAGTGGTAAAAATGTTCTCCAAGTGTTATATGACAACACTTAGCTGTCTAGAAGCTGTTGTATTGTGAAACCAGGCAGAAATATCTAAGGCAGGTGTGCCAGTGGCAAATTTATAATATGACTTTCATTATAATATTATCAGGGCCACGTATGATTTCCTTTCATTTGTAATTAACCAGATCAAGATATATTTCTTTCAGTTTTCCACTTATTTGTGCATATTTACTATTCCATAATAATTTGAGGAATTTTTGTATAAGATTTTGACCATATTTATTTTAACCCTACTATTCCATTTTAAAATCCCAGAAGAAAGGCCAGGCATGGTGGCTCACACCTGTAATCCCAGCACTTTGGGAGGCTGGGGCAGGCGGATGCCTTGAGGTCAGGAGTTCAAGACCAGCCTGGCCAACATGGTAAAACCCCATCTCTACTAAAAGCACAAAAATTAGCTGGGTGTGGTGGTGGGTGCCTGTAATACCAGCTACTCGGGAGGCTGAAGGCACAAGAATCGCTTGAACCCAGGAGGCAGAGGTTGCACTAAGCCAAGATTGTGCCACTGCACTCCAGTCTTTATGACCGAATGAGGCTCCATCTCAAAAAAAAGAAAAAAAAAAATGCCAAAAGAAAATGTATTTTTCTCTTTTGTGTTAAATATGGTAACTTTTCGTAGGTATTAATATGCTGATCAGTTAAAATGATGAAATTATTACAATAATGATGAATAATAATAAAATTCCAAATATTTTCCAGGTCCCTTTCTAAAATTCCTAACTTGCCAATGCTACTAGTCTTAACATTGCTTACAAATTGTTTTAAATTGTTGCCTTAAACTTTATGGTTTTTTTCAAAAAGCTATTTTTTTAATAAATTGATTTAGTTACTGTTACTGTGTTCCAAAAACTATTGGAATTGAATGTATTAAAGGAAACAAGTATAAACTTGGTAGTAGTTGCCTTACCACTTTTACTGTATGTATTTGGTGGGGAGGCCGATGGCTGTCAAGGAAGAACGGTAGTATATTACATGTAGTTATGTGATTTTAAAGATAGCTATTATTTAGGTATATTTTACTTTTTCTTTCTGAAACTAGGAAGAAGACACGTATAATATTCCATACCTTTTTCATGTAGAGTAAATAGCCACACTGTGCTCATTAAAAAAAAGTGGTATACAGAGTACCTCATTAGGCATGTAGGGCAGATTGTAAGAGATAAATTGTTTAAGTTTCATTGCTGTTTTGGTTAGGGTTGCAATTTGTTGATGTGCTTTTTTCATGCTTTAAATAACCACTTGACAAATCTGATTTGTCAAGAACCACGTATGTGTTAACCTTAACGTGTTAATTTAATAATCTGATGTCAAGTGTTGTTCACTTGACGTTGAGGAATCCATATGTCATAATGTGGCTTTCCCTTTTACCTTTATCCACTCCTTTTTACTTCCTAACCCTGGAACCCAACAGAGAGATGTCACCTAATAGGACAGTCCTGTTTTATATTTGCTTTTACATAAGTTTGGCATGTACAATGTATAATAATGGAATCATGAAATGTAGAACATACAGTTCTCCTTAACTGCTTGAAAGAAAAGTATTATCCCAGTTAACATAAATGCATCAGCATTCATTTTTTAAAGCTCTTTAAGTATCACAGGCTGGGCACGGTGGGTCAAGCCTGTAATCCTAGCACTTTGGGTGGCAGAGGCGGGTGGATCACCTGAGGTCAGGAGTTCGAGACCAGCCTGGACAACATGGTGGAACCCCCCCGCTGCCATCTCTACTAAAAATACAAAAATTAGCTGGGTGTGATGGTGAGCGCCTGTAGTCCCAGCTACTTGGGCGGCTGAGACAGAAGAATCGCTTGAACCTGGGAGGCAAGGGTTGCAGTGAGCCAAGATCGCACCACTGCACTCCAGCCTCGGTGACAGAGTGAGACAGCGTCTCAAAAAAAAAAAAAGTATCGCAATTACCACCAATAGTCATTTGGTTATCCTAGTTATTGATCATCCTGGTTATTGAGAAACTTTTACACATTCCGTTTGAACTTACCTTGTTTTAACATACGCTTTTTCCCCATTGATTGGATTTTGCAGTAATGAGAACATCCTGAGAAAAACTACTTCATATACTGGAGCAGGGCTCCCAAACCTTAATGTAAATTGATATCATCTGGAGAATCTTGTTAAACTGTATATTTGACTTCGTAAGGTCTGGGAAGAGGCCAGACATTTCACAGTCCTAACGAGTTCACAGGTGATGCTGATGATGCTCATCTAAGGATTGTTCTTTGAGTACCAGACCAACTGGAGGACTCCTAATGTCCTCTTTTAGGCTTCTCTAATGAAATGACCCTCATTTAGCTTTAACCTTGATTCAAATCAGCTCTCAATCCATTGTGTTCTGATTTAGAATAAATTTGGATTCTTAGATTCCTTAACAAGTAAATGACCAAACAAAAGCAAAATACCTTAATAATATCCAGATTAAAACACATGATATAAGGTTGTTTCTGAAGAAATATTTAATTTTAGGAAAGTGAGATTTTATAGCTTTACTATAGAACATTCCACAGCCTGAAAGTTATTGATTTAACTTTCATTTTCCACATTTTGTCTTAAACATCTCTTATCCCATAAAGTAGTACCAGGCAGGAACTACAGACTTCCAAATTCCTTTTTTATTTTTTTTCTGTCTTTATTCGGAAATCCAGATATGTAACTTAACTCCCAGACGGCAGAATTGACTTTATTTTGGGCTAAGACTTACTTTCCTACACTTGTGACTTTTTACATGCCCAAAGACCAATAAATTACTTGCTTCTTCATTTCCCCTCTCAAGATACATGGAAAGGGTCCTGTTACCTTCCTTCATTTCCTTTTTAGTTAGGAACTCCTTACTTTTATTCCTATATCTTAATAGTAATTTTGAGTGCTGTGGCCATTGATGTTATATATTCTTTAGAGTGACATCACCAGGAAGAACAGTAAAGTGTTTCCTTAGGGGTAGAAACATAGAATGTATCTCTATTAATTCAATATGAATGTTTTTCCATAGAAATAGAATTCTGAAATTTTAATAAGTTACATGAGTTATTTTAGTCTTTTATGTACGTATGCATCAGTTTGTACTCAATTTGTCTTCTTTTATTTAAAGGGTGTGATTACTTTAGAGTCCCTTGGTAAAAGGGGTTATCGAGTACCTCCTTCAGGAACAATACAAGTGGTATGTGTTTTATAGCCTACAATTGCAATAATCATTCTCTCACATACATATAGAACTTAGCCCTTTCTCCTGCTACTGCTGCTGCAACAACTTTGGTAAGTAACAGTGGGGCTGCAGCTTTGTTTGGAGTTTCCCTGCTCTGCCCCAGGAATGACCATTTGGGGACCTCCATAAAAGGAAAGCATTAATAAGCTAATCAAGGTGAATACTTAAGAAAAATAGCATATGACAGTTTGCATAACTTCAATAGGGCTCTTTTCACTATATTTAGAACCTAATATTACTGGTGCCTTCTTTTTAATAAATCAGATTGAGATGAACCTATTTAAAAGGAGACCCCAAATATTAGAATTGCTTTGGCAGGAAAACTTGGGAAACAAAATTATTTCTAATAATTTCTAAAATTGATTTAATGAGATGACCACACAAAGCAGAAATATAGTCTGACAGATGTCAGGGCAGAGAAGGCATCATTCCGTTTGGTCTAGGCATTGATCTCGTTTTGGCTCAGGAGAGTCCTCCTATCTCAGAACAGTCTTTCATCATCCCTGGTCTAGGGTTCTGAGAAGAATAATCTGATATTAAGGCCAGCTTGAAATTGAGTTCACTCTAGATCTGACCCAGCATAATCCTGCAAGCCCTCAAATCTATTACAGAGTTTGCAGACTGAAAGAGAGTCTAGCTAAGGCTTGCTCCTCATTCCCCGGATTTGATCTAATCCAGCAAGCCTTTTTATGACCTTTGACCTCAGTGTGTTCAGTACTTTGTCAGATCACTTTTACTCATCATCATTGTTCCAGTACTGCAAGGAGTCTGTACATTTGTTTATTTCCTATCACACAGGAATGAAACAGAACTATGTAATATGTGTACGTGTGTGTGTATATATATATACATATATAGCAATACATATTTATATAAGTTTTGCTGAGGAGGAATTACCACAAGAATACCACAAGTAAACCGATTTCTTGAAGTAAAGGAGTGACAGTGTTCTCTTGCCTTTGGCTATGTAGCTCATGAGAAGGTGTGGGTCAGCAGAAAGCTAGCTGTCAGTTGTGATCATAGTGAAGCATAAACTCGGAGGTAACACATTCACCTCTTGTTTGGACACTGCCAACTTTAGTGGTTAATTATAAGTATGAAATGTGGGTATGTCTTCTATCCTGTGTACAGTTTAACTGTGTATAAACATGATTTGAACTCCTGGCTTATGAGGTGTGGTTGTTGAATGTATTAGCCTTAATCTTAAGACTCACTAGATTTCAAAAATTGGATTATGATATTGATATATTTCTCATTTTGATTCAGTGAGTGATGTCCAGTGCCACGGATGAGCTTCTGAAAGCATGGGTACCAAGTTACCTATTGATGTGTTGGTAATTTGGTTAAAGTCAGATCAGCAGCTTGGGGTTTTGTTTTAAAATGAGTACTTTAAAAATAATATTCCTTCAAGTATTCATAACCAAGCAACAGTTGAATTTAATTCAGTCGTCACCATGGATACATATTTTGGTCTATAATGATATTGAGGATTTTTTTTAAAGCTTAGTTTTGCTACAGATTTTGAAATGATTCCATGTATGAGTAAATGAAGTATTAAGCCTACTTTAGATCTAATATTAATAGATCTAGTGAGCTTTGTTTTCTAAACTTGGAGAAATGTTCAGATAGGAAAAAGTCTCTTCTTTGAGCACCTATTTTAAATTTTATAATAATCATATGTCCCTAAGACATCAAACATGCTAATTTTACTGAGCTTGTATTTTTATTTGAAATATTCTATTTGATATTAAAATGTGAGAAAAATTAAAACTCAATTTTGAGAAGTTTGAAGTTGATACTCTTTAGCAAAGCTATTATATTTGAAATAATTGAACTGGAATATTTTAACCCAATAAGGATGTATTTTGCTTAAGCTAGTAGAACTATTCCTTAAAGTTACTCCTCTGAACAAGGAGTAAAATTTATACATACGAAATTTGTGACTAAAGATTTTGATTTTTACTGGACCTTATATTATTGTAAAACAAAAAATTGAACCTTTTAAAAAATACTGAATATTATTTCATAAACTTTTGAAATTATGTTAATTTTAGTCCCTGAAACTGAATTATATTCAGTCGTATTACCTTGTTGTTTAAAATCTTGTTTGATTATTGGCACAATCATTCTGAGTCACATCAACAAATCACTATTTTTAAGGAATAATTTCTATATTGTTTCTTCAGACCTTATTTAATCCTAATAAGACTGTGGTGAAGATGTTTGTTGTGATATATGATTTACGAGATATGCCAGCCAATCATCAGACATTCCTACGACAAAGAACTTTTTCTGTACCTGTTAAACAAGAAGTGAAGAGAAGTGTTAATAAAGAGAACATCCGACACACAGAAGAACGGTTATTACGCTACCTCATACATCTGAGGTAATGCTTCAAATTAATATGAAAATGTTACTTTAGAACAACTCTGAAATTTTTAGTTTTTTTTTTAAACTGTGACTCTAACTAGACCAGTGTCCCTTGGGACTTTGCTTAGCTTGGGGACTCTTGATGATGTGCCAAGATGCCGAAAGTACATGACATACCTTCCTGTGGTTGTTATTACTTGTTGAATTAAGGAAGTTTTCATTTATAGCTGTTTAATATAAAATATTTTATGCCAAAACAAATGCATCTGGGGCAATGAAACACATTTTCTAAATGAATACTATTTTAAAATGTAATACGAGGGCCGGGTGCAGTGGCTCACACCTGTAATTCCAGCACTTTGGGAGGCCGAGGTGGGCGGATCATCTTCAGGAGTTTGAGACCAGCCTGGCTAACATAGTGAAACCCTGTCTGTACTAAAAATACAGAAATTACCTGGGCGTGGTGGTGGGCTCCTGTAATCCCAGCTACTCAGGAGGCTGAGGCAAGAGAATCGCTTGAACCCGGGAGGTGGAGGTTGCAGTGAGCTAAGATCACACCATTGGACTCCAGCCTGGGTGACAAGAGTGAGACTCCGTCTCAAAAAAAAAAAAAAAAAAAAAAAAAAAAAAAAAAAAAAGTAATGCAAGCCGTATAAATCATTCTATATTTTTCTTTTTCTTTTTTTTTTTTTTTTTTTTTTTTTTGAGACGGAGTCTTACTCCATTGCCAGGCTGGAGTACAGTGGCGCAATCTTGGCTCACTGCAACCTCCGCCTCCTGGGTTCAAGTGATTCTCCTGCCTTAGCCTCCCGAGTAGCTGGGACTACAGGTGCCCACCACCACACTCAGCTAAATTTTTGTATTTTTAGTAGACACGGGGTTTCACTATGTTTGCCAGGATGGTCTCAATCTCTTGACGTCATGATCCACCCGCCTCCGCCTCCCAAAGTGCTGGGATTACAGGCATGAGTCACCACGCCCAGCCAAATCATTCTATATTTTTCAATAGCCATGTTTAAAAAGTAATAAACAGGTAAATTAATATGTTTTATTTAGCTCAACCTATCCAAATTTTACCATTTGAATATATAACTGATATAAAAATTACCAATGAGATATTTAATATCACTAACTCCTTGAAATCAAGTATGTATTTTACACTTAAATTTGAGCTAGCTACATTTCAAATGCTCAATAACCACATATGGCTAATGGCTACTGTATTGGAAAGAGAAGTTCTTAAACTTCATTCATTTCTTCAACTGATGTTTATGGGCCAGGCGTGCTTCTAGACACTAGCAAAACAGCAGTGACAAAAATCTGCTCTCGTAGAGCTTATACTCTAGTCCTTCCATTATAAATATCTTTCCCTCTAACTTTTACTACCCAACTCATGGTTCAGGGTTGTGAGAAGCCACTTGTTTGCTCTTGAGGTCAAAGTTGTCAGTATACCAGGGTAAGGTTTTCAGCCCTGAAATCCTAGTTTAGCTCTCAGGATCAATGAGCGAATTGATTGGTTAAAAGAGGGCTCAGTAGACTTTTGCCTGTAACTCTGTTTCTAATAATTGTCTGATCCCTTCCATAGAAAGTCCTCAGTCACATCAGTGATGTTTATCTTAGGCTAACTCCTTACAGTAAGGAGCGTTACTCATCAGGAGGAGTCAACTTTCATCTCAGGTCCAGGCAGAATACTTCTTCAATCTGTTATTGCTGATGGTGACCACCTGCTATCTTTCTTTTTTTTTTTTTTTTGAGACGGAGTCTGGCTCTGTCGCCCAGGCTGGAGTGCAGTGGCCGGATCTCAGCTCACTGCAATCTCCGCCTCCCAGGTTTACGCCATTCTCCCGACTCAGCCTCCCGAGTAGCTGGGACTACAGGTGCCTGCCACCTCGCCCAGCTAGTTTTTTGTACTTTTTAGTAGAGATGGGGTTTCACCATGTTAGCCAGGATGGTCTCGATCTCCTGACCTTGTGATCCGCCCGTCTCGGCCTCCCAAAGTGCTGGGATTACAGGCTTGAGCCACTGCGCCTGGCCCTATCTTTCTTTCTATATGCCTTGCAGTGGTGATCTGGAGTGAAAAAGCAGCGAGCTGTACACTCAAGTCCCATACATGAAAGTCTGTTAATTATTCTTTCCAAAGCACTATTTAATTAGTTCTTTCATCTCAGTCTTCTGCCTGTTGTTCTGTATGCAAAAGACATGTTCAGCCAGCGTAATGTATTTAAACCAAACCTGATACTACCTGATGTAAGCCACATGAGAAATGTTACACAGATTGTGGGAATGAAAAATCTATGAAAAACAGACTTGGAAAACTTTTTTTAAAAGACATGGTATGGCCAGGCGCGATGGCTCACACCTATAATCCCAGCACTCTGGGAGGCCGAGGCGGGCGATCACCTGAGGTCAGGAGCTGAAGACCAACCTGGCCAACATGGTGAAACCCCATCTCTACTAAAAATACAAAAATTAGTCAGGCGTGGTGGTGGACGCCTGTAATCCTAGCTCCTCAGGAAGCTGAGGCAGGAGAATTACTTGAACCTGGGAGGCAGAAGTTGTAGTGAGCTGAGATCGCGCCACTGCACTCCAGCCTGAGCAAAGGAGCAAGACTCTGTCTCATAAATGAATGAGTGAATAAATGAATGACATGGTATGAAATTGCAGACTATGAGAATACCTCCCAACCTAGAAAAAGATTCAACCCTCTCTGGTTAAACTTGCATTTGACACCATTCCTCTTGAAGTTTAACAACCATAGCTAATTGTAACCAATACTGGCCAGAGTAAAAATCAGCCACCTTAGCTTTTATAATCTCCACATGATGATAGGACATTTTAAAGAAACCTTTTTAGGGAAAACGGTATACTTCCCAAAGAATGTTCTCCTTCAGTTTGGAAAGGTGAAAAACTTCAGAGAGGAGGGAAGAGTAAGCCCAGTCAGAGCCAGTCTGCTTTAACATACAGAGCTGTAACCACTACATCTTTCAGCTAGTTCAGGAGTAAAATCCACAAACCCAGAGAGTATTTATGCTATGCCAAGGGAAAAACAAAGAGAAGTTAACACTACAGGGTATGTTTGTCTGTTTGGTAGGTAAGTTAATGTGAGTGAAGATTCCAAATCCCTGCACTGTATTACAGATATTAGCAGTGGATAGAAACAGTTTCATATACGGTTTTGATAGCCATTTTCATTTTACTGCTAACTTTTCTCTTGACTTTTGATGGTGGCTGGGTTTTACTTAGCCTAACCACTGTTGATTACAGTTTTTTATCATCTGCCCCAAATCATGGGAGGCTAAGTTGTGTGAAATGGGTCTATGGAGCTAGAAGATGCCAGGGCTACAGAGCCCAAATGTAATGTTGTTGAGTAATGTGAGTGAACTGCCATGTGAACCTGCAGATGAGGAAAGGTGTGTGTACTGTGGAGTCAGGGAGGAAAAGTAAGATTCTATTTGACACTCAAGATTTACAGGAAGAAGCGTCTCAGGCTTTGAGGGAAGGAAAAGGAGTATGAGGTATTTAGGGAATGGTAAGAGAGCACGTTTAAATAAAAGCATATGCTTTGGTCTTTAGAAAAGACCTTAAATATCATGTTAAATAGTTAGTGTTGACCTAATATTGTAGCAAGATTAGTTCTTCCTGCTTTCAAATTTTAATTATTGTAGTTTATTTTAAAGACTCATTCTCTGAAATGTTTTATATTTTGTTTATTTGTTTAGGTTCCAGAGTTCTAAATCTGGAAAGATCTACCTCCATAGAGATGTACGGCTCCTGTTCTCTAGAAAGTCAATGGAGGTTGATAGCGGTGCTGCATATGAACTCAAATCTTACACTGAATCGCCAACAAACCCTCAGTTTTCACCAAGATGTTGATAAGGAGTGATGATTTAAAGTATTTACTCAGTACCCAAGTTTGCAAGTAAAAATTAGCATAGAATGGAGTGTACCAAATTAACAATCAGGAGAGTGGATCCTCTCCCGTTATCCTGGACCAGTTTTTATGAAAGGATTCCTGAAATGAAATCCATATATTCCACGTAGACTGGAAAAACTCATGTCCTAATACTTTTTGTACTGTTGAAACCACTTCATTGGATGTGTTGCAATAGCAAAACCCCCAGTTAGATTAGTGTTTACACATTTTATTTCTCAGTTATTTAATATTTAATGTTTTCCTTAATACTCAAGTGATGTTTGTCTCTAGTGTTCTAATGTAGCACAAATCCTATGTAAAATCATACTATGTATTTTTGACATTAATGTTGAAATCTGAAATATATGCACAAGTCTTTAATTTTGTGTGATGTGTTAAGTGCTGTTCATTTAAGTTATTGAAAATGAGAATAAAATGTTGAGCTTCTTTAAAATTAACACACTATGCAAGCATGTGTACTTCTTATATCTCTCATGTTTAGTTTTCATAACACCATATCCAGGTTGCTATCTCACATAGTAGCCCTTTAACATATTGTATTAGCAGTGCAATGTGGACTAAGCTGCTTCACATTCCCTTTGCAAGTTCAGATCATCATGCCCATTCATAGCCAGGATTCCTTATCCCCCAAACAGTTCTATTTTTCCTTAATCACTACTATAGAGTCTTTACATTAAATTACTGTCCTATGCTAGATAATTTTCTCAAACTGTTAAAAGAATATGTACTTTGAAAACAAATTAGTATTTATATTGTAAATATATGCAAAAAAAACTAAGACACGTGTACTTGGCTTTTATTTGTAGATGAGACATTTATGTGATTGAGTGAATTAGCCATTAGGCATTTTCATTCTAGCTCTACAGCTGCAAAGAGGGAGGGGAAGATGTCTTGAGTCTTGTTCCCAGTTGATCACTAAGCACATCAGAAGTCTGTCTTCCAACACCCTTGGAAAAAACAGGGTGGTTTTTAGATGTTCGTGCTCAGACAGTGGGCAACAGCAGATTAAATAACAAGGCAAAAATACTAGGGATGCTGGTAGAAATCTATGACTGCAAGTTAAAAAAACATACCACTCAAGTAGGCCAGACCCAGGAGACCTGGGAATCTAGAACCTGGTAAGCAGTCTGGAATTGGGAAAGGGGAAAGTCTACTTTCGGACCCAGGCATTAGACAGACTGCTTAAGAGAATCTATCTGTCCAGCTGGTGAGTGTGTGGCTGCAGGCCAGCAGACTGTGGAATGGCAAGCAGATACCTCTTAATATATTTCTTTTAAAATACCAGTTTAAAAAGGCTATTTATATTCCATAAAACTAAAAAAAAATATCTTTCAGTGGTGCAAATTTATGAAGATTGTTTTCAATCTTTAGACTGTGTGGAAAACAGATGGGACAAGGACCCAAAGGTTTGGATTGTAGTCCCAGCTCTAATGGTATCTGATGGAACTGACTCCAGGAATCCCCTAATGTTTCCAGGTATGTGTGATTGAGAAAATGTGGCGAGAGTATGATTAATGTGCCTTCTCTTCTTAAATTCTGTTATCTAATTCTTGAAATAAGTATTTCAATATATAAATCTAGATATGCATGTGGTAAAAGTCAATATTGATAATTTTATATAAAACTTGGAAAACATCAAAAACATTTTTAAATTTCTTTTTTGACCTCTCCAGTAAAGTTTACCCAAAAAATAGTCACATACTTGTGTGCAGGTGTCTTTTTGCATGGATACCACACTGCAGTCTTTCCGGAATTCTTTCTAGTACATGGTCTTCCAACCTTTCTGAGCAGTTTTTAGAAACTTTGAAGTTGAATGGAACACCTGGGTGCATCCTGTGCTTTCTTCCTGGTAAGTTTGTGCAGAGCAAGCACGTGCTGACCTTTTGCTCCTCTACTTCTTAGGGCCTTTTTCACTTATGTTTTTCCTCTGTGAGGTAAAATTACCCAGCGTCTGTTCTCACTTGCCCTGGCATTATCTCTATCACACTGGTTCTTTTTCTACCCTTGTGTAGTTATAGGCCAAGGCATTACCACATCTCTATTATCTGTATTCAATTATATCACTAGATTATATAACAGTTGAGTGTTGGCATGCACAGAAAGACCAGCAGACAACCAACATTGTTACCTGTGATAGATACTAGAGATCTTACTGCAGGCCCAGTTGGCAGTGTTGCAGATCAATAAAATGAGTCATAACTGATAACTAACTCCCTTTAAAAATGAACTACGGTTGGGAGGCCGAGGCGGGCCGATCATGATGTCAGGAGATCGAGACCATCCTGGCCAACATGGTGAAACCCCATCTCTACTAAAAAAAAAACAACACACACACAAAAAATTAGCCAGGCGTGGTTACGCATGCCTGTAGTCCCAGTTACTCTGGAGGCTGAGGCAGGAGAATGGCGTGAACCTGGAAGTTGGAGCTTGCAGTGAGCCAAGATCGCGCCACTGAACTCCAGTCTGGGAGACAGAGTGGGACTTCGTCTCAAAAAAAAAAAAAGGAACTGTGGATCACAAATAACCTGTGGAGATTGTCTTCGATTACAACGCTAAAATCTGTCATGAGAATTAAAAAAATCGAAGTGATGAAATGAGGTCTAGCTGGAAAATACCCAACAGAAGGTTCTCCCCTCTTGCCATTTTCCCTCACCAGATCTGTCATTCCCTGAGGGCTAACGAAGGGGAAAATTTCTCCTTCAAAGGCTTCATCTTTGAAATCCTCACTCTTTCCTAATTAACTTTGTGAATAAAGTGGTGATTCTTTCTGACTTAATTTATAAAATACATGTCTATTATAAAAAATGTTCACACCATATAAGTATATAACGTAAATGAAAAAGTCCCCTCCCTCAAGTTGATCTTTGCAGCTACTGCTTTAACAGGGCTGGTGACTGCTGAAAATTTGGTATGTGATACACCATATGGTTTACTAGACCTAGGAAAACAGGATCAATCTAAATGGAAGTAGGCTTTTCATATTGGTGAGCATTAACTCTAAATCCCTAGACTATCCCTGTATAGCACTGGAATCAGCCCCTTCTACTCCATCATGGGCTATCTGTGGGAGATACGGCAAAAATGTGGACATGGGAAGAAGGAAGAGAACATATAAATGCTTGCAATGTGCTAGGCATTGTACAGGCAGTTTATATGTCACTGAGTCCTTAAAAACCATGCTTCAGAAAAAGAGTGAAAATTCTACAGTTATTCTCCAGTTAAAAGGGGGTTTGAAGCTTGCCCAAGGTCATACTGGCAATAAGTAGAAGAACTAGAATTCAAATCTGAGTTAAAGAGTGTCTTTTTCACTCTACTACACTGATATTTTGCCTTTTTTCCTCATTTCCATTGTATTTTTCCACCAGAAATATACTTTCCATCAATAGTCTTGGAAGTAAAGATAATAACTTTCCACGTGGTAAGTGAGGTATAGTAAGGAAATGCCTACCTCAAGTGTCCAATTTTTTTAAAACCTACAACTTTGGGAATGAATATCCTAATGCATCTCAGAGGCTATTCAACGTAATATACTGTCAGGAGGCATGAGGTAAAGATTCAGTTTTTCAGGTCTCTTCCAGATTCCCTTTTACCCTATTGTTCACTGTATTGTTTTGTTTTGTTTTTGTTTTTTGAGATGGAGTCTCGCTCTGTCACCCAGGCTGGAGTGCAGTGGCATGATCTTGGCTCACTACAACCTCCGCCTCGCAGGTTCAGTTGATTCTTCTGCCTCCGCCTCCTGAGTAGCTGGGCACTGCCACCATGCCCAGCTAATTTTTGTATTTTTAATAGAGACAGGGTTTCACCATGTTGGCCAGGCTGGTCTCAAACTCCTAACCTCAAGTGATCCACTCACCTCTGCCTCCCAAAGTGCTGGGATTACAGGCGTGAGCCACCACACCCAGCCCTTTATTTTTAATGTATTCAAAATTTTCCTGTTCCAACCACTAAGTCTAGAGAAGCGGGATCATCCACTTTCTAAGTTCCACTTTCAACATGCAAGTTGTTGAAACTGCTGTTTACAGTTCTCTGACCTGTTTATTCAGTTAATAATTTCTGGGCTTTGCTCACAGAAATCACCATTCATCCCAGGATTTTTGGTGTTCAGTATCTCACTTGGTTTCCCTGAGTTGATTTTCCAGTCTCTTCCTCTCATTCAAAATGTGTTCTGTGCTTGGTGTTTGCTGCACTCTGATGGTGCAGGCGGACTTCCTCTCTCAATTGTTTGAGGACTGAATGGAGGGAGACATTACTTCATCTCCTTACTCCTATAAACTCTTGAACTAGGCCAACTAAACCTCAAAAGGAACCCTGTTCTTTTTAAAGCTTTTATACACCTATCAAGTTCCAAATCAAAAAAAATATTTTGTGCGTGTATGCATCAGAATCACCAGGGGAACTTTGGTTAAACATCAGTTCTTGGACCTTGCCACAAACTTAATGAGAATCTCTGTCTAAAGGGTCACTCTGTGATTCTATTCCCTATGGCTAATAGAATTAATTAAAAATTCAATTCCTTGGTTGCCCTAGTTACATTTCAAATGCTCAATAGTCATATGTAGCTAGTGGCTACTGTATTTGAGAGCACACACATAGAACAGTTCCATCACACAAAGTGCTATGAGACAGCACTAATCTAGAATACACACATACCTTGGAGATGTTGCAGGTTTGGTTCCAGACCACAACAATATAGTAAGTCATACACGTTTTTTTATTTCCAGTGCATATAAAAGTTACATTTGGCTGAGCGCAGTGGCGCACTCTGTAATCCCAGCACTTTGGGAGGCTGAGACAAGTGGATCACCTGAGGTCAGGAGTTCAAGACCAGCCTGACTAACATGGTGAAACCCCATCTCTACTAAATACAAAAAATTAGGCATGGTGGCGCATGCCTGTAATCCCAGCTACTTGGGAGGTTGAGGCAGGAGAATCAGTTGAACCCGACAGGCGGAGCTTGCAGTGAGCTGAGATCATGCCATTGCACTCCAGCCTGGGCAACAAGAGTGAAACTCCCCTCAAAATAATAATTTTTAAAAGTTCTGTTTATACTATATTATACCTTAGAAGTGTGCAATAACATCATGTCTAAAAAGTATGCAATAGCATCATGTCTAAAAACACACCCTAAACAAAAAACAGATGATGGGGCTGGGCATGGTGGTTCACACCTGTAATCCAAGCACTTTGGGAAGCTGAGACAGGTAAATCACTTGACGCCAAGAGTTTGAGATTACAGTGAGCCAAGATCACTCCAGCTTTGGTGACAAGTGAGACCCTGTCTGTAAAAGAAATAAAAAATAGTTTATTGTCATTTGAGCTCAGGAGTTCAAGGTTACAGTGGCCTATGATGGCACCTCTGAACTCCAGCCTGGGTGACAATGTGAGACCTTGTCTCAAAAAAAAAATTAATCTATTGCTAAAAAATACTAACAATCATCTGAGCCCTCAAGAAGTCATAATCTTTGCTGGTGGAGGATCTTGCCTTGATGTTGATGGCTGCCAACTGGTCAGGGTAGTGGTTGCTGAAGGTTGGAGTGGCTGTGGGAATTTCTTAAAATAGACATCAATGAAGTTTCTCATCAATTGACTCTTCCTTTCACACAAGATTTCTCTGTAGCATGCAAGGCTGTTTGATAGCATTTTACCTACCCACAATAGAACTTGTTTCAAAATTGGAGTCAGTCCTCTCAAACCTGGCCACTGCTTTATGAGCTAAGTTTATATAATATTTTAAAACCTTTTGTTGTAGCAATCAATCTGAAAACAAAAACAATTACATTTACAATAGTTACAAAAAAAGTAAAATACCTAGGAATAAATTTAAGCAAAGAAGTGAAAGACCTCTATGAGGAAATTTATAAAACACTGATGAAAGAAATTGAAGAGAACACACCATGAGCTATCCCTTGCTCATGGATTGGAACAGTTAACATTGTTAAAATGTCTATACTACCCAAATTGTGCTACAAAACTATAGTAACCAAAACAGAATAGTATTGGCATAAAAACAGACACGTAGACCAAAGGAACAGAAGAGAGAACCCAGAAACAAATACACAGCCAACCCATTTTTGACAAAGATTCCCAGAACATACACTGGGGAAAGGACAGTTTCTCTAGTAAATGGTGCTGGGAAAATGATATCCATACGTAGAAGAATGAAATTAAATCCTTATCATTTACCATATACAAGAATCAAGTCAAAATGGATTAGAGATTTAAATGTAAGACCTAAAACTACTAAAAAAACACATTGGGTAAATGCTCCAGGACGTTGGTCTGGGCAAAGACTTTTTAGGTAACACCTCAACAGGTGTTGCACAGGCAACAGGCCGGGTGCGGTGGCTCATGCCTGTAATCCCAGCACATTGGCAGGCCGTGGTGGGCGGATCACCTGAGGTCAGGAGTTCGAGACCTGTCTGACCAACATGGTGAAACCCCATCTCTACTGAAAATACAAAAATTAGCCAGGCACGGTGGCTCATGCCTGTAATCCCAGCTACTGGGAAGGCTGAGGCAGAAGAATTGCTTGAACCCGAGAGGCAGAGGTTGCAGTGAGCTGAGATCGCACCATGGCACTCCAGCCTGGGCGACAGAGCGAGGCCCTATCTCTAAAAGAAACAAACAAAAAAAGCACAGGCAACAAAAGCAAAAATAGACAAGTGGGATTACATCAAGCTAAAAATCTTCTGCATAGCAGAGAAAACAAATGAAGACAAGAGAAGCTACAAACTTTGCAAACTTCCATCAAACAAGAGATTGAATATATAAGGAACTCAAACAATAGCAAAAAAAAAAAAAAAAAAAAAAACCCAAATAATTCAATTTTAAAATGCACAAAAGACCTGACTGGACATTTCTCAAAAGAAGACATATGGCTGTGTCCAGTGGCTCACACCTATAATCCCAGCACTTTGGGAGGCCAAAGTGGGCAGATCACTTGAGCTCAGAGTTCAAAACCAGCCTGGATACCACAGTGAGACTCTGTCTACAAAAAACTACAAAATTAGCTATGCGTGGTGGCACACACTTGCAATCCCAGCTACTTGGGAGGCTGAGGCGGGAGGATTGTTTGAACCTGGGAGGTGGAGGTTGTAGTGAGCCAAGATCACACCACTGCACTCCAGCCTGGACAACCAAGTAAGACTCTGTCTCAAAAAAAAAAAAACAAACTTTTTAGTTAAAAAAAAAAAAGGAAAGAATTCAGATCCTTGGCCAAGTACAGTGACTCATACCTGTAATCTCAGCACTTTGGGAGGACAAGGTAGGTGGATCACTTGAGGTCATCAGGAGTTTGAGACCAGCCTGGTGAAACCCTGTCTAAAAATTAACCAGGTGTGGTGGTGTATCCTGTAATCCCAGTGACTCAGGAGGCTGAGGCACGAGAATCGCTTGAACCCAGGAGGCACAGGTTGCAGTAAGCCACTGCATTCCAGCCTGGGTTGGCAGAGTGAGACTCTGTCTCAAAAAAAAAAAAAAAAAAGAAGAAGAAGAAGAAGAAGGAAAGAAAGGAAATCAGTGTATCAAAGAGATATCTGCACTCCCATGTTTACTGCAGCACTATTCACGATAGCCAAGATATGGAGTCAACCTAGGTGTACATCAGTGGATGAATAGATATAGAAAATGTAGTATACATACATAATGGAATATTACTCAGCCATAAAAAAGAATGAAATTCTGTCATTTGCAGCAACTGGATGGAATTTGGGGTCATTATATTCAGTGAAATAAAACAGACAGAGGAAGTCAAATGTAGCATGTTCTCATTCATATGGGAGCTAAAAAAAAAAAAAAGTGGATCTCATGGAGGTAGAGAGAGGAATGGTGATTACCAGAAGCTGCGAAGGAAGTGGGAAGAGGAGGATGAAGAGAGGTTGGTAATGAGTACGAATGAAGTTTTTGTTGTCATTTCAACAACATTCACAACATCTTCATCAGGAGTAAATTCCATCTCAAGAAACCAGTTACTTTGCTCATCCATAAGAAGCAACTCTTCATCCATTCAAATTTTATCATGATATTGCAGTAATTCAGTCACATTGTCAAGTTCCACTTGTAGTTCTCTTGCTCTTTTTGTCACATCCACAGTTACTTCCTCCACTGAAGTCTTGAATACCTCAAAGTCATCCATGAGGGTTGGAATTAACTTCTTCCAAATTTCTGTTAATGTTGATACAATGACCTGCTCCCTTGAATCACAAATGTTCTTAATAGCATCTAGAATGGTGAATTCTTTCCAGAAGGTTTTCAGTTTAGTTTTCCCACATCTATAAGATGAATCACTGTATATGACAGCTATAGCTTTACAAAATGGATTTCCCATTAAGACTTGAAGCACTTTGGGAGGCCAAGGCAGGTGCATCACCTAAGGTCAAGAGTTCGAAACCAGCCTGGTCAACATGGCAAAACCCCGTCTCTACTAAATATTAAAAAATTAGCCAGGCGTGCTGGCAAGTGCCTGCAAATCCCAGCTACCCAGGAGGCTGAGGCAGGAGAATCGCTGGAACCCAAGAGGCAGAGGCTGCAGTAAGCTGAGATTGCACACGCTGCACTCCAGCCTGGGCAACAGAGCAAGACTGCATCTCAAAGAAAAAAAAATAGACTTGAAAGTTGAAATTATTCCTTGATATATGGGCCACAAGATGGATGTTGTGTTAGAACGCATGAAAACACATTAATCTCCTTGTACACCTCCTCTGGGGCTCTTAGAAAAGTGCATTGTTAATGAGCTATAATATTTTGAAAGGATTTTTTTTCTTTCTGAGCAGTAGGTCTCAATAGTGAGCTTAAAATATTAACTAAACCAAACTAAATCATGTTCTAAACAGATGTGCTGTCATCCAGGCTTTGTGGTTCCATTTACAGAGCACAGGTAGAGCAGATTTAGAACCCTAGGATTTTCAGAATAGCAAATGAGCATTGGCTTCAGCTTAAAGTCACCAGCTGCAATAGCCCCTAAGAAGAGAGCCAGCCTGTCTTTTGAAGCTTCGAAGCCAGGCATTGACTTCTCTCTAGTATGAAAGTCCTGGATGACATTTTCCAACAGAAAGTCGTTTTGTCCACACTGAAAATCTGTTGCTCACTATAGCCCCCTTCGTCAATTAGCTTAGCTAGATCTTCTGGATAACTTGCCGCAGCTTCTCCATCAGCACTTTCTACTTTACCTTATACTTTTATGTTATGAAGATGGCTTCTTTCTTTAAACTTCACGAACTCACCTATGCTAGCTTCATACTTTTCTTCTGCAGCTTCCTCACCTCTCTGAGACTTCATAGAATTGAAGACAGTTAAGCCCTTGCTCTGGATTAGGCTTTGACTTAAAGGAATGTTGTGGCTGGTTTGCTCTCTATACAGATCACTAAAACTTGGACTATATCAGCAATAAGGCTGTCTCGTTTTCATATCATTCATGTGTTCACAGGAGTAGCACTTTCAATTTCCTTCAATAACTTTTCCTTTGCATTCGTAACTTGGCTAACTCTTCGGCACAAAAGGCCTAGTTTTTGGCTGTCTCAGCTTTTGACATGCTTTCCTCACTAAGCTTAATCATTTCCAGCTTTTAAAAAAATTTTAATCTATTTATTTGTTTATTTAGAGATCAGGTTATGAGACTGGCTAATTTTTGTATTTTTGGTAGAGATGAAGTTTACCATATTGCCAAGGCTGGTTTCAAACTCCTGGACTCAAGCAATCCACCAGCCCCAGCCTCTCAAAATGCCGGGATTACAGGCGTGAGCCACCGCACCTGGCCATTTCTAGCCTTTGATTTAAAGGAAGAGATATGCAACTCTTCCTTTCACTTGAACACTGAGAGGCCATTGTAGGGTTACTATTTGGCCTAATATCAATATCGTCGTGTCTCAGGAGGGGATAGGGAGGCCCAAGGAGAGACAGACAGGGGAATGCTGGTTGGTGGAGCAGTCAGAGCATACACGTTTGTCGGTTAAGTTCACTGTCTTATTTGGGAGTGGTTTGTGGTACTCCCCCAAAATTACAACAGTAATATCAAAGATAACTGATCACAGATCATTATAATAGATGTAATAATAATGAAAAAGTTTGAAATATTGCAAGAATTACCCAAATATTACACACAGACACAAAGTGAGCACATGGTGTTGGAGAAATGGCACCTATAGAGGCTGGAGGCAGGGTTGCCAGAAACCTTCAATTTGTGAAAAACGCAGTATCTAGAAGTACAATCAAATGAAGCCCAAAAAAAGAAGGTATCCCTAGATGGCAGTTGAAACTATGAATGTCCAGTGGACCCAGTGGCTCAAGTCTGTAATCCCAGCACTTCGGGAGGCTGAGGCAGGCGGAGCACTTGAGGCCAGGAGTTTGAGACCAGCCTGGCCAAGAAAGCAACACCCCGTCTTTACAAATTACTATTAGTAGTAGTATTTGAGACAGTTTTGCTCTTGTCGCCCAGGCTGGAGTGCAGTGATGTGATCTCAGCTCACTGCAACCTCCACCTCCTAGGTTTGAGCAATTCGCCTGCCTCAGCCTCCCGAGTAGCTGGGATTACAGCTGCCCACCACCATGCCCAGCTAATTTTTGTATTTTTAGTAGAGACAGGGTTTTATCATGTTGGCCAGGCTGGTCTCGAACCCCTGACCTCAAGTGATCCGCCCACCTCAGCCTCCCAAAGTGCTGGGATTACAGGTGTGAGCCACCACACCTGGCCTACAATTATTAAAAATACAAAAATTAGCCAGGCATGGTGACATGTGCCTGTGGTCCCAGCTACTTGGGAAGCTGAGGCAGGAGAATCACTTGAACCTAGGAGGCAGATTGCAGTGAGCTGAGATCGTGCCACTGCACCCCAGCCTGGGTGGCAGAGTGACACTTTGTCTCAAAAAAAAAAAAAAAAAGCTATGAAGGTGGAAGTTATTTCCTGGAGGCTGTGTAAACCTAGAAAAGAAGGGAATCCAAGGACAGAACTGTTAGAATCCTCCCATTAAGAGGCAGGTTAAGATTCAACAGGGAGGTTAAGTAGGAGGAAATCCATGAGACAATAGTATCCTGGAGATCAAGAGAAGGGAGTTTTGAGAAACAGGGTGCTGGGGACCAGTGTGCCGTTGTACACATTAAGGTTCATAATGATGCAGAGTGGTGTTAGTTGGGAAAGAATGACTTTCCAGGCAGTCCTCATAGTGGAGCGTTGCCCATGGTGAATTCTTCATTTGACCAAAGTCTGCCCTCCAGAAATTCAAACTTCCCCTCCTGCGAGTGTCACTATCAGAAACACATTCTTTTTATCCAAGGTCACATAGCCAATTAAAAAAAAAGACCAGGTGTGGTGGCTCACGCCTATAATCCCAGCACTTTGGGAGGCCAAGGCGGGTAGATCACTTGAGGCCAGGAGTTCGAGACCAGTCTGAACAACACGGCGAAACCCTGTCTCTACTAAAAATACAAAAAATTATCTGGGTGTGATAGTGGGCAACTATAATCCCAGCTACTTGGGAGGCTGAGGCAGAATTGCTCGAACCCAGGAGGCAGAGGTTGCAGTGAGCCGAGATTGCACCATTGCACTCCAGCCTGGGTGATCTGTCTGAAAAACAAAAAGAAAAAAAAAATTTTTTTTTTCCTTTTTGTAGAGACAGAGATTCGCCATGTTGGCCAGGCTGGTCTTGAACTCCTGAGCTCAAGTGATTTGCCCACCTTGGCCTCCCAAAGTGCTGGGATTACGAGTGAGCCACTGTGCCCGGCCACAGCAATTTTCTTGAGGCTGCGTTTCATCATAAGTGTATGTCTATCAGATTTTAACCTAAGTTCACAAATACATTGATATAGGACATATACTAGAATGCCAATTTATTAATAAAAATACAATTGTTAAATGCTCCAGTTGGCCTAACTAGTGCATTCTTCTTTCTCTCTGCAGTTCTGCTTAAGGGAAAGGCAAATTTTCAGTATATTACTTTGTGAGTATAGAATGAGAACAAATATGTCGTTGATCTTATAGTTTCTCAGCTAGCCCAGCATGAGACATTCTTAAGGGGTATCTTTGTCAAACAGTTGGCCTGTTGAACCATTTTACTTTCAATACTTCCCTGGCTGACAAACACCTTCCTTTGTTTCTCCAAAAGGAGTGCAATATTAACTCTTTTTGTTTTTCTAGTTGCAATTCTAGTGCAATTCTTCCTGTCTGAGATTCTACATCCTGGTTGAGTTTCGATGGTTTCCAAACTCCTTATCCAGCCATTAGGGTCTTTCGATTGCTTCCCTGCCCCCAGAATTGCATTCATTTTCTGTGGTTTTTTACTAGTGTAACTCTTTGAGGGCAATCTTATTTCCAAGTTTCTGAGGGACATTTTGTTGGAACCGACAAACATTGCCAGTAAATTCAGGTATCAAGTAGAATGAGGATTCAATATGAAGCCGCAGGACTTGGCAAATGAAAGTGTCATTGGGGGAGCTCAATGCTAGCAGTTTGGGTAAGCTTGTGGGAGTGGACCCCCTGGGAGTGGACAAATGAATCTGAATTCCTTCGTTAGGTATTAGGAAGTGCTGGACCCTCAGAGTAAAATATAAGTAATTACAGACGAGATCCCTGCCCTGGTGTGGCTTATCTGAGCAGGAAAAGTGACCTAAAGTCACGACAATTGTCTAATGATACAGTTCGCGTTGTTGAGGAACTGTAGAGAGCTGTGACGGCCTGTAAGAGATGGCCTAGTGTAGAGGTTTAGGAAGGAAAGGTTCTGAGGCAGAGACGTAGGGCTGGAGATGTGAAGGCGTGGCAGAATGGAGGAAGGAGCTTTGGCGTGCCCAAAAGACAGCCTGTGTGGCTACAGAGCGGAGAGCGAGGAGAACAGAACTAGGCGAGGCTGGTTAAGTAGAAAGAGTAAAATAAAAAGCTCCTAGAACGAGGGGGCCAGAGTGAGCAGGAAAGGGCGGGGAGAGGCGGTTCCACTTAGAAACTACAATTCCCAGGAAGCATTAGGCAACCACAGACGGATGTGAGGTGAGGCGGGAGCGGCGACCTTTGAAGGAAAAAAGGAAGTGTTTGGACGACAGCGAGCGGGAGAAGCGGGGTCAAGTAGGTAGGGGCGCGGTGCGGGAGGGGCAGGCGGGCTCCGGCGTGCGAGGGCCTTGGCCCGCGGAGCGCTTCGCGGCTCCGTGTCGTCATAAGGCGGCGGCCATTTTTGCGGGCGGAGGTGGCCCGGCGGGCGCTGGAAGAGCTGGGCCGGGCGGCGGGCGGGCCTGAGGCGGGAGGCTGCCGGGTGGCCTCGGCCACCCGCTAATCGCATCTTTTCCCGGCGTCTCGTCTGCAGAGGGAGCACTATGTCTGCGGAAGTCCCCGAGGCAGCCTCCGCGGAGGAGCAGAAGGTGAGTGCGGGGGGCGTGGGGCGTGGGCCCTGGGCCCTGGCCGGGTCCGGGTCTGGCAGGCGGCCTGCTCCCGCCGGGCGGAGGGGCGCGCCCTGCATGCGGGGCCGAGGCGCATGAGGCCGAGGCTCCTGCGCCCCACCTTTGGCTTCCCGCAGTCACTGGCTGGCTAGTGCGCCGACGAACTGGGAGTTCCGACGTGCCCCGCGTGTACTCCGCGTGTACTCCGAATCGTGCCTCTTCTAACACCTCCGTGGGTCGCGGTGTTCCTCAGTCACTTACATTTACGCGAGCGCCCAGGACGCAGTCTGGGCGTAGAGCCTAAAGTTTTTTTGTGAGCGTCAGTTTGCTTAGGAAGTTTGATTTTTTTCTCTGAAGAACTCTCCAACTTCTTGTATTGTAAGCGTGCGGTTCACGCCAAAGGCAGTGCCTAGTGTGCGGGCCGCGATGTGGGCCGGGCTTGGTATTTCAGGGCCAACCTTTGTAACCATGGTCAGTGGGTACAGTCCGCCTTCAGTGCCTTCACCTGTAAAGGCGGAATCCTGGGGCTTGCCTCCCACGGCGGGGTGGGACCTAGAGGAGGTGAGTCACCTGCAGTGTTCAGCGCAGTCTGTGCTGGAAAAGGTTGCAGTCAATGGGACTCAGATACGGTACTCGACTAAAAATCGAAAGGGTGGAATTTTAAAATTTTACTCACGAAATTAATCAGGGTTTTATTGGAAACATAGGAATATTTTTAAAACGCACTTGTGTCTTCCTGATGTAGGGGAATAGGCCAGGAGTGTCAGTGTGGTTCAAATGATGAATATCAAGACTTTCTATTTATCTAGGCTAGTGTTTGTCTCTCCCATTGTAATTATTTCCACCACCCTGCTCTCCTAGGTAGGTGTGACTGGCCGAGAAGTGAGAAAGGGCCGAGGTATCCTGTTTCCTAAATTGTTTATCAACAATTTTTCTTACAAATCAGGTTGTGTTGTCGTTAAATACGATTTTGGTCTACTGCTTGACCTTCGTGCGGGTTTCTGCTTAATGTTGCGCTTATGTCCTAATTAAGTTGGGAATTGGATTAGTGTTCTAAGGCCATTCCATATGTTCTTAAAATTGTGTTAACTTCTCTTGAGTTGGGTGCTTCTGTTAGCATGTTAAAGTAATTGAAAAGCGAGAAAATAACATATAGCATAGGTAAAAGTCCAAGTTACCACATGATTTGAGAATATCCAGTGAAAATAGATATTTTTACACATTACCAAAAAAATGAATTTGGGGGCAAAAAATACGAATGTTGAAGATTGCAATCTTAAAAGGAGTATCAAGTATCACCTGCTTATTGTAAAAATACTTGTTGTGTTCATTATTGCTTGAAATTTAGGAACCCTAAAAAACAAGTGCCTCTCTGTGGTGTTTTGCCTTAAACACTGACATCAAACTTAGCATTAACTTCTGGTGCACAGTAGTGTGCTGTGTAATTGTCTTTGATAAGTTCTGTTAGTGTGTTGCCAAAGTATGCAGTGTTGATTTCTAGAGTGTAAATACTTTTACTTGGAAAAGCCTAATGTATCTTTTAACAATACTAAGGGTAGCTTGAACGTTTTCTCTTATTGATTGTCTACATTAAACATTTATTTAAGGTGCTTTGGTTTTAGCTGCTGTCATTAAAATCAACTAAAGTGTGTTAGGAATATAATGTTCCTTCTTAAATTCAGGATTGACTGTGAATGCGAAGTGCCTGTGGCATGGATAGTGTCCCTAACCATGAAGAAAATGTGCACAGTCACTTCTGTGTTCCTGTGGGCCAAATCACCTGTTTCTTCTATTTGGAAGATCAGTTCGATGACCTAAAAAATTGAGTTATTGTCTGTGTACCCAATTGACCTTCCACTTAAAGCCAAAGTATTCAGCTAAAAATACCTTTATAGTTGACTGGTAGGTTGCCTATTGCCTCTAAAGAATTCAGGTAGATAGCTGGGCCTTGCGTGGAGTAAAAGCTAAGTCACTTTATCTTGAGTGGTGTGTGCTCCCTTGGTAAGAGAAGAAAACCAGATAGATTCCTATCTTGTGTTAGGATACAATTAAATATGTACAAACATAAAAAATAAGTATAAACTCTTATCTCTTAACTTGTGTACCACTCTAAAACTAAAACAGCCAGGCGTGGTGGCTGTTGCCTATAATTCTGGCACTTTTGGAGGCTGAGGCAGGAGGATTGCTTGATGCCAGGAGTTTGAGACCAGCCTGGTCAACAGAGTAAGATTCTGTCTCTACAAAAAATAAAAATAGGACCGGCCCGGTGGCTCACGCCTGTAATCCCAACACTTTGGGAGGCCAAGAGGGGCGGATTACAAGGTCAGGAGATTGAGACCATCCTGGCCAACACGGTGAAACCCCGTCTCTATTAAAAATACAAAAATTAGCTGGTCCTGGTGGCGGGCGCCTGTAATCCCAGCTACTCGGGAGACTGAGGCAGGAGAATGGCGTGAACCCGGGTAGTGGAGTTTGCAGTGAGCCGAGATCGCACCTCTGCACTCCAGCCTGGGCGACCGAGCGAGACTCTGTCTCAAAAAAAAAAAAAAATTAATTAAATTAAAAATAAAAATAAAAATTAGCCAGGTGTGGTGGCATGCCTGTAGTCCCAGCTACTGGGGAGGCTGAGGTGCAAGGATCACTTGAGACCAGGAGTTCGAGGCTACAGTGAGCTGCTTTAAAAATATTTTTAAAAAATTTAAAAGGCCTGTGCTGTGGCCCACACCTGTAATCCCAGCTACTCAGAAGACTGAGGCACAAGAATTGCTTGAACCCAGGAGGCAGAGGTTGAAGTGAGTTGAGATCATACCACTGTACTCCAGCCTGTGCAACGGAACAAGATTCTGTGTCAATAAATAAATAAATAAAATAAAATTTGGCCGGGCACGGTGACTCACACCTGTAATCCCAGCACTTTGGGAGGCCGAGTCTGGCGGATCATGAGGTCAGGAGTTCAAGAACAGCCTGGCCAATATGGTAAAACCCCATCTCTACTAAAAAATACAAAAATTATCCAGGTGTGGTGGCGCACACCTGTAGTTCCAGCTACTCTGGAGGCTGAGGCAGGAGAATGGCTTGAACCTGGAAGGTGGAGGTTGCAGTGAGTGGAGATTGTGCCACTGCACTCCAGCCTGGGCGACAGAGTGAGACTCTGTCTCAAAAAAATAAAATAAAATTTAAAACAGATTAAATACAAGCAAAGCCAGTCTAAATTTTTGATTGTGTGCTTGGTATTTTGCTGAAATTAAATTTCCAATGTATTTGGAATATGACAGCAATTGTTAAAAGTTAAGGGATTTTTTGAGTTTGTCAAGTAAACACTCCCCTAGGCCATGTGGTGGCTCAGTTCCCCCTTTAAGAGTAAGCTATGAGGTCACTGAGTTTCCGGAGTCATAGATACAATCACATTTTAAGTTCAGCTCTGTTCTTGTCTCATTTTCTTGGACAGTTGGCGTAACCTGCTGAGTCTTTGTGCAAGAAAGCTCAGATGCAGAACCCACATAGCACTACTCAGATGCAACATGGTGATTCAGATGCTGCAGAATATGCTTATATTTGTGTTTAAGATAACCACTGAAGTGAAAACAGACATTTAGAAGTTTTGAGCACAGAGCTCATGAATCTGTCAACAGTAAGCTAAGGCATGTGTACTAGTCCTGGAGGGGAGAAGAGGCAAGTGGGAACTTAAAACAGATAATTCTGGCCCTGCAAGGTGGCTCGTGCCTGTAATCCCAGCACTTTGGGAGGCCAAGGTGGGAAGATTGCTTGAGGCCAGGAGTTTGAGACCACCAGCCTGGGCAACATAGAAAAACCCCATCTCTAAAATATAATAATAAATCTACACCTGTAGTCCCACCTACTCCAGAGGCTGAGGGGAGGATCACTTGACCTCCGGGAGGTCAAAACCACAGTGAGCTTTGATGGCGCCACTGGGTGACCAAGGGAGACCCTGTCTAAAAAAAAAAAAAAAAAAAAAAAAAGATGGTAATTTTAATTGCACTGTGAGCAGCTTTTCCTAGGGACCCTGGTTTGTATATCTGCTCTCTCACAGCACTCAACATTGTGCTTGACATTATTTACAAAATGGTTGAATGGATTTTTTTTCAGAACTTTTCTGTTGAAATCTTTGCCGATGTACTATTTCAAAACAAATGACAATGCTAGTACCACAGAGAAGAATAGACCATGGTAAGATGAAAACTTTAGCTTAGACCCACTTCAGATCTCTTGAACGAAACTACAGGGATGTGTGTATATATTTTTTCGTTTGTGTTGTGGCCTTAATTTTTTTTTTTTTAAGATCTCAATAGCAGGTTTTCTAGAGGTTGTAAGACTCACCAAACTAACATGTCTTGGAAAGGATACCTACAGTAAAGCTGTCAATGAAATTGTCAGGTAAAAGATACAGGTTGGTGCCTTTATGAGTGGTAGAAGAGGAAAAGAACCTTTATCTAAATTATTTTAATATATCAACTATAAAGAGATATAAATTGTTTTCCGATGCTTCCAGTATTTTAAAGATAGGGTTCATATTGGTATTTTCAGGGGCTCTTTTGACACTACTTTTGGTTACCTAAAGGCTCAAGAATATTTTTGTTATGTTTGAGACAGGGTCTTGCTCTGTCACCCAGGCTGGAGTGCAGTGGCACAATGATAGCATATTGCAGCCTTGAACTCCTGGGCTCACCTAGCCTCCTACCTCAGCCTCTGAGTAGCTGGGGCTGCAGGTGTGAGCCACCGCCACATCCATGTTTTCTGTTTCTATTCAGAGTGAACACAGCATGTACCCTTGGTCTTTGCAACTATCGATTCCTAACAATCTGGAGGTAAAGGTCAGAAAAGTTTTTAAATGTTTCTCTTAGCTGTCTTAGCAGTTTGCTACACAGCAGTTTGTTAGGATTGCTTCTTTTGTTTGTGCAAGACTTTAATACTTAACAACTTCTAATCCTGAAGCTGTGTTTTACTATAACATAAAATATTAAAGATGAGCTGATGGTGAAATCCTCAAGTGTGGAGAAAGTTTCTTAGCTTTATAGCTTTATGGAAACAAGTACATTGTATTTTTTCATTCAGATGAATGAACTTTTATTGAACATTCATCAAATGCTAGACACTGGGCAAGCAAGGACTTAATAGAATGACAACAGTAATTTTCCATAGAGCTTGATACGGTATTGGTACCTTCCTGGCAATATCCCAAAGGATTTGTTGGCTTTCATTAATCCTTTCAGTTATTCATCAATCAGTGCATCGGTGAACATACTGCTGAGCAGATAGAGGAGAATTTGCTTAGAGTGATCAGATTTTTATTGCTGGTGTTGCTGTATAACTCTCCTCTGCCGAAGGCTGAAAAGTAGTATCAGTCATTGAGACATAATTATGCTCAGTGTATAATGGACTACAAAATAATCCTTAGTTATTTGAATGTCCTTTTTACGTGTATGTATTCATAACTTATACCCCACCTATTCACAGAAAGAATTTCTGATGTATTTCAGTTGTACGTTTCAGAAAAATGCACATGCCAAGACAATAACTATTATTAAAAATACTGTCCTTAAGGTTTTAGTTTTTGTTTTGGATACATCGTATACATGTATCTGTGTGTAAACATATATCTGTGTTACCATATCCTGGGGTTCCTCTCCCAACTTGTAGACAATGGCCAGAAGTTCAGAATTCTGCCTTCTCCGGACCCCATTATCAATTTAGAAGCTACTTACCTAAGTAAATCCACTTACATTACAGCATCTATTTTTAAAATGTAGTAAAATTGCTGTGTAACACAAAGGCTTCTTGGAGAATAAAACTTCAAAACCAGATTTGAATTATAAAAAATACTTCTTCACGGTGGCTCACACCTGTAATCCCAGCACTTTGGGAGGCGGAGGCAGGTGGATCACGAGGTCAGGAGTTCAAGACCAGCCTGGGCGAGATGAAACCCCGTCTCTACTAAAAATACAAAAATTAGCCAGGCGCGGTGGTGGGTACCTGTAATCCCAGCTACTTGGGAGGCTGAGGCAGGAGAATCAGCTGAGGCAGGAGAATCGCTTGAACTTGACACGGGGAGGGGTGGAGGTTGCAGTGAGCCAAGATCATGCCACCACCGCACTCCAGCCTGGGCAACAGAGTGAGACTCTGTCTCAAAAAAAAAACAACAACAAAAAGAAAACTTCTTAAGCTTGTCATCCCCACCCCCTTTATTGGCCCTTTCTATTGTATCTTTTTCATTAATTTCTGCTTTTTATTTCTCCATTTTCTTTGGGCTCCTTTCTTTGTCTAACTTCTTAAATTGGATGTGTAGCTCATTGAGATTTAGCTTTCTTCTCTGATATAAGCCCTTGAGGGATACTTGCTATATCCCACAAGTTTTGGTATGTGTAGGGTTTTGTTTGTTTGTTTTTAAAGAAACAGGGTCTCGCTCTGTCTCCCAGGGTAGGTTTAAGTGACCCTCCCACCTCAGCCTCCCAAGCAGCCAGGACTATAGGCATATAAGCATCTACTACGACACCTGCCTAATTAAAAAAATTTTTTTGTAAAGGCCAAGGTCTTACCGTGTTGCCAGGTAGGTCTAGAACTCCTATTTTTTAAAATACTCATGCTTTCTTTTTTAACCAGGAGTTATTTAGAAGTATGTTTTTAATTTCTAAATATTAGAGATTTATAATTTTTTATTGTTACTGACTTTAATGAATTGCAGTCATAGATGGTGGTCTGGAAGAAAATAGTTAAGATTTGCTTTATGGCCTAGTATAAGTCAGTTTTTCCATTTGTGCTTGTGGAAGAATATGCATTCCCTAATTGTTAGGTGTAAAATTAAAATCAAGTATCTGAACTACTTTATCTTTTATAGCTATCAATAAGTAAGGAGGGTGTGTTGAATTCCATAGTGTCAGTTGCTCCCTATAGTTCTGTCAGTTTTTGCTTTATATATTTTCAGGCCATTTTATTAGTGGCACAGTCCAGCACAGTGGCTCACGCCTGCAGTCCCAGCACTTTGGGAGGCCAAGGCAGGAGGATTGCTTGAGGCCAGGAGTTCTAGACCAGCCTGGGCAACATAGTAAGACCATGTATCTTAAAAAAAAAAAAAAAAAATGTAGGTGCACTGCGCTAGCTCTGTTTTGGTAAGGATTTGCCTGGTATGTCACCACCATCACCTACCCCTCAGTCTTTTTTACTTTCAACCTATGTCCTTGTTTAGATTTTTTTAAATGTGTGCTCCACAAGTGGTTAGATTTTTTTTTTCTTTAATTCAGCTACTGGATTTAAATGGACAGTTTATTGCTTCAGTATGGTTATCGTGGTTATTCACATATTGGGATTTATTTCTCCTTACCTTTGGCTTCTTTTTGGTATTTAACATTTTTTTAATTTTTCTTCCTTTCTTGCTCGCCCCAACACTCCTTTTTATTTCTGCTATTTAATTGGTTCTCGTTCAAGTTTTTCATGCATTCTTAACTAAACAAGATGTAAAAATTAAGATTATAAACCCTATTCTAAATTATATAGGACCATAGAACACTTAAACTAAAAATATGGTACTGTTATAAAGTATTTTTTTTCCTTTTTTACCTCTACATGATAAAGACATTAAAATTACAATATTGACCTATCAGTATATGTATATATATACCAATTTCTTTCTTTAGTAATAGTCATTTCTGTCCTTTATCCTTTACATCCTAACCTGTTTAACCCAAAGTTTGACTAGTTTATGATTTAATCTTTTTGTGATTCTTTTTGGAAAAAATAAGCAAATAACTATTTGCTTATCTCCCCTTTGTTTTCGTTCTAGCTTAAGTAAATGTTTAGGAATTTCCTTGAGGTCCAGAAACATGGAGTCCCATCAAATTATATTCTATTTTGCATTTTTGAACATGACTGTATGGATAAATCACTTATTTTACCTGCTTTTGTCAGTGTCCTGTTGGGAGACAGGAGCAGAAACCACTTTGCATGTTTTAAAAAGGAAGGAATATGATTTTTAGGGAATAAGGTTACACATTATTAGAAGGAATAGAGGAACAAAAGAGAGGAAGATGATGTTTCCAGAGGTAAGGATTACAGAAAGCCTTTGACCCTGCAAGGATGAGTACTGTTCAGAGTCCATGATCGTCTGCTCCCATTGTCATGTAGCTGCTACTAGAGCCCCTGTTTATCTGTGATATGTCCCTCTGTAGGAGCTCACAGGGGCGACTGCTGTCTGCTATTGGTGGTGGCATCACCAGGAGCAGAATGGATTCTTTCTTCTGTCATGCCTTTTAATCTGGCATAGATGCCATTGACAGAACCTAATAGAAACTCAGTGACTGTCAGAATATTAATGCATGTCCAAGCACTTGAACTAACTTATCATTAAGGTCCTAGAACTACCTACCTCTGTAGAATGTTTCTGTAGGATTCATGAAAAGTATTGTGGATGTCTTAATGGTGTTTACCACATCAAAAAATCTAGACTAGGTCATCTTTTCCCCTTTTGGTGTTAAATCCGACTGAAATTCTAAATCCAGTTAGGAAGTTGCAGCTAGCAGGGGCTTTCAATTGTGCTATGTATTTGGCAAGAATGTTCAAGAAGACGTACTATAAATTCATTCTAAATATAAATGATATTTGCAGCTCATAGATGCCGTTTTGCCCAAAACATTTTTAAATTTAATTGAGCATGCTTAATATGATATATCAATGTATTCCTTATTAAGAAAACAAGGGAATGCAGCTGGACCCAGTGGCTTGCGCCTGTGATCCAGCACTTTGGGAGGCCAAGGCGGGCAGATCAGCTGGGGTCAGGAGTTCAAGATCAGCCTGGCCAACATGGCAAAAAAAAAAAAAGAAAATAAGGGAATGCCAGGATTGTGTACAAGGTATTTTCCTTTATATATCAAATGGAAGAAACCTGCAGAAACACTGGAAACTAGAGTAAGTTGCTACCTGCATACAATTTTCCTTTGAAAAGTTTTTAGGAATTCAGGTAACTGTTAGACTTGGAGAACTATTTCAAATCAAAGGAAGAAGTGGAGAGGTCTCATTTCCTAGGCTCAAGAAAGCTGAATTTTTATTGGAAATGTAGGACTCCAGTAACACCCTTAATTTGAAGGTGCAGGGACTAAAAGGTGACAATTAGCTTGGGGTCCTTTTCAGCCAATATTATTTGAAGCCAGCTGTGCAGGGAAATCCAAGAGTAGGCCTCTCCTCCCACATCCACTTCTAAACTGCAGCACTGAGAACACCCTTGGGCTGCAGTAGGTATCTGCAGTGAGGGCTGAGCCACGGTGAAGCTGTGCAGTGACTCAGCCCGCCTTCCTACATTAAACTTGGTAATCTTACATTTATGTTTATTTCTCTTGCTTTTGTGATGAATATGGTGTGGTCATATCTTACATGGGGTTAGGTTCTAATGTTAGTAAGGGGAAAAAAATCACATATAACTAAAATCACCCTTGACAAAATTCTAGAGAAGGCATAATCATATTGGAGACTGCCCCATCTATTCTCAGTTGAGCAGGTAGTCACTTTTATGTACAGTGTTTGAACAGATGGCTAGATGGCTAGGGTGATTCTTACGTTGAGTGCTAGCTGAGGTAATGGGCTTGTGTTGTACGGGCTGAGATTTTAAACACTACAATGATGATGCACTTATGCTCTGCAAGATACCCAACGAGAGACTAACATGGGAATGGCAGGTTTGCATCACATACCTCACACTTTACCTCTCTAGGGCATACCCTTCTTGAATGGAATGACTGGTAGACTCACCACTACTATTTAAATTCTCTATTTCTGGCTGAGTGCACATAATTGAATATCGTGCATGTCAAGTGAGTGAATAATGTGGCCACTGTAAAGAGATAACATAAATGGATGAATCTGCAGCATAAAAAGAGGCTCCACAGAAAACAGTATTTGAGAGCAGCAGCTTTTTTCTCAAAATTCTCCAAGACTGTAAAAGAGAAGATCTAACAACAAATGAAGAAGCAGTTCAGGATGAAATACTGATAATATATAAAATGAATGAAGCTGATTATAAAACATGTATGAGAGCTGGACGTGGTGGTGCATGCCTATAATTCCAGCACATTGGGAGGCTAAGGTGAGAGGGTAGCTTTGAGGCCAGGAGTTCAAAACCAGCCTGGACAATATAGCCTGACCTGTAATTTTTCCCCCTGTGGGTACAAAGGGAAGGGAAACAGGATCTTCATCTCTATTTTTTTTAACGTATGAATATAATAATATATGCCAAAATTTTATAAAGTATTTTTTTCCAACTCTTAGATAGGTAAATGGTTTGCTTTGACTATTCCTAAGTAACCTAGAAGGCTCAGGATAGGCAGATGTATGTGATTTGCTGATTTAATGTGCAGAAATGAGTCCATTACTTAGAAAATGTGCCTTGCCAGCTGCCCAGTTTGTCTATCTCAGGACAGCACGCGCTCGCGCTCGCGCTCTCTCTCTCTCTCTCTCTCTCTCTCTCTCTCTCTCTCTCTCTCTCTCCCTCCCCTCCCTCCCTCCCTCCCTCCTCTCCCCCCCTCCCTCCCTCCCTCCTCTCCCCCCCTCCCTCCCTCCCTCCTCTCCCCCCCTCCCTCCCTCCCTCCTCTCCCCCCTTTTCTTTTCTTTTCTTTTCTTTTTTTTTTTTTTTTTTTTTTTTTTTACCTTTCCTGTTTTGTTTTGAGACAGGGTCTCACTGTCACCCAGGCTACAGTGCAGTAGTGTGATCATGACTCACTGCAGCCTCAACCTCCCGGGCTTAAGCAGTCATTTTGCCTCAGCCTTTTGAGTAGCTGGGACCACAGACACATACCAATGGTCCGGCTAATTTTTAAACTTTTCTACAAAGATTGGGTTTTGTCCATATTGCAGGCTGGTCTTGAACTACTGGCCTCAAGCGATCTGCCCACGGTTCCCCAAGTGTTGGGATCACAGGAGTGAGCCACCGTGCCCAGCCTGTTTTTCTTGATTCATTCTTCTGCAGTACTTGCTATGAAGTAATAAACACTCCTTCCCTATAAAATATAGCACTTTGAAAGAAAGCAGAATAAATCAAAACTGTTGTTCAAAGTGAATAGACTGAAGAATTGATAGTTCTGACAGGAAACAGGTTTTTGATATATTAAAGAATAGGATATTTGACATGAACAGAGTTTGTCATTTTAAACATGGGGGAGAGTTAGGCAGTGATATACATAGATGTGAGGATTGACAAAAACTGATGTTTCTCTTCTTTAAAAATATCAGGATGGGCCAGGCATGGTGGGTCATGCCTGTAATCCTATGACTTTGGGAGGTCGAGGCAGGATTGTTTGAGCCCAGGAGTTCAAGACCAGCCTAGGCAATATAGCAAGACCCCATCTCTATTATTTAAAATAATTAAAATATTAAAAATTTATTATAAAAAGAAATCAGAATCATCTGTATTTATTCAAGAAAAATGTACTGATGAGTAGGCTGCTGTTAATTTTTAGTAAAGAATCTCAGTAACTTCAAATCATATATAATTTTAGATAAATAGAAAAAAATCCGGTATATTTTAACAGTATTAGGATGATTCTCTAAATATAGGCAAAGAACTGAAGAGTTCCATAGAAGGTGACTAACTATAAATGTATTATACATGACTGGAAAAGTAATGGCAAGCAAGACTTCAGAGCTGAGCTATCTTGATATTTTTATCCAGTGTGTGGGGTGTTACACATGCATCACAGCTATAATAGAGCTATCACATGGATCTTTTGAAAAACAAGATAGAGATGTTTTAAAGGCTTCTGGGTTTGATTTCTTAGTCAGAAGCTGTGGTACTTGGCATTTAACAACTAGAATTCAGAATCCAGATTTTTAAAGGTGAATTATTTTAAATAACTGAGTTGTAATAGAGAAGTAATTTATTTGAAATTATTTTAGGAAATGGAAGATAAAGTGACTAGTCCAGAGAAAGCAGAAGAAGCAAAATTAAAAGCAAGATATCCTCATCTGGGACAAAAGCCTGGAGGTTCAGATTTCTTAAGGAAACGTTTGCAGAAAGGGGTAAGTTCTCACGGGTAATTTCCAAATACTTAAGCCCTACAAACTCAGTATGCTGACAGATTGTGAAATGAGTATCTGTGCATATAGCGTTGTACTTTATCAGGTATGTACATGTGTGTATATGTATCTGTAATGGGTTTTTCCAATATTTTGCAGTTTATAAATAAGCATTATGAGAATGTACCACTCTGTAGCGTTTTTAATAATAAACTATTTAAAGCATGTAGAAATAGTGCAGATATAACAGAACCCATGTACCCCTTCCCAGATTTAATGTTTATATTTTGCCATGTTGGTTTCAGTTTTATCTTTCTTAAGAAAGAAAATGTTGTAGATATAGTTGAAACCTGCCCTATATGTAAATATGAACCCTTTCCCTTATCTCTCCAAAAGCAACCACTATCCAGAAGCTGGTGTTTATCCTTCTGTCCATATTTTGAAACTTACATCTTTTTTGCAGATGATTCCCACACAACATTCAAAAGCTTAAAATACTTATTTGGATGAAATGATCACTTATAAAAGCAAAGCTGTCTCCTTTATGTAATATGTTTCACAGTCAGATTTACCCTAATACAATTTAAACATTTTTGTTTTCATAGTTCAAATTACTGAAGATATTATTTTCAAATTCTTGCCATATTTTGTGAGGTAGATACTATTTTTTCTCAATAACGAGATTGTGTTCCCTAAAAGTATTGTCCTGTGACCCCTTCCTTTGCCATAAAAAATTAGTTCCATCTTCAGCTTAAGCATATTCAAATTATTTACTATACAGGGAAGGATGAAATATTACTTACGGAAGAGAATTGTTGAATGAGATGCTAAATCATGTTTCTCCTTAAATACATTCATATACTGGTGTTGGCTGCTTGCTTAAAAAACATGTGTGTGTGTATTAGCTCTAGTTACATATGGATTGTTTTAAAGTGGCAAAAAATAGAATGGTATTTTTAATCTCACATAAAAGAATAACATTCAGAGCTTTGAAATAGTAGGATGACAAGAAATAATTACACCAAATTTATAAAGATGTAAAACTCCTGTACCATGAAATATATAATCAAGTAGGGAAGTTATTACGAAAATGATAGTTAATATCTAAAATACATACAAAAACTTTTAAATATACAAAAGGGAACTTTTAAGTATACAAGAAAGACACTTAAGGTGCTCCTGGATAAAGGATTTTAACAGGAAATAAAATAAACAGAAAAAGTTTATACATTATAGAAATCAATGAAATGCAAATTACATCATAGTATTTATATAACTAAATTACAAAAATGTTTAAAATAATACCGGTTGCTAAGGTTGAAGTTGAATGAAACTAATACGCTCTTTGTTGTGTTTAAACATTAAAAATTATTACTCATTTCAGAACGGAGTATGGATTAAGGTTTATAAAAATGTTCTTCAAATCAATAATGTCTTATTAAATCTAAGGGTATAATTCAGTACAAGGAAAAAGTCTTTCAACTTGGAAGATCCTCCTTATAGCTTATAACTATAATTAATAGCAGCACCCCACTATTCAACAGCAGAGAAATGATTAAATAAGTTGAAGTCAGTAAAATAGAGTATTATGTGGTTATTTTAGAACATAAAGATCATAATGTATGGGATAAATAGAAAAAGTAGAATGACAGCTGTGTTTTTAGTTAAGAGATAAATTAATCTTTGGCTATTAAATTATTTTGACTTGATTATTACTGTTTAGGAAGTGTTTTCTTTGCTCATCTCCAGCATAACCTTGACTAATAGGCTTTCTTCCAATATTTGGGCATTTGTCATTTTAATTTTTCTCTAGTTTCAATTATTTATTACTTTTTAAGTATCTTTAAGTCAGATTTCATATACATTGTATCTTGGAGTTGGTGTTGTAGATATAAATGGTTGAGAATGAAGAAAATGCCACTGAATCAAGAAATAAGTAGATAGAAATTGAGAAGTGAGCTCTTTAATGATTCTGTATTATAACAGAATGTCAGTGAATACGTTCTTTATATGAAGTTTTGATTTTTTTAAAACTCTGGATCACAGGTTCTGGGTTTTAATTTTCCTCTGTCACTAGTTAGCAAACTTGACAAATTACCTTAGTATCTTTAAGTAGCTTCTTAATTTGAGAAGGTTTGATTAGATATGATGATGATTATATTAGGTCTCTTCCTGTGTTGTACTCATTAATGTTATTATGAGGTTAATGTTATTATTAGGCTTTTAACAATATGACCATGTACGCATGACTACATAGATGATCAGAACTGGGAGGGATATCAAGAAGCTGTATAGCCCATTTTTACAGTTTTTATTTCTTTTTGTTTTTTTGTTTTGTTTTTTCATATTTGTAGGGGTGTGAAGTCCCAAGAAAAGAGAGAATCCAGTTGTAAGAAACATGGCTTTAAAGTTGAACATTATCAGTTTAGGTGATGACTTAGTGTCAGTGTAGTTGTAAATGCCGACGTAAGTATGGCCTGTAAATTTGGGTGAGAGAAGGCTTTTATAAGATTGTCATCTAGATCATAATTAATTTTTAAATGTTTTCGTTACAAACTCATGAAATTTAGAGATTGTTAAAGACAGCTGATATCATCATCATTGTTATCTGTGGATCCCAGTTTGAGAAACATTAATTTAGTTCACTTTTCTATCTTAAAGCATTAACTTCTTTCTCTGACATCTTTGTTGTATTATTGTCTTTGCTGAATCTCTGTTTGATTATTTGCTGCCTTTTGCAGTAAACTTTTCCTTTTTAGGCAATTCTAATTGTCAAGCATTGATTTTTAGTTTTATCTCTAGTCACACTAAATTTAATTCCTTTCCCCCAAACAGAGTAGCCTAATCTACAGTTAAATGAGATCCCCTTGTGATGAACTTTTGCTTACTATAAAATTACTCACTTTAGAAACTGGGTTTATTACATTGGGGGGCAATCTGCCTAAAATTTACATGTGTGTTAAATTTCTCAGTATGTACTCTTGACGCAATAAGAAATTTGGCAGGCTGCTTTGTTCTCCTCTAGAGGCTACAAAATTCAGAAGTAGCTTTTTAATATAATACAGTGCATCAAAATTCTGAGGTTTTTCTGTCTGCTCGTTTTAAAACATACAGAAGTGAAGCTGCAGAAAGCTTTAGCTAGGCCTGGTCCAGGGTTCCTTGTTACTGTTCTGTATGGTACATATACAGTAATACATTAAAGCAGTTTCTATCCTTAGGCCTTTGGACCATAGGCCAGGTCTGGCTTATCAAAGAATGGTGGAGGAAAGCAGCCAATGAGACTTTCCTCAGGCCACTCAACAGTCTTATTTTGTTTTATCGCATGAAACAAAATATTATCCCAGCTATTTTGTTTTATCACATGAAATATCCCTGAAGATATTAGCATAAGATTCCATAAATATTATGTTTTTTTCCCCTTCACCCTTTGTCCAAGCCCTTGTTTCATACCTGGATTATTTCCTTGGCCAACCCAAGACTGAGATTAAAGTCCCCTTCTTTGAGCACCATATAGCACCGTTTGTACTTAAGGCAGTATTGTGATCGTTGATTTACTTGACTGTTGTCCCATCTTTGTATCTGACTCTAGCTCTCACATAGTGCCTCACGTGTAGCAGGCACTCAGTAAAGGTGGGCTCAGCATGATAGGTGTTAGTCAGAACCCAGGCAGATTTATGTTTTCACTCTGGAAGTCAAGTAGATTTGTTGTATTAAGGTTGATATTTAGCTCTCATCACAATTTGCATGTTAGTGGTAAAGGGCAACTAAAAAAAGCAGTAGTCATACTTCGTGTCTCTCTGTGAAAAATGGAGGAGGTATGGAGTAGGGATGTGCATTTTAAGTAGTAATTTCTAGTGAGTTTATTTCTTTCATTACTCTAATATTTATATTTTTACCTTAATTTTTGGTGAACTGCTCTAGTTCAAATAAATATGATTAAATTCTTACAGAAACACTTGCTCTAAATGACAGAATACCAGAAACTATAAGTAATAGTTTTAATAACTGTAATTATTGGGGGGGGTGAGTTTGATTTTGAGACAGTCTTGCTCTGTCACCCAGGCTAGAGTGCAGTGGCACAATCTCAGCTCTCTGCAACCTCCACACCCCGGCGGGTTCAAGCGATTCTCATGTCTCAGCCTCCGGAGTAGCTGGGATTACTGGCACACGCCACTACAACCGACTAATTTTTGTATTTTTAGTAGAGACGAGGTTTCACCATGTTGGCCAGGCTGGTTTCAAACTCCTGACCTCTGACCTCAAGTGATCCACTCACCTTGGCCTCCCAAAGTGCTGGGATAACAGGCATGAGCCACCATGCCCAGCCAAATTATGTGTTTTATTTATAAAATAATGTAAGCAAGTGTTTCAATCTGGTTGTTCCATTAATAAATGAAAGGTTTTTATTTCACTGAGTATGGGACTTCGTTCTTTATTAGAACCAGAATGGGGAGAAAGCCTGAAGGGGGAGGTTCTTTTTTTGTTTGTTTTTTTGGTTTTTTGGTTTTTTTTGAGACAGTCTCACTCTGTTGCCGAGGCTGGATGGAATACAGTGGGGTAATCTCGGCTCACTGCAGCCTCCACCTCCCAGGTTCATGTGACTCTCATGCCTCAACCTCTGGAGTAGCTGGAATTAGGTGTGCGCCACCACACCCAGCTAATTTTTGTGTTGTTGTTTTTTTTTTTTTTTTTTTTTTTAGTAGAAACGGGGTTTTTCCATATTGGCCAGGCTGGCCTGGAACTCCTGACCTCAAGTGGTTCACCTGCCTTGGCCTCCCAAAGTGTTGGGATTTCAAGAATGAGCCACTGTGCCTGGTCTGAAGGGGGGCTTCTCAGCTGTTGACTTATGCTGGAACTCAGTACAGAGACTACTTCATCTAATTAATATTCCTGTTTAAATTTTTTTAGACCAACCTTATACTGACAGTATGGGGTTGCATCGACATCTTAAATCAGTAATTGCTAAGCTCTAATCTGAATTGTTCTTTGTTTGTTTTTTACTTATAGCAAAAATATTTTGATTCTGGGGATTACAACATGGCTAAAGCAAAAATGAAGAACAAGCAACTTCCTGCTGCAGCTCCAGATAAGACGGAGGTCACTGGTGACCACATTCCCACTCCACAGGACCTTCCTCAACGGAAACCATCCCTTGTTGCTAGCAAGCTGGCTGGCTGATTAAAAGGCTGAACTGCATGAATCTGCTAATTCCCATTATTTCTCCTTAATATGTTACTTATCTACTTTTTATTTCCTTTCATTCACTAAGTCATTTGAGACTGACAGCTTTGCAGGTAGCAGTAGTGTGTGCTGCTATTGTAGAATATACATGTGTAGAGTTTTTGATTAGTTTAACAGTGCACTGGTGAAGAGGACATGTTAGAGCAACATAAGTAAACTACTTGAAAAAAATTGTATATATTACCTAACTCCTAGTGTAGTACTGGTTCTAACAAGTAACAAGCAAGTTTTACAATTTTAATGTTTTGGCTTTCATTACTTCATCTTAATTATAGCTTTGTATGTTACTCTTATTTAATATAATCTCTATTGTATTGATTTCTTCTGTATTTACCTTTTGGATTTTGTAAAACAGAAGTTTAAGACCACAAGTTAGAAGAAAGGTCACATATTTCAAACACAATTAGATGGGGCTCTGAAAGATTTGTATCTCTGTGCTTGAACTTGAATGGCCTTAAACCTGTTTCAGCTTTAACAGTAGAATTTTACTTGGGCAATATTTGCCCATTCTGGTGTAACTTATGTGACTCTAGTGCTTAACAGCTGCCATTGAAGCTAATAATTCAGTTCTGTAGAGTTAGAATACCTTTTGTTGTTGAAGATGTGAATGAAGTATGCATGTGCATTGACTGTTGAATTCACTTTTGTGCCATTTTTGTAAATACAGTAGTTTTGCACAACCTCTCACAAATGTCTGTATTAATTTCACATACTTAAAAAGTAGATAATGTGCCAACCAGAAGCACAAGAGTTCCTACACAAAACTCTGTAAATCATTATCGCTTTTGTATAATGAGTAGTTTACAATCTCGGGCTTATAGAATACCAAACTGAAATCTTAGTTCAATTTGCCATAGACTTAAGCTTTTCATTTGTTACTAATATCCATGACATTCAGTGGCCTTGTGCAAATACGATATGTTGCTTAGGCATATCTTTTGTCCTATGCAGAACCTTTCATTTTGATTTTTATGAAAGTTGCAATTCATGTAATTTATATGAACTTTTTAAATGTAGAAACTTTTTACTTCCGCACTCAATTTTGGAGACACTAGAGTAAAAGGCTTCAGTACTCTGCATTCCATGCCCCCTGCTACCTGTTTTTTTCCCCCTTTGTTCTTTGACTCAAATGGTATTGAGCTGTTTGTTGTATATGGAAGCATAGGTGTCTATATCCTTACTCTTTTATGTAACACAATAATGGCATTTTCCTTCTAACTTCTCAGTTGTTAACCTCTCTTTTTTTTTTTTTTTTTTTAAGATAGGGTCTTGCTGTGTCACCTCAGCTCTAGTGCAGTACTGCAATCATAGCTCACTGCAACCTTACTCCTAGGCTCAAGTTAACTATTCTTGATCCTGTATTATTACTAATATTCTGCAATTGTTTAAATAAAAGGAACTTCATAATGAAACAGTTCGGAATACTGGCTCAAGAACCTATGTCAAAATGAGCTGAATTTTGGTAAATTATTTTAGGAATTATGACAAGCTAATTGAATTAGGCTTTTGACAATGAGAGTAATTTACATGACAGGTAAAACTCCTATTAAAAATGTTTAGATATTTGCTTCTGTAGATGTCACTTTAGTAAAATACCAATTTAGTTTTACTTGTGGCTTATCTAGTTAGTAAGAACTTAACAGACTTTATTGGGACAAGTTTACTGCTCTTGTAGGAGCTCCTCTCACAAGTAGTTGTAATGCTGTAGCATGATACTCAGGATCAGCAGCTTGAGATGTTACTGTTTTTCTCTTCGTCTTCGACTTGCAGAGAGCCTCCCCTTTTTGGATCCAGGCATCTTTTCTGAATCCTGGTTCCATCAGTATACCTGCTCTCCTATGATCCCAAATCATAGTCAATGGTGCCTCGAACATAGCACCTTCAGTTAAAGGCTGCCTAATGCTCTGAGGAAAGCTTGCTGATTATCTTCCTGATGTACTAACCCCAAAAGGCAGAAAAGCAACACAGTCACTCCTGTGCTCATTTGTAATTGTAAAGATCAGCTATATATATATTTGTAACGAGAGCAAGTATATACTCATTATAGGATCAATTTAAAAAGTTTAAAATATCCCAGAGTAGAATTTCTATATCTAGTCTTTTGGTTTTTTCATGAATATTTGCAAGTAATTACCATTAAATTCACACCTGAAAGACTAATCTGAAAGATCAGAGAGAGCGTGTTATTCCTGACCATGATAGAACTGCTCCTGTGGTTTGGGACAAGTAACAAAACAACTGCTTGAGTTTTGTTTGTAAAATACACTATTAATATTTGACCTACCTCAAAACGTATTGAGGATCTGTGAAATGCTAAGTGCCCAAAATAAAATATTGCTGATTGTCTTTTTATTAAAAGTAAATGTCCTCATTAAGCCAACCTGCCTTCTGTAAGTCACAGTGCTTAAATCTCAGGATTTTTCATTAGGAGAGACCTGTCGTTACGGATTTGTAGATATAATTGCTTAGCCTCCATTATTGGTGCTTGGGATAGAGAGGTTTTAGATTTTTCTGTTTTTTTGTTCTGCCTCAAAGCTCAGTTTATTGAAGACATTTGTAAGCTATTGTGTCACCACTTGAATCAAGATTTTGACTAGTGAGCTTAATTGTCCATTTCTTATTATTTCAAAGTTACAGTCTGAGAAATGGCTAATCTTAATAACTGTCCTATCATAAATTAATGTTGGAATAAACTGAAGTTGATGATAAATACTTCATGAAAACTCAAGTCTGAAATAAATTACTTGTTTTATGTCCAATAGCTACTACATTTGATAGAACAGTTTTGAGGAACATTTCATTCTTGAACGCAACATCTGACATGGTTCTCAGCAAATTGGAATAGTAAGGATTATTGGGTTGTTTTGATGAGTGGAAGCAGCATGTTTGTAGCATACAAGTTAATCAATAATCTTGTGCTGATGACCTAAAAATATGTCTCAACCATCAAGGAAAGCCTGGTGAAGCCTTTACTTGTTACTACTTCAACAGTTGGAATTAGTTGCTCTTTTTACTTGATGAAACAAAACTATACCTCTGAATATTTATGGATACTTTTTACTAAATCAGGTTTGTGTTCTTAATCCAAATTACTAAAGTTTTATGGAAGCTGAAATGTAATACAGTAGTATCCCCTTATCTGCAAGAGATACATTCCAAGACCCCTAGTGGATGCCTGAAACCTCAGATAGTACTGAACCCTTTATCGACTATGTTTTTTCAATCTGACAACCAAGGTGGCTACTAAGCAACTAAGGGGCAGGTAGTATACAGTGTGGATAAGCAGGACAAAGGGATGATTCACATCCCAGGCAGGACAGAGCAAGAGATCATGAGATCATGAGATTTCATCACTCGGGACGACTTGTGATTTATTTTATTCTTTTTTTGAGATGGAGTCTTGCTCTGTTGCCTAGGCTGGAGTGCAGCGGTGCAATCTCAGCTCACTGCAACCTCCACCTCCTGAGTTCAAGCAATTCTCCTGCCTCAGTCTCCCAAGTAGCTGGGATTACAGGCGCCTGCATGTTGGCCAGGCTGGTCTCGAACTCCTGACCTCAGGTGATCCACCCGCCTTGGCCTCCCAAAGTGCTGGGATTATAGGCATGTACCACAGTGCCCAGCCAGCTTGTGATTTAATACATGAATTGTTTATTTCTGGAATTTTCCACATAATATTTTTGGACCAAGGTTGCCTCGGGTAACTACAGAAAGTGAAATTGCAGATAAAGGGGATTACTGCTCCTGTGCTCTAAAATTGCTGTTTGGGTGATCAGGAGCAGGTAGCCAATGGGAAGAGCACTTCTGAGTGATAACTAAAGCAGTTTCTTTGGTGGCCTTTTCACATTCTCCAATGTTCAAGCATATTTTCCACTTTCCATTTTCTCTTTCACCTCATTTTGCCTCGCCATCCCCCATCCCTGCTTATTTCTTAAGCCCATCGATGGCACTCATTAAATTGTGTTTAGGGCTAATGAATCATTGTTCCTTAATATTGTTTTCAATATGCCACAATTTAGGACACATTTAAAATTTTCTAGAACAATAACCTAATCAATATTGACTAATTTGAGACACATTCCCAACTCAAACTCAGCACACACTGCCAGTCTTCCCCAATATCTCCTTTCAATTCCCCACCACACCTTATAAAGTTGGAATCAAAGGTATCTCATTCTGTCATTGTTAATCTAAGAATAAAAACACTGACTTGAATACAGTTTTACTAAGTTTCAACCTTCTAAGTAGGTAGGCCTCTAGGTATTCTGCAGATCACTGGTGGTCTTGATAGCTATTAATATATGTTCGTATTATGTTATTTTTCAACTAAATCGCAGTCGAAAAAAACATTTAGTATTATGCCCTTGGATCTATTACTGCATCACTAGCACTTGTGATGCAGTCGGACACTTCGCCTGTACTGAAAGGGCCAAGAGTAAATGCCTTGTTTTGTTTTTTTGTTTTGTTTTTTGTTAAACATGTCTATAGAGTTGGCAGTTAATGCTGAATTTGTCAAATACCCCTTCCAAAATTATACTTGTATTTAAAAAATAAATGGATCTACCTAATTTCTATTGATTTAATTTGCAGTTTTGTCTTATTAAAGTGGTATGTTTTTCTGTGTATTTTTTCTGAAGTTGATCTGTCTACATTTCAGCTATTACTGTATGCAGAAAGAAATTGACTTGTAATCTTTGATTTTTTTTTTTTTTTTTTTTTTTTTTTTTTTGCATTTGTAAAGGCTTTGTACTTAAGGTAGGATTAAATGTTTGCAGATTGTGAGTCTTTTTCATCTTATTTGTAAAACATTACAGAGGAGGGGCTTCAACTTGGCTGACTAGAGACATCTGGTACTCAGCTTCTCCACAGAGAGCCACAATAGTGAGGAGATAACACCTCAGCCAGATCATTCAAGAGAGAACTCAGGAATTAAACAGAGAAAGGACAGGAAACACTTAAGGGAGGAGAGGGAAGCAAGGCAGCCTACTGGGCCAGGATCTTCTGGGGGCCTGGAAAGGTTAGAGTGACTCCAAGTCCACATTCTCACCACAGACTCCTGCATCCTAGCCACAGGAAAGCCTCTAGACCCTCGCAGACCCCAAGACTAACATAGGGAGCTGCCTGGAGACCACAAAAGATAACTGCTCCAGAGAGAGAGCTTACACTATCCCCCCACCCAAAGCCCTAAGCAGCTACAGCAAGGCACCATATTGAGAGCTTAGCCCCCACCAAACTGCATCCTGCCGAGAGGCCCTACAGCCCTTGCATCTCCACATCTCTAGAACCTCATTGATGTTCACCACCCAATAGCCACCACCACAGCTGGCTGCTCCCTACAGGGCTGAAGTGCCCAGCCACTGGCAAAGACCTTGCTGCCCCAGTAGTAGAGCTGGCATGCATTTTCGTGTGCCCCGAGGACAAACTCCACTGCCTGTGGTGGCCTGATGCAGGCTGCTGCAACCAGGGCCGATGCGCGAGTGAAGCGCAGGCTCATAGTCTCCTGGGTGTGGCTGCTGCAACTGAAAACAACCTTGCCCTCTACAGTATCAGAGCTGCAGTGTAGCCACTGCCCCGCCACCACCACCACAAGCATCCTGCCATAAGCCTGAGGATCATCCTTCCCCTGCCTGCCACAGTCAGCACCTGCACACACCACTAGGAGGCTTGAGAACAGGTCCACTCAGCCTGGCTCCACATCCTGTGTCCAAGCATGCCATTCAGGGACCTGGGGACTGCCCAGCTGAATCCACCATTGTTGACATCTGAGGACTCCTGGGGGCCTGATGTCAGTCCTGTTGAACCTGCTGCTACCACCACAGTGGGCACCCACCTAATATGCCACCTGTGGGCCTGGGGACTGGCCCAACCCAGCCCATTGCATCAGCTGCCAACACCAGCTCATGATATACAAAACAACCAGAAATAATAAAATCACAGAAATAAGCCCTCATGTATAATAATATTGTAAATGGATTACAACTTTCCAGTTAAGAGGTAAAGTGGCTGAATGGATTCAAAATCATGACCCAACTATATGCTACCTACAAGGAACTCATCTCACTTGTAATGACACATATAAGACTGAAAGTAAAGAGATGGAAAAAGATTTTTCCATGCAAATGGAGACCAAAAGCATGCAGGAGTAGCTATATTTAATCAGATTTTAAAAAATTTAAGTCAAAAATGGTAAGGAGAGAAGCACATTATAAAATGATAGAAGGATCAGTTTTATCAGGATATAACAATTCTAAACATATTCACTCAACATTGGAGCACCGATTAATAAAGCAAGCATTATCAGATCCAAAGAGAAAGACACTAATGCAATCACAGTGGAGACTGCAACACTGCATTTTCAGCATTAGACAGAAAATTTTAAAACTGCATTGAAATTACAGGTTAGGTTTGGTGGCTCACTCCTGTAATCCCAGCACTTCAGGAGGCCAAGGCAGGTGGATCACTTGAGGTCAGGAGTTTGAGACCAGCCTGGCCAACGTGGTGAAACCCCATTTCTGCTAAGAATACAAAAATGAGCCAGACTTGGTGGCATGCACCTGTAATCCCAGCTACTCAGGTAGCTGAGGCAGGGGAATCTCTTGAATCGGGGAGGCAGAGGTTGCAGTGAGCTGAGCTCATGCCAATACACTCCAGCCTGGGTAAGAGAGTGAGACTCTGTCTCAAAAAAAATAAAATAAAAATAAAATAAAAACAAAAGGCTGCACATAGACCAAATGGACCTAACAGACATTTACAGAACATTTTATCCAACAGTTACAAAATATATATTCTCATTAGCACATGGAACATTCTGCAGGATAGATCATATGTTATGACACAAAGCAAGTCACAACAAGTTTTTAAAAATCAAGTATCTTTTCAGACCACAGTGGAATAAAACTGGAAATCAGTAACAAGAGGAACCTGGGAAACTATAAAAATACAGTGGAAATTAAACAACATGCTTCTGAATGACCATTGAGTCAAGGAAGAAATTAAGGAGGAAATAAAAATATTTCCTGAAACAAATGAAAATTGAAACACAACATACTAGCCAGGCAAGGTTGCTCATGCCTGTAATCCCAGCACTTTGGGAGGCCAAGGCAGGAGGATCACTCAAGCCCAGGATTTTGAGACCAGCCTGGGCCACATGGTGACACTCCATCTCTACAAAAAACTTTAAAAACTATCCAGGTGTAGTGATGCACACTGTAGTCCCAGGTATGTGGGAGGCTAAGATCGATGGCTTGAGTCCAGGAGGTTGAGGCTGGAGTATTGCCATGATCAAGCCACTGCACCTCCAGCCTGGGTGACAAAGACAAACCCTGTCTCAAAAAAAAAAAAAAGTGGTTCATGCCTGTAATACCAGCACTTTGGGAGGCTGAGGCGGGTGGATCACCTGAGGTCGGGAGTTCGAGACCAGCCTGGCCAACATGGTGAAACCCTGTCTCTACTGAAAATACAAAATTAGCTGGGCGTGGTGGCAGGCGGCTGTAATCCCAGCTACTTGGGAGGCTGAGGCAGGAGAATCACTTGAACCCAGGAGGCGGAGGTTGCGGTGAGCCGAGATCGTGCCATCGCACTCCAGCCTGGGGGACAAGAGCAAGACTTTGTCTGAAAAAAAAAGGGAGAAAGAAAGAAACACACAACATAGCAAACCTATGTGATACAGCAAAAACAGTGCTGAGAGGGAAGTTTATAGCAATAAACACCTACAACAAAAAAGTAGAAAGCTTCCAAATGAACAATCTAATAATACACCTCAAAGAACTAGAAAAGCATGAACAAACCAAGCTCAAAGTTAGTGAAAGAGGCTGGGTGAGGTGGCTCAGATCTGTAATCGCAACACTTTGGGAGGCTGAGGTGGGAGGATCACTTGAGCCCCGAAGTTTGAGACCAGCCTGGGCAACACATTGAGACTATCTCTACAAAACAATTTAAAATTAGCCAAGGGCCAGACATCACTGTATCCCACCTCACGCCTGTAATCCCAGCACTTTGGGAGGCCATGGCAGGTGAATCACTTAAGGTCAGGAGTTTGAGGGCAGCCTGGCCAACATGGTGAAACCCCATCTCTACTAAAAAATACAAAAAAATAGCTGGGCGTGGTGGTGTGCACCTGTAATCCCAGCTACTCGGGAGGCTGAGGTAGGAGAACTGCTTGAACCCGGGAGGTGGAGGTTGCAGTGAGCCGAGATTGTGCCACTGCACTGCAGCCTGGGCAACAAAGTGAGACTCTGTCTCAAAAAATAAATAAAAACAAAAATAACCGCAAAATTAGCCAGGCATGGTAGCATACATCTGTGGTCCCAGCTACTTAGGAGGCTGAAGTGGGAGAATCCCTTGAGCCCAGGAGGTCAAGGATGCAGTGAGTCATGATCACACCACTGCACTCCAGCTTGGGTGACAGAGTGAGATGCTGTCTCAAAAAAAAAAAAAAAAAAAAAAAGTTTTTGGTTTTGCTTTTAAATGTAGGAAAGATTTGATTATGGTTATAGGCAAAACAAAAAGTATGAAAGGCAAACCAAAGACAGAGAGGAGGCAAGAGGGCAAGCGCTGGGATGACCAGCCTTAGCATGTCTTTCAGTCAGTGGTGAGTGACTAGAGGTCAGGCGGGGACAAGGGACAGTAGAGGACAGTGCCTGCTAAATGACCTGAGTTCCATCCATAGGAGAAAGGTTGGTAAGGTCATTTTCCAGGGTGGGGTATGAAGGGAAGAGGGTAGAGGTTTGAGAAGTGTGCTGAGGGTTCAGAAGGGTCTTTAAAACTTTGTAAAAGCATTTAAGTACGTTGACAGATCCAGAAAGGATCTCAAAATGTAAAAGTAGTTTCTTTGGGATCATTGCTTAAATTCATAACTACCATAACTATTTTTTTTAAGAGAACAAAATGCAGCAAATGCCATCAAGCAGGGGCTCAACCATAGAGTAAAAAATATGATATAGAATGATAGAACTGAAAGTTGGTTCTAAATTGCCATTACACTTCATTTTCTGCTCCTCTCATCTTTTTCATCAAATACTGTTCTTGCATGTGATTCTGAAGTGAATAGCACAGAAGGACATTGTGAAAACCCAAGAATTACAAAAGACACCTCTCTGCCACCAAGTTTAGCTTTCAAGAGGGAGAACTACTTGGAACACTCAAACTATTTTGTGTTTTTGGTTTTTTTCTTGTAGCTGCCTCCATACCTCTCAACAGTATTTTATACCACTGTTTCTTGTTTTCTTAATTTAACTTTAGACACATATTAATGGGGGCCAGGTGCAGTGGTTCATACCTGGAATCCGGGACTTTGGGAGGTTGAGGTCGGAGGATTGCTTGAGGCCAGGAGTTCAGACCAACCTGGGCATCATAGTGAGAATCCATCTCTAAAAGAAAAACAGAAACTTTCCAATTAGCTGGGCATGGTGGTGTGTAGTCCTAGCTACTCAGAAGGCTGAGGCAGGAGAATTGTCTGAGCCTGGGAGTATGAGGCTGAAGTGAGATATGATTGTGCCACTGCACTCCAACCTGGGTAACAGAACAAGATCCTGTCTTTAAAAAAAAGTATTAATAATATTAATAATTAATTAATGGCTTTCCAGACCAATAGATGATGATCTTGCTCACAACATTTCCCACCTCCCTTTTTCTCCATCCTTCTTCTAGTGTCATAATATCACTATTTCTTATTCCTTTATAGGCTTCCTTTATAATATTTAATAATACAGTTTTATCTTTCTTATTTCATTAGCTGTAGACAGTGTTTCTTGGCTCTCTATTGTATAAGATGGCAATATTAAGGCCCTTATTATTTCTTTTTGACTCTCTACCCTTCTCTTAAGTTTTGTCATGTGTGTTTTTATAATTACATTATCAAGTTTGATAACATTTGCATTCTATCTTATAACCATTATTAGTAGTTCCTCTAACTATCTTTAGGTTGATATAAGTCACTGCAGATCAGTTTATACTGTCTGGCATTTCCCCTGCTTGCACTCATTCTCTCTCCTGCCACCCTGTGAAGAGGTGCCTTCTGCCATGATTATAAGTTTCCTGAGGCCTCCCTAGCTATGCAAAACTGTGAGTCAATTAAACTTCTTTTATTTATAAATTACTCCGCCTTAGGTATCTCTTCAGAGCAGCATGAGAATGAACTAATACAGTAAATTGGTACTGAGGTAGTGGGGCACTGCTATAAGAATACTGAAAATGGCCGGGCATGGTGGCTCACGCCTGTAATCCCAGCACTCTGGGAGGCTGAGGCAGGCGAATCACAAGGTCAGGAGATCGAGACCATCCTGGCTAACACAGTGGTTGAGCCCCTGCTTGATGGCATTCGTACACTAAAAAAGTACAAAAAAAAAAATAGCTGGGCGTGGTGGCGGGAACCTGTAATCCCAGCTACTCGGGAGGCTGAGGCAGAAGAATGGCGTGAACCCAGGAGGTGGAGCTTGCAGTGAGCAGAGATCGCACCACTGCACTCCAGCCTGGGTGACAGAGCAAGACTCCATCTCAACAACAACAACAACAACAACAAAAAAGAATACCAAAAATGTGGAAGTGACTTTGGAACTGGTAACAGGCAGAGGTTGGAACAGTTTGGAGGGCTCAGAAGAAGACAGGAAAATGTGGGAAAGTCTGGAACTTCCTGGAGACTTGGAGGGCTCAGAAGACAGAAAGAATGTGGGAAATTTTGGAACTTCTTAGAAACTTCTTGAATGGCTTTGACCAAAATGCTGATAGTGATATGGGCAATAAAGTCCAGGCTGAAGTGGTCTCAGATGGAGATAAGGAACTTGTTGGGGACTGGAGTAAAGGTCACTCTTGGCATGCAAAGAGACTGGTGGCATTTTGCCATTGCCCAAGAGATCTGTGGAACTTTGAACTTGAGAGAGATGATTTAGGGTATCTGGTAGAAGAAATTTCTAAGTGGCAAAGCACTCAAGAGGAAGCAGAGCATAAAAGTTTGGAAAATTTGCTGCCTGATGATGCAATAGACAAGAAAAACCCATTTTCTGGGGAGAAACTCAAGCTGGCAGCAGAAATTTGCATAAGTAACAAGGAGCTGAATGTTAATTACCAAGACAATGGGGAAAATGTCTCCAGGTCATGTCAGAGACCGTCATGGCAGCCCCTCCCATCACAGACCTGGAGGCCTAGGAGGAAAACATGGTTTCCTGGGCCGGGTCCAGGGCCCCCCTGCTGTGTGCAGCCTCTGGACTGCATCCCAGCCACTCCAGCCATGGCTAAAGCAGGTCAAAGTACAGCTCAGCCTGTTGCTTCAGAGAGTGCAAACCCCAAGCTTTGGCAATTTCCCGTGGGTGCACAGAAGTCAAGAATTGAGGTTCAGGAATCTCCATCTAGATTTCAGAGGATGTATGGAAATGCCTGGATGTCCAGGCAGAAGACTGCTGCAGGAGCAGGGCCCTCATGGAGAACCTCTGCTAGGGCAGTGCAGAAGGGAAAAGTGAGGTCAGAGCTCCCACTCTGAGTCCCCACTGGGGGACTGCCTTCTGGGTTTGTGAGAAGAGGGCCACTGTCCTCCAGACCCCAGCATGGTAGATCCACCAACAGCTTGTACCCCGTGTCTGGAAGAACCACAGGCACTTAACACCAGCCTGTGAAAACAGCTGAGAAAAGGGCTATATCCTGCAAAACCACAGGGGTGGAGCTGCCCAAGGCCATGGGAACCCACCTCTTGCATGAGTGTGACCTGGATATAAGACATGGAGTCAAAAGAGATCATTTTGGAACTTTAAGGTTTAATGACTGCTATATTGGATTTCAGACTTGCATGGGCCCTGTAGCCCATTTGTTTTGGCCAATTTCTCCCATTTGGAATGGGTATTATTTAGTCATTGCAGGTATCCCCATTGTATCTAGGAACTAACTAACTTGCTTTTGATTTTGTAGACTCATAAGCAGAAGGGATTTGCCTTGTCTCATATGAGACTTTGGACTAGGACTTTTGGGTTAAAGCTATAATGAGTTAAGAATCTGTGGGACTGTTGGAAGGGCATGATTGTGTTTTGAAATGTGAGGACATGAGATTGGGAGGATCCAGGAGTGGAATGATATGGTTAGGCTTTGTGTCCCCACCCAAATCTCATCTTGAATTTTAGTCCCATAATCCCTACTTGTCATGAGTGGGACCCTGTGGGAGGTAATTGAATCATGGGGGTCATTTCCCCAATGCTGTTCTTGAAACAGCAAGTGAGTTCTCAGGAGATCTGATAGTTTTATAAGCATCTGGCATTTCCCCAGCTTGCACTTATGCTCTCTCTTGCTGCCCTGTGAACAGGTGCCTTCCACCATAATAGTAAGTTTCCTCAGGCCTCCCCAGCCATGTGAAACTGTGAATCAATTAAATCTCTTTTCTTTATTAATTATCCAACCTTGGGTATTTCTTCATAGCACCATGAGAATGGAGCAACACACCTGGTGTTTCTAATTATTTTTTTCCCTTGTACTTTTGGCCTCTATCACAGTCACAATGATTTTTTTTTTAAGACAAAGTTTTGCTCTCGTTGCCCAAGCTGGAGTATAATGGTGCGATCTTGGCTCATCACAACCTCTGCTTCCCGGGTTCAAGCAATTCTCTTGTCTCAGCCTCCCAAGTACCTGGGAATACAGGCATGTGCCACCATGACTGGCTAATTTTGTATTTTCAGTAAAGATGGGGTTTCTCTGTGTTGGTCAGTCTGGTTGCGAACTCCCGACCTCAGGTGATTCACCTGCCTCGGCCTCTCAAAGTGCTGGGATTACAGGCGTGAGCCACCGTGCCCAGCCAGCCATAATATTTTAATACCTTCTGTCATATCAAGCATCTGTAGAGTTTTTTGTGGGGTTTTGTTTGTTTTTTGCTACAGAAAACTCTGAACTGAATTCATTATTTTCTGGATTACATGAATGGCAGCTATTGCTTTTGGTCCATGTCTTAGGTTAGTGTATTAGTCTGTTTTCACACTGCTATAGATACTACCTGAGACTGGGTAATTTATAAAGGAAAGAGGTTTAATTGACTCACAGTTTCACATGGCTGGGGATACCTCAGAAAACTTACACAATCATGGCAGAAAGCAAAGGGGAGGCAAGTACCTTCTTCACAAGGAAGCAGGAGAGAGAGAGAGAGCGCAAGAAGGGAGAAGTGCCAGACACTTATCAAACAACCAGTTCTCGTGAGAACTCACTCACTACCATGTGAACAGCATGGGGAAAACTAGCCCTGTGATTCAATCAACTCCCACCAGGTCCCTCCCTCACAGGTGGGGATTACAATTTGGCTTACAATTTAAGGTGAGATTCGGGTGGGGACACAGCCAAACCATATCAGTCAGGTTGCCTAGAAGTGGTGGAAGTTCTTTATTTTAAAAAATTATTTGATAGTTATAGCCATCATAAATATCCTTCTCCAATCCATGGCTTGTCTGAGTTGGTGATATCTGTTTATACGTTACTACTTATATTTTAGAACTTAAACATCACCTCTGTGAAAGCTGAATATTTCTTTTCCCCACAGCAAGTTAATTGCTCCATCCTTTGAAACAATAACTATTTCCATGAAACACTGTTTTAGCACTGAATCACAAGTATTTTAAGTACTTTCATTCCGTTACTATCCCTTCTAGTGTCTTATTATTTTGCTGTAGCCCTCAGTCCAGTGCCCAGTCACAGTGAGTACCCAGTAAATACTTTCTGGAAAAAACTGTATTCTTGAGATTATAGTCATTTCCATTGACACCTAGTATACCACTCTATAATGGTCAGGGTTATTAATCACAAATATGTAATTCTGGCTCATTTAACCAGATAAAGATTTATCAGAAGCTACCGGCTCATGACCAGAAACCGTGGCTTACGACGGTAATCCCAGCTCTTTGGGAGGTTGAGGTGGGTGGAATGCTTGAGTCCAGGAGTTCGAGGCCAGCCTGACCACCATGATAAAACCTCCATCTCCACAAAAAATACAAAAATTAGCTGGGTGTGGTGGCACATGCCTGTAGTCCCAGCTACTCGGGAGGCTGAGGCGGAAGATCACCTGAGCCCAGCGAGGTCGAGGCTGCAGTGAGCCATGATCACACCACTGCACTCCAGCTGGGCGACAGAGTGAGACAGGGCCTTCTAAAACAAGAAGAGCGAGACGTCGTCTCAATAAACAAACTAACTAAAAGTTACTGGATGTCTTACAAAATTGTTGGAAAGATGGGAGAAACAGCCTTATGTAAATCTTCCAGGAGCAACCCCAGAAACACGTTATAGCAATGGTCTGATCCTGGAAACTGCTGCTGCTGCTATTGCCACCACAAAACACTGAAAGTCAGGAGCCCAACCTTGCTGTAATCGCTGTTATCCCCCAGATTTGTTCATCTCTGCTGCTATGCTCACTGGAAGTTCTGGGAAGAGCCTCTTTCCTCACATTTCTCACTTTTGAATCCTGTTTTGTACAGAGGAATCAAGGTTGCTAGAATCTAGGTTGCTAGAGCCTAGGTTATATGACTGCATCGAGCTATAAAAGAGATGAACATTTGAGTCTGGTATTTTTATCAGGAGGCAGGACTAATACAGAAATTCCCCTAATTATAGAAAAGATGACAGACAAACATAAATATGACAGCTGTCACACATTCTGATATGCCTCTTCACTACAACACTGCAATGTTGTCAGTCACCCACTTTAGTGTGTGAGAACTTCAGAGGGTTATAAGAATCCAGTATCTCCTTATTCATTTTGATTTGCTATGCCTTAAGTTATTAAAAGAGGCCCTTACAGCCAGGTGGTACTGTATACCCAAATATATCAATACATTCTTACAGTCCTGATCGTTGAGTTACTCATCCTTTCTGGCTGACCCTAACTTTATTTTGTTCCCTATCAAAGTGCTCTTTCAGAAGCCACTCTGTTATTGATTTAGCTTCCATTGGATCCTGCAGCATGACAGAATCGGGCAGTCCAGGGCATGGAGAGAATATGTAGGAGGAGGTGGAATTAGAAACGTGATTAATGGCTGGGCACAGTGGCTCACACCTGTAATCCCAGCACTTTGTGAGGCCAAGGTGGGCGGATCACAGGGTCAGGAGTTCGAGACCAGCCTGGTCAGTATGGTGAAACACCGTCTCTACTAAAAATAGAAAAAAAAAAAATTAGCCGAGTGTGGTGCCTGGCGCCTGTAGTCCCAGCTACTCAGGAGGCTGAGGCAGGACAATCATTTGAACCCGGGAGGTGGAAGTTGCAGTGAGCCGAGATCAGGCCACTGCACTCCAGCCTGGGTGACAGAGTGACAATCTGTCTCAAAAACAAGAAAAAAGCCAAAAAACAAACAAAAAACTCGTGATTAATAATATCTTAAAATTGTATAGCACAGTCTGGTTTCCAATATACTTTCTCATTATCTCATCTGAACTCCATAATAATAATACATATAAAAGTTATCCTGGTTTCTTTTTTTCTTTTTTTTTTTTTTTTTTTTGAGACGGAGTCTTGCTCTGTAGCCCAGGCTGGAATGCAGTGGCGTGATCTCGGCTCGCTGCAACCTCCACCTCCTGGGTCCTGGTTTAAGCAATTCTCCTGCCTCAGCCTCCTGAGTAGCTGGGATTACAGGCATGCACCACCATGCCCAGCTAATTTTTTTTGTATTTTTAGTAGAGATGGGGTTTCGCCGTGTTGGCCAGGCTGGTCTTGAACTCCTGACCTTGTGATGTGCCTGCCTCAGCCTCCCAAAGTGCTGGGATTACAGGCGTGAGCCACTGTGCCTGGCCATCTTGGTTTCTCTGACTAAAAAGATAGGCTCAGGTTTTTCACTGAGTGAGAGTTTATAGAAAGCAAGGGGAGGAGGCTAGAATGATTCATATGGTAATGAATTAAAGTGGGAGACATCAGAGTGAACTCACATTTACCTTAATATAGACACACAGGGCCACATACAGAAATCCTTACAGATATGTGTACATGGATGAGTTAGTAAACACACATACAGTATTTCCTCACTCTGTAGCTGACAGGGCCTAGAAGCAATGATACCCCAGTGGCACCAAGACCCAAATCTTGGTTTCTAATACCATTCTCCAATGAAAGGCTCCTTGGAGAAATGGTTGACTATAGGACTGGATGAGAAAATATATAGGATGAGCCTGGAGCATCTCATAGTTCTAGAAAGTAAGGAAGTACTCTGAAGAAAACAAACGAAACCAAAACCAAATAACACACAATGATGAGGGTGTCAAAGGGACGGAGGAGCCAACTGAAAGAGCTCCCCATGGCCATAGCATCAGCAATCCGAGCAACAAGATAGAGTAAAACTGAATTATAACCCAGAGCATAACATAAATACCCATGTCTATACTGATATCAATAAATGATTGAATGAATGAATACACGGGGGAGATGAGACAAATCTCCCATGCAGAAGAATTCTAAATAATTTAAGTACTCCATCCTCACGGAGGTGGAGCATAACGCCCCAGTCTTTAAGTGGGGGCTGCATATAGTGACTTCTTTTGAGAATACAGTATGAAAAAGAGGACTCTGGTACTAGTTTGCTAGAGCTGTGGCTTAAACAATAGAAATTAATTTTCTTACAATTCTGACTAGAAGTTCAAGATCAAGGGGTTGGCAGAGTCTTCTGGTTTCTTCACTTCTTGGCTTATAGATGGTTGTGTTTTCCCTGTGTCTCTGCATGGTCTTCCCTCTGTACCTGTCTGTGTCTTAATCCTTTCTTCTTATAAGGACATCAGTCATATTGAATTAAGTGCAATCGACCTCATTGTAACTTAATTTCTTCTTTAAAGACACTGTCTCCAAATATAGTCATATCTGAGGTACTGGGAATTAAGACTTCAACATATGAATTTTGGATGGGGACACAATGCAGCCCGTAACAGCGGGAGAAGGCACCTTCACAGTGAAGAAACCTGATAAACACAACCCGAGCCAGGCGATTAAGGTCAATATTAACAATAGTAAGTCAAGTTGCTAGTGTGACCCTGGTGATGTGATGAAAATGACATTTTGCTCTGTGGTCTTAGTAGCTCACACCTGTAATCCCAGCACTTGAGGAGGCCGAGGTGAGAGGATCATTTGAGCCCACAGATTCAAGATCACCTTCTGCAACATAGTAGGACTTTGTCTCTATAAAATGTTTTTTTAAATGGCTGGGCACGGTGGCTCACACCTGTAATCCCAGTACTTTGGGAGGCTGAGGCGGGAGGATCACGAGGTCAGGAGATCGAGACCATCCTGGCTAACACAGTGAAACCCCATCTCTACTAAAAATACAAAAAAATCAGCCAGGCATGGCGGCGGGTGCCTGTAGTCCCAGCTACTCGGGAGGCTGAGGCAGGAGAATGGCGTGAACCCAGGAGGTTGAGCTTGCAGTGAGCCGAGATCGTGCCACTGCACTCTAGCCTGGGTGACAGAGCAAGAATCCATCTCAAAAAAAAAAAGATTTTTTTTTTTTTTAATTAACCAGGTGTGGTGGCACATACCTGTGGTCCCAGCTACTTGGGAGGCTGAGGAAGGAGGATCACTCGAGCCTGGGAGGTTGAGGCTGTAGTTAGCTGAGATTGCTCCACTGCACTGCAGCTTGGGTGACAGAGTGAGACCCTGCCTCAAAAAAAAAAAAAAAAACAAAAAAAACAAAAAAAGGCAAAACAAATTTACAATCCCAGTCTAATCAAGACATAGCCCAATTGAGACATATTCTACAAAATACCTGAGCTATACTCAAAATTGTCATCAAAAACAAAGAAATCCTGAGAAATTGTCAGCTAGGAAGATCTTCTGTTCTTTTTTTATTTTTTATTTTTATTTAAATAAGCCTTCAGGTCACAAAGAAGATCCTAATAAGACATGATGACTAAATGTAATGTGGCATCCTGGACGGGATCCTGGAACAGAAAAAGGACATTAGGTAAAACTAAGGAAACCTGAATCAAGTATGTATTTTAGTTAATGATAACAAGTCACTATTGACTGATTAATTATAACAAGTGGACCATAAAAATGTACGACATTAATAATAGAGGAAACTGGTTGCAGGATATATGGGAATTCCATACTATCTTTGCAATTTTTCTGTAATCTAAAACTGTTCTAAATTTTAAAAGTTTATTATTGTTACTATATTTTTAAAAAGCTCACCTGACTTGCTCTAGGTTAGAACTGGGACTAGAATCTAGGTCATTTGGATCTAAGTCATTTTCACTATTTGAGAGCTTCCATCACCACGACATGTAAGGCAAGTGTGTGTCTGTGGGTGTTGGAGGTCCAGGATGAGAGGGGTCCATAGTACTATAACATGATGTCATTCAGGAAGATCAAGGCAATACGAAGCGTATGGAATTGGTTTGGAAGTATTTAAAGATCAAAAAAAAAAAAAAAAAAAAATCAACTGTTTGAAGCAATCAGGTGCCATGGAGCTAAGCATAGAGATACAGAAGCTGGTCAAACAGCAGGTGGTCAGGACACAGGCTAGAAGACTGGGGTACAAAAGACCAGAGATCAGACAGATATGTTAGGACACACAAGATTATAATCTAGAATTATAGTAATAGGTATTGGGAATAAAAATAATAGTAATAGGCTAGGCGCGGTGGCTCACGCCTATAATTCCAGCAGTTTGGAAGGCCAAGGCAGGTGGATTACTTGAGTTCAGGAATTCAAGACCAGCCTAGCCAACATGGTGAAACCCTGCTTGTACCATAAAATACAAAAATTAGCTGGGTGTGGTGGCATGTGCCTGTAATCCCAGCTACTCACAAGGCTGAGGCAGGAGAATTGCTTCAACCTGAGAGGGAGGTGGAGCTTGCAGTGAGCTGAGATCACCCCACTCCACTCCAGCCTGGGCGACAGAGTGAGACTGTGTCTCAAAAAATAAAAAATAAAATAATTTACATTTACAATATACTTTGCACATAAAATTTTCACATATATTATTTATTTGATATTGAATTAAATATTGTACCTTTTGAGCCTCCTTTCCTAGGGTTGCCTAAGCTCACAGGTGAGGGGCAGCTAGGATCACTAGCTGGAATTGGGGAAGGGAAGAGGTGGGAAACCAAGCAGTTCCTGATACTTGCCTCCCATCTTTCAAAAGTCTTTTCAGTTAGCCTTACCGTATTCTTAACTTTTTTCTGTTCCATAGTTTCATTTCCTCATGCTGTTCCTCCACATATCCTTCAACCATAAACAACTTTCTATCCGTATCACCACTTGGATCTCTCAATGAACTATTTGGAGTTCTTTCTCACTGACTTAAATGTCAACTATGCCCAGTACCTAGTCCTCTGAAGCGTTAAATATTAGGATATGTCAATCTCAACTGATGTACTATATATAACCAGTAACACAGCACTGTGCTCCTACTTCTAGAATTGGGCCAGTCTTACAGAATTAGCTACTATTTTGTATGACCGTGCAGCAAGGACTGCCTCTTCCCCTATCCCTCCAGCCACCCCTTGCAGGCAGCTCCTCCAGGCCAATGATCATGTTCCACTCATCTCTATATCTTTATTATCATAAGTGCTGGCATATAATAAGCCCTCAATTAAAAATAATTCCATTGGAATTTGATGACTACCCTAATTCAAATTGCTTCTGTCTCCAAATTCTTTCTTCTCTGTATGGTTTTTCTCATTGCATACTGTTCTGGTTTGAGTTGTGTCTCTCAAAAAATGTTGAAGTTCTGACCTCTCCCCACCTTACCATCCCTGTGAGTGTGACCTTATTTGGAAACACCATCTTTGCAGATAAGCAACTTAGGATGAGGGCAGTGGGTTGGGCCCTAATTCAATTATGACTGTGTCCTTATAAAAAGGGGAAATTTGGATATAGAGACATGTGCACACACAGGGAGCCTGCCACGTGAAGATGAGGGCAGAGATTAGGGGATGTCGCAGAAGCTAAAAAATGTCAAATGTCAAAGATTGTCCACAAACTATCAGAAAGCAGGAGAGAGGCAAGGAACAGATTCTCCTTCACAGTCCTCAGAAGGAACCAACCCTCCCAACCCCTTGATCTCAGACTTCTAGCCTGCAGAACTGTGAGATAATACCTCTCTGTTGGTTACACACAGTTTGTATTACTTTGTCATAGCAGCCCTAGGAAACGAATACACTACTCACCACCTTTACCTTCTAACTCTATCATTGCCTTTCTCCCTGACTAAAATGGAATCTCCATGGGGTCAGGACTCTTCATCTGTTTTGCTCATGCATGAATTCTCAACATGTAGAACACTGTCAGGCATGTGATAGCTCTCAATATTTGTTGAAAATGAGGAATGGAATTTTTCATATAAACCTAGACATTGTTTTCATTTGAAAACAATCTACATAAAAATGTTTCCAGTAGTAAAGCAATAACAGAAAACTTTAACAACTTAAAATAAAATATACTACCCTCTAGCTACTCTTTGAGAGAGGGATTCCAGACCCTGGGAAGCTGTATCTATTGCTGATTTCTATACCTCCCTAGTGACAGAGTGCTTGGAACTGTGAATGTATACGTGGAAGTTAGCAGAGGCCACCCCTCAGGGCTTCCCTTTGCTGCTTCTGGCTTTTTTTTCTGAAGGAAGTAAGGTAAGGTCAAGAATACAAAACCTGGCCAGGCGCAGTGGCTGATTCCTGTAATCCCAGAACTTTGGGAGGCCGAGGCGGGCGGATAGCTTGAGGTCAGGAGTTTGAGACCAGGCTGGACAACATGGTAAAACCCTGTCTCTACTAAAAACACAAAAATTTGTTGGGCGTGGTGGTGGGCACCTGTAATTCCAGCTACTCAGGAGGCTGAGGCACGAGAATTGGTTGAACCTGGAAGGCAGAGGTTGCAATGAGCCGAGATTGTGCCACTGGACTCCAGCCTGGGCAAGAGAACAAGACTCAGTATAAATAAATAAACAAACAAACAAACAAACAAACAAACAAAACTCTTCTCCTCCTCATCTCCATTACCTTTCTTTTAGCATGGCCCCAAATATTTGAGTGGTTGAATGCATGTGTTCTGGACTTAAAAGAGGATAATTCCCATTTCTTTTTTCTCCTCGTCACTTGAAAAAAAGAAAAGAAAACGAAGCAAGCATTCACACCTACAAGAACTCTTCCAGTTTTTAGTTTTTTTTTTTTTTTTTTTTCTCAGTATACTCAGTATTCCTCAACAGTCCTGAGAGGTAGGTATTATCTGATGGTGAGAAAACAGGCAGAGTGGTTACCACCTTGCACATGGCATGAAGAAACTGCAATGCGCAGGAGCCAGGCCTCCTAAATCTCAGTCCAGTGCTCCTTCCGTTCCGTTGGTCGTCACTGCACACGTTTTCTCTTTTTACATCTGGGTGAAGAAAGGGTGGGTCCCAGAAACATGAAAGCGATTTGGTTTTACAATGGAAAGGAACAGAGACAAATCTGCAGGGCTTTCGACTCTGTAACCATTCCCTCTAGCATTTCCGTGGGGATTGTGGGCGAAGAGGAGAGGTCTGAGTTCCAGGGAGTAAGGACTGGCCCCCTGTTCCTTTCAGCGAATGAATGGTCTTTCTCCAAATACACACACACATAACACACACCACAGGGGCCCCCAGCCATGAGAGCTGGTCTTGATAGAAATGGTCTACCAGATTACTATAACAGGCTACTGGGGACCAACTGTAGTTCAAAGACACCAGAGATGAGGCAGGGATTAAACAAACAAACAACAACAACAACAACAATGAAGATTATTCAACCAGGAACGAAAATGAGGGTGGGGAGAAGATAGAGGGTGAAGACAGCGCAGGGTTGGGAGTAGAAAGACCACATTTTTGTGCTGGATGTGCAAGGATCACCGTGAGGAGAGTGAGGGCGGCTTTGACCTTTTGATGCTGAGTTAAACTGCAGATACAGATTCTCCATGTAAGTACTCTGTGATTTTCAGGTGGCAACTGGAGAAACCTCAGGTGCCACCATGGAGCCGACAATCACTAGGAGATAACAGGATAGGAAAGAAGGCTGGGGCAGAAGGGTAGCTGCATCTCTGCAAACGCACAGGTCTAGGAAAGAGGCACCTGGGCTGTCCCCTGAGGCTATCTCGTTTCAAAGTCACTTAAGTTTCTGTAGCTTATAAGCGGCTCCTGCCCTCCCGGCATGATGACACGGCTTTGCTGCAGACATCGAGGTGCTCGGAATGACCTTGGTGATCATCCTTAACCTCAAATGCCCGGTCCTGCATTGCCCATCTCCCGGGTCACTGCTGCTGACAAGGCTCTTCTGCAGTTCTGGGTTATTCTACAGTCTTTCAAGAGGGCTTCCCCTAAATCCTCTCCCTAGGAATGCTTGGAAGGACGGGAGGAGCAGCCTCGAGGTTCCCATCGTTTACTCGGACACAGTGACAGCCCCCGCCATGGCTGCCCTACCACGGGGGCTAGGCTCCGCAGCAGAGTCCCGGGCTCGCTTCGGGGCGTGCGCCCGGGGTGTGCCGCGCCCTCGGGGTCAGTGTCCCGGGCGGGTTTCCGGGCCTCGGTAGCGCAGGAGGCGGCGGCGCCGGCTGGCAGGCTGCTGCTGCTGATGCTCTGTGCTCGCAGCCGTTGGGAGGCAGCGTGAGCCTGAGAGAGCCCAGAGCAGCCGCGGTGGCCCAGCTGGAGCGCAGCCTCCTCCCGCTCCCATAATGCACAGGGCGGCGGCAGCGGCGGCGGCAGCATCGCGGGCCGCCGAGGTGGCTGCCGTGGCGGCGACCCCCAGGACCCCGGGCAGGTGGAGCGCTCGCGGCTGCTCGCCGCGAGCCCGGGAGTGATGGCTAGGCCCCCGCGGGCCGCCAGCGCCTGAGGCGCCCCGCCCCGCCCGGCCCCGCCCGGCCCTGCCCTGCTCCCCGCCGGCGGCTGCGGGCGCTTCCTAGTCCGCGCGGACGGCCGCCCAGGCGAGGTGCGGCCTCCGCACAGGCGGGGGGCGTAGGCGCGCGGAGCCCGCCATGGCTGCGTCGGAGCTCTACACAAAGGTAAGGCGCCCCGTGGCCGGCGTCGAGGACTGGGGCCGCGCGGCCCTCGCCGCCAGCTGTCAGGCTGGGGAGGGGGCGGGAGCGGCGGGGCCAGCGCCACCCCCTTCAGCGCTTCAGAACCCTCGGCCCTACCCGCCGGTCGCCCGCTGCAGCACTTTCCTCTTTCGGGCGAGATGGTTAAGGCGACGGAGGGAGGCCCGCCTCGGGGGTCTCCCCGGCTCCTGCTGCCCTGCTGGAGCTGGGGGCAGAGCGGGCTTCCGAGTGGAAAGGGGGCCCATGTGGATTTAGCAGGGCGGGCGTGCCTCCCCTCCTGCTTGGCTTTGGAAAATTCCCGGCGGGTGGGAGATGCTTGCTCCGGTAGATCGGATGGTTTCTCTCATGGGGACACGCGCTTAAAATAACGTCCTGTGTTGGTATGCAGTGCTGCTTGTACCGCCAGCCAGCCTTTCTGTGAGGTTATTTTGAATCCTGCAAACGGTGGCCGTATCACCTTTAGCTCCCCGGTTTAGCTGCGCTGGGGGTGGCGAGCCCCGGGGAAAGATGTTGCCCGATGAACGCGAGCTGATTCACCGGCTGGGAGGGTCGGTACTCATTTGTCGCTGGGAGTTTGCAACCTGCGTGTAATCCCGCTGAGCCTTGTTAGGCCCCATGTCTTCACATCCTCTGGGGCAAACCTTTCCCTTCTGGGTTTGATTTAAGGGAAGTGGCAGTCTTTTCTTAGACTGACATCAATATTCTCAGGGTCTGGCAATCTCTGAATGGCCTATTATGGAGAACTGTCACTTGAGTGCTGTGCAGATTTGTGATGACCTTTGTGAATATATGTAATCATGGCATTTTATACTATACACCCATGTGTAGGTAGATATTTTGCCAACTATTGATTACTTCTACATGCAGTTAATAGAGTTGCCTTTTCACATTAGCATTTGCGATAGAACTTTCATTTAGGGTCCTGTAATCACTGGAATCATTGTTTCCAAATGTTACTCAAGTCCAGGGCCCAAGTTGCAGTGTGTTTTACAGAGGAAAGAAGTCTGGACTGGGCATCGAGAGACCTGGATTCAAGCCGGGACCTTTTCACTTACTCACTGTGACCTTGGACAAGTCACTTAACATTTCTGGTTCGATTTCCTCATGAGTAAATAGAGTTAATTATACTTGCCTTTCATCCCTTACAAGCTGTTCTGATAATTAAACTTAATAATAGTTGTGAAAGCTTTTTGTAACCTATGAATTTCTCTGCAAATATGAGGTAATATGATTAATTTCTTCAACCACGAAATGAAGAACTTGCATGAAACATTCTCTGAGACCTCTTTCTTTCTAGTTTTAGGTTTAAGGACTGTCCAATTGGAACTTCTCTCTCAACCTGGTAATTTCTTTAGGCATTGCAGATCTCTGATGTGTGAACGAATGCAATTGGAAACTGATTAAAAGTAACTTAACAGACACTTAATATGGTGCTTACTATGTGCCAGGTACTGTTTTAAGCGTCTTAAAAATATGAACTCATAATCCTTATAAGGGACTTATGAGGTTGATATTAGGAAATATCAAAATCATTTTCACATGAAGAGATAATCAGTCTGTAAACATTCCTTGGTTACTTTGTGTAGCCCCTCCCCTCCACTTCTACATCAAGTTTGTCCAACCCGCAGCCCATGGGCCGCATCCGGTCCCAGGACCACTTTGAATGTGCCCCAACACAAATTCGTAAACTTTCTTAAAACATGAGATTTTTTTTTTTCTTTTGCAATTTTTTTTTTAAGCTCATCATTTATCATTAGTGTATTTTATGTGTGGCCAAACACAGTTCTTCCAATGTGGCCCAGGGAAGCCAAAAGATTGGACACCCCCCATTGTATATAGTGAGCAGTCATCTTTGAGCCACCTAATAGTAGGCTGCTTAACTAGAGACTGATTGGATAATAAATTATTGTTGGATTTTGAACACTTTTCCCCCCCAAGATGATTTGAGAGAAAAAATGGGAAAGATATTATGATTTGTAAATGGTAAAGTTTTGGGCTTCTGTCACAGCTTTATCACAATCTATTTTAAAATTTACCTTTTAACAGCCTGAGAAACATAGTGAGACCTGGTCTCTACAAAAAATTTAAAAATTAGGCTGGTCACGATGGCTCACGCCTGTAATCCCAATACGTTGCCGAGGTGGGTGGATCACCTGAGGTCAGGAGTTCGAGACCATCTTGACCAACTTGGCAAAACCCCGTCTCTGCTAAAAATAGAAAATTAGCTGGGCGTGGTGGCGCATGCCTATAATCCCAGCTGCTCAGGAGACTGAGGCAGGAGAATCGCTTGAACCTGGAAGGCGGAGGTTGCAGTGAACAGAGATTGGGCATTGCACTCGAGCCTGGGCAACAAGAGGGAAACTCGGTCTCAAAAAAAAAAAAAAAAAAAAAAAAAATTAAAAAATGAGCTGGGCGTGGTAGTCATGCCTGTGGTCCCAGCTACTCAAGAGCTGAGGCAGGAGGATCAGCTGAGGCAGGAAGATCGCTTGAGCCTGGGAGGTTGAGGCTGCAGTGAGCCATGATTGTGCCACTGCACTCCATTCTGGGCGAAAGAGCAAGAACATGTCTCAAAAAAAAAATTTTTTTTTTAAACCTCTTTGTCATTTTAAAACAGACTGGCTTAGAGATCAAGACTGAAGTTGGGGCTTACACTGCCTTTTTCTAAATACACTTATGCCTAATTAATAGTCTGGTTACTTGGTTGGTTGTTGGCTAATTCTTTTTGTGAATGGGCCTTAGCTTAATGGCAAGCGGAAATAGTTATCAGGCATCCTGGCATCCTATATACCAGGTACTTTGCTTAATATTTATAACAGTGAACAAGATACAGTCCTTTCCCTCAACATGCTCACAGTCTGCTTCTTACATTCTTGACCCACTTTGAATCTATAGGGACATAAATAACCTTATTAGTAGAAGTTAGGGAATGGGTTGTGACATGGGGAAGATTGGGCTGATTCCAGAAATAAAAGCTATTATTGTAATTACTAGAGGAATAGGAAAATCATTAGAAGTATTATCAGTGGATAAGCACAAGGATCTTCCCCTTGCAGAGGATTATAGGAAGGAAGTTCTAGGATAGATTACAAGGAAAGATGTATTAGTGACATGCCGTAATTATGGTATTTAACATTGTGGTTAAATCTGAAAAGTACCCTTTAAAAAAATGTCATTCAGATCTTAAGGGCAGATTTTGATGTGTGATACAGATCAGTTCCTATTATAGTGAAGGACAACAGACTGTTCAGTTTCTTCTTTTTAGCCAGAATGATAATGGTTTTGTCACAGCAATTTAACAAGGCTTCCATTTTGTCAAAATTTCCTGCAGAATAACCATTTTAAGGGCAATAGCTAGGTTCTTGGGATACATTTCTGGAAACTAATATTTTGGTTAAAACATGTTTTGTTGATTTTTAAAAATAACAGTTTTATTGAGATATGAGTCTTATACCATATAATTCACCATTCAAAGTGTACTATTCAATGGTTTTTGGTTTATTCACACAGTAGTATGTTGATTTGTTTGTGGGTCAACCTGCCTTACTCCCAAAAGAATTGAAGGAAACTATGATATCTCATTGCTTCTGATTTTGAAAATATTTGCTAGTCTTGACTTGTCAGTGCATATTTATATCATACATCACCCATAGGTGCTTTTGGTAACTAGAAGCAATTCTACATTTGTGGAGTGGGGTTTATCTATTAGACCTAGAAGGATTACTGGCAGCATTATAATGAATGGCATGCTATTCCTCCTCTCATCATATTCCCAGACACCATGGATAGCACCATAAGTGCTGTAGAATGGTCAAGATTACCTGAAGCTGTTTTTTTTTTTTTTTTTTTTTTTTTTTGAGACAGGGTCTCACTATGTTACCCAGGCTGGAGTGCAGTGAAAGTGAACATGACTCACTGTAGCCTTTAACTCCTGGGTTCAAGCTATCCTCCCACCTCAGCCTCATGAGTAGCTGGGACCACAGTTATGCACCCAGCTAATTTTTAAATTTCTTCTAGAGATGGTCTCAGTATGTTGCCCACGCTTGTCTTAAACTCCTGGACTCAAGTGATCCTCCTGCTTCCACCTCCCATAGTGTGGGATTACAGGCATGAGCCCCCCACATCCAGCCTATTTATTTATTTATTTATTTATTTAGAGTCAGAGTCTTGCTCTGTTGTCCAGGCTGGAGTCCAGTGGTGTGAACATGGTTCACTGCAGTATTGACCTCCCAGGCATAAGCCATCCTCCCACCTCACCTTCCCAGGTAGCTGAATCTACAGGCACGTGCTATCACACCCTGCTAATTTTTGTACTTTTTATAGAGACAGGGTCTTGCTATGTTGCCCAGGCTGGTCTCTAACTCCTCAGCTCAAGTGATCCTCCTGCCTCGGCCACCCAAAGTGTTGAGATTACAGACATGAGCCACCATGCCTGGCTTATTTTTAATTTTTAAAAAGTTTAAATTTTTTTGTTTACTTTTCTGTTTTGTTTTGTTTTTACCTGAAGCTGTTTGATTAGGAGGTTCCCATGTGTGCTAAGATGCTGAGTATTGTAACAGTGCAAAGACAATCTAAAATTCCACATTTGCAAAGCATGTTAACTTGCCTAGATGAAACAGCTCTTACGGTTGGTAGATTGTATATGTGTAACTTTTGATTCCCAACATATCCTCTCATATGTACAGGAGCCACATGGCCTAGATTTTTTCTGGGATAGATCCACTTTTATATTCTATGGCACTGTCTCTTCAAACTATTGATCCTGGAAATTCTAATATTTTCATGTTGAGACTGTATTTCTCAGACTGCTTTCAACATCTTAAAGAGGAACAGAAATCTCATCTCTGATCATGTGCCCTGACTCGGAGTTTGGCAAGGACGTTAGTTGTCCTCAAGTCTCCTGTCACACCCTTTCCATTTGAATTTCCTCCTGGTGTTAAAGGCATTGCTGTTCTCCTAGTTCCTCAGCTTGGAAACCTCCATCTCTTTTTTTCTTGTCTTTCACATTCGACTTTTTCTATATCAATTCTAATTTCAGTTGACATCCAGCTGATAGCTCAGATTTGGAACTTCCACTAGTACTCTTTTTCTCTGTCTTAATGTCCCAAACATGTTTCTGTCTTATTGTGGTTACTGTATCTGTGTATATGTTTACCACTCCCACCATACTGTAAGCCCCCTGAGATGCCGTTTTGTTTACCTCCTGTAGAGCCTAGCACAGTGTCTTACACAGAATAGCTGCTCATTGAATATTTGTTGAATGAATACTTAAACAAGAGAGGGATGGAATGAAAATAATGGTTTGGCATGATTAGTCCACTTGTAGGGACGAAGCAGGGTATAAAGATGTGGTTAAACAAGTAAACACATTTTCAGGCATGTTGAACAGGATAAGTAATATAACTGGGAGCCAGGGAGACCAGGAAACTTTCAGGAAACAAAGTGTGAAGTGATGAAGGTCTGGTGGACTGAGGCAGGGGCAGAAGGTGTGGGAAAGAAGAGGATAAATTTGAGAGACAGGTCTCTCCGAGATGGATTACATATAGGATGGGAAGGAGCAGGAGTAGGTTGAAATAATACCAGTAGCTCCAGCCTTGGAAACTGAAAGTTAATTCCTGTTTCATCACACATTTTGACTGCCTCTGTGGAACTTGAATCCTACTAAGAAATACTTCTTTACACAGCTTGACAAAGCAAAATGCCCATTGTTTCCTCTTGAAATTTGTTACTCTTTCTTGAAGTGTGAAAATTTTGTGTATTGCCCAGAAGAGGTTCTGATTCTAATGAGAATTGCTGCTGTCACATAGTTTAAATCTTACTGGTACTTTTAGCTTTTTTTTTTTTTTTTTTTTTTTAAATAATGAAAGAGAACTGGAGGAAGGTTTATGAATGGGCTTCCAGGGATTTAACAACAACCTCAGGGGAGGGGTGACAGGGAATGCTAACTCGTGTAGGGGAGAATGTGGGAGGGGAGAGATGATCCACCTTACTTCTTACCTCAGAAGGTAATTTAGTTTCTCTGTTTTTCGTTTTATGATGAATTTTGCCTCCATTGAGAGAATTCAGGAGTACGTGGTCCACTAGAGGATCGACTTGGTTGTATTTGTCTTCACTTCAGGCAATTCCCAGTGAAGTACGAGGTACTGCTGGAAGTATAAACTTCTGGCTGATCAATGGAGTAAGGTCTGGCCATAGGCAAAATCTTACGTGAGCAATTCCACTTCTTCCACTCCACCCGAAGGCATGTCCCCCATCCCTACAGTGGTCTTCCTAGACTTGTTCTATTTGTCTTCCTGGGGAGTTTGTCCTTTCCTCCCCAGCACCACCCCACTCCCAATCTTGCATCCACTTTATTGAGGTATAATATACATGAAAAGTCCCTCATTTTAAGTGTACAGTTTGATGAGTTTTGACATATATTCTCTCATGTAACCACCACCACAAACAAGATGTAGAACATTTCCATCACCCCTAAAGTTCCCTTGTGCTTAGTCTCTTATCTTCCCCAACATCTTCAAGGAGTTTACTGGAGTTATGTTTGCTCATTAGGGCAGAAGGAAGTTTTTTCTTTTTGGTTTTTCCAAAATGAATGCTATGGTTCCACCTTAGCCCAACCAGTAGAGATACTTACTACAAAGGCCTGGCATTGGAGGTCATGGCTGTGGAGTTTCATTTTCAGTGGGAGGCGGAAGTGGATGTAAAAGGAGTTTAAATGACTTTTGTTTAATCTTTCGTTCACACACTGACCACTTTGCCTTTATTAATGATACCTGCCTTTGATGCCTTCTGAAATGCCCTTTGGTTAATTTTGCCCTTTAACAGTTCCTCTTCCCCATCTGTCTTGGTTGTAACGTCAGTCTGAGTTTGTGCTGATACAACCTAAACTTTGCAGAAACTTATCCCTGGCTTCTTCATGCCTCAGGCATTCTCCATTTCTCTTTTAAGCCCTCCTTACTTGGAATTCTTTTTAACTAGCAGACATTAGCATTAAGTATCTCCCTGTACAGCAAAGGTTTTTGCCAATTGTAAAACTTAGGGATGATGTAATTATTTTTTGATTTCAAAATAATGATTCTAAATTTGATTGAAATCAAGGGAGAAGTGCATTGTACATAATGCACTAAGTGTTCATGAATGTTCGTGAGGACCGTGTGTCTACCTCCTTTGGCCTAATGTATTACTGTGGCCAAAAATGTGGGCAAGATGCTGGACTAGAGGGAGACTGGATACACAAAAAAGATAGGTTTTGTCCATCTTTTGTCACATATACAAAAACATATAGTCCTAGCCAGGAATCCTGCATGTGTGGTTGGGGTTTCTACTTCTTGATAAATATACCGGAAACCAGAGAAATTTCAGAATAGGAGAAGTAAAATGATCAGGACAGTGAAGAGGCTAGACAGATTAAAAGTGTAGAACTCTCTAGTTTAGAAAGATGAAGGTGAGCTGGGAATACAGTAGAGTGGTTTATTTTGTTTTTGAGACGGAGTCTCGCTCTGTCACCCAGGCTGGAGTGCAGTGGCACCATCTCGGCTCACTGTAACCTCTGCCTGTTGGGTTCAAGCGATTCTTCTGCCTCAGCCTCCCAAGTAGCTGGGACTACAGGTGTGTGCCACCACCCCCGGCTAATTTTTGTATTTTTAGTAGCGATGGGGCTTCACAATATCGGCCAGGCTGGTCTCGAACTCCTGACCACGTGATCCGCCTACCTCGGCCTCCCAAAGTGCTGGGATTACTGGCATGAGCCACCGTGCCCAGCCCTACAGTATACTATTTGACATCCAGAATAGTGGAAGTTTGTAACATCAAATCTCAGTTTAGTAGGGATATGTTTTAGATCTTGAAACAAATCAATATATGCCATTTTAAATGAATTTCTACTTTCAACATTAAGTTTTACATTTCTGAAAGTCATTACCTCAAGTTATGGTATTAGCTGAGATACAGGATGTAAATAGAGAGGGCCTGGGTAATTTATGGATGAGAGATTTGGCACACTGACTTACCAAACCTCTCTTTAACAGTGTCAATCAGTTTACCAGCCATAGCTGTTTTAGTTGGAAGAAACAGAAACCCAACTCAAGCCAAAAAGTAGTTTATTTGCTCATGTGACTTAAAAATCTAGGCATGGCTGGAATCAAGGCTCAGACATGGTCTTTGGGGCTCTCTTCACTGACTCTCACATGCTGTCTGACATTAGTTTCATCCTCAGGACAGCTTTTTTTAGGGGTGAAAAGATGGTCAGTGGCACCTGCAGATCACGTGATCTTACAGCCCTGGGGCTGGAGGAAGAGAGCCTGAGAGAGGAATTCTGGTCATGTGCCTTCTCCTTTCACTGTGGCCTCTAGGCAGTAGGAGAGGAGCACCATGAGTGGTCAAGTCTGTGCTCACCCCAGAGGCCTGGGGGAGGACAGCGCACCATGATTGATAGTTTCACTCCAACCTCATAGGATGGCTGTGAGCTGTTCGCCATTGGAAGGAAAAGTGCTAGGTAGACAAAATAAACAACTACCCTCAGTGCCTGTCAGCTATGAATAGGTCACCGAAAATGATAGTCACTGAATTCTAGCCCTCCTTTTCTGGTCTTTGAGCAGAAGAATGGGAGATTTTGCTTGACCAGGGGACATTAGGTATCTTTCCCCTAGAGAATCATTTTGGATTGAAAAATAAAAGCCAGGCCAGGTGCGGTGGCTCACGCCTGTAATCCCAGTGCTTTGGGAGGCCGAGGCGGGCAGATCATGAGGTCAGGAGCTTGAGACCAGCCTGGCTAACATGGTGAAATTTTCTTTTTCTTTTTTTTTTTTTGAGACGGAGTCTCGCTCTGTCGCCCAGGCTGGAGTGCAGTGGCCGGATCAGCTCACTGCAAGCTCCGCCTCCCGGGTTCACGCCATTCTCCTGCCTCAGCCTCCCGAGTAGCTGGGACTACAGGCGCCCGCCACCGCGCCCGGCTAGTTTTTTGTATTTTTTAGTAGAGACGGGGTTTCACCATGTTAGCCAGGATGGTCTCGATCTCCTGACCTCGTGATCCGCCCGTCTCGGCCTCCCAAAGTGCTAGGATTACAGGCTTGAGCCACCGCGCCCGGCCATGGTGAAATTTTCTACTAAAAATACAAAAATTAGCCGGGCAGGGTGGCGTGTGCCTGTAATCCCAGCTACTCGGGAGGCTGAGGCAGGAGGTTTGCTTGATCCCGGGAAGCAGAATTGTGCAAAATTTCTTTTTGTCTGTCCATCATCCCTTGTTCATGTCCGGTGGTAGTCTGTCTTCTGTTCTCTTCATCCCATCTGTTCATCTTCTTTATCCCCCTACTATTTAATTTTTTCTACCCACCCCTTCTGCCCTGTTATGATTTGTTATAACCAAGTATATATACACCCTACACCTATGATGGAATAAAATAGGTTACTAAAGAGTGAATCTTTTGCGGGGCGCGGTGGCTCATGCCTGTAATCCTAGCACTTTGGGAGGCCCAGGCAGGCAGATCACGAGGTCAGGAGATTGAGACCATCTTAGCTAACATGGTGAAACCCCGTCTCTACTAAAAATACAAAAAAATTAGCCGGGCGTGGTGGCGGGCGCCTGTAGTCGCAGCTACTGGGGAGGCTGAGGCAGGAGAACGGGGTGAACCCAGGAGGCGGCGGAGCTTGCAGTGAGTGGAGATTGCGCCACTGCACTCCAGCCTCGGCGATAGAGCGAGACTCCGTCTCAAAAAAATAAATAAATAAATAAATAAATAAATAAATAAATAAAGAGTGACTCTTTTCTTCATAACTTAGATTGAAGAGGGAACTTCATTTTTGCTTTTGCTTTATTACCACTCCCTGATCTGACATCACAAAGTAATTTTTTACGAGTTTGCGTTAATCATTTTCCGTGTATGTGAGTGTTTCAAACAAACACTTTTGTGTTAGACTAGTTAGACTAGACTAGTTCAACCTTAGTTTTTTAGCTTACCATACTGGTCTACATTACAGTAAGATGACTGGATATTCCTTTAAAGATATGATCTCACCTTAAAACATTTTTCTGCCAGTACTTAAACAACTTTTACACAAGGTTGGTCTCTCTATGCTTAAACTCAGAAAAAAAAAATCTTACTTCTAGTTTGATAAGCAGCATGGTTGGGTTGGGAGCAGAATTTTGCTGGAGACGTTGTCTGTAAAATTGGGAAATGTATATCTTAATAATAAGGAATTTTGGTCCACAACCTAGATTAAATTTTCATAAAGTCAGAATGTGTATTTCTTGTTTTAGAAATGAAAAGTTAAGCCCCTTAGAGTTACTATTGCATTTTAACCCACTCGTACTGTTGATACTAATTTTTTTCATCCTCGACCAAAATTTCTCAACCTCTGCACCACTGATAGTAGGCTAGATAATTCTTTTTTTGTGTGTGTGGGAGGGGTGGCTCTCCTGTGTATTGTAGTATGTTTAGCCAAATCTCTGACCTTTATCTATGAGATCCAGTAGCACCCAACATCCCTAGTTGTGACAACCAATATTGCCTACAGACATTGCTAGATATCTCTTGGGGTGGTGGGGATGGGGGAGAATCACACATACCCTTCAAACCACTAAACTAGATGATAAGCCTTCAACTAGGGTAAGAACAAGTAGGAAGAAGTTAATTGGGAAATTAGGATTAATTGGGAAAACTTTTTAAAAAGTTGATTTATAAGCATTATTTTTCTGCTTATAGAAGTGATGCCTTGTAGCTAATCTGGATTATTTGAATAATACAGAACATATAAAGGAAGAAAGTTAAACTAATTATGCCACCTAGAAATAATCATTGTCAACTATTGATTTTAAGTCTTTTGTCTATATTCACAAGTGGTAATTATTTTTAAAATAATTTTTAAACTTAATATGTATTGTGAGAATTTATATCAATAAATATTCATTGAAAAAATATATCTGTGTATGTATGTTTTGAGACGAAATTTCGCTCTTGTTGCCCAGGCTGGAGCGCATTGGCGCGATCTCAGCTCACCTCAACCTCCGCCTCCCAGGTTCAAGTAATACTCCGGCCTCAGCCTCTGAAGTAGCTAGGATTACAGGTGCCCGGAGTAGCTGGGATTACAAGTGCCTGCCACCACGCCTGGCTAAGTTGTATTTTTAGTAAAGACGGGGTTTTACCATGTTGGCTAGGCTGGTCTTGAACTCCTGACCTCAGGTGATCTGCCCACCTCAGTTTCCCAAAGTGCTGGGATTACGGGTGTGAGCCACCGTGCCCAGCCCATTGAAAATATTTTTAATGGCAGCATAATATTCAATCATCTGGGTATACCAAAATGTATTTACTGCTGGGCATTTTTCACTAATGGAAGTGATATGCTATGGTGAGCATCTTTGTTCATAAGTCTGCTTAGTCAGTTTTAGTTAATTATAGAATTCAAGTCTCCCTAGCAAGAATTAGCATTTGTATTTATGCAGGATAGGGCATTCACATTCACTTCATTTTAAAAATAGCACTTTTTATGTACATTGCCTGAGGGATAGGGTGACCAGATGTCCCACTTCTAGAAGATGCTTTCCGCCTTTTAATATCTTTATTCTGTTTTGAGAAATTTTCTTAGACTAGAAACATATAAGTTCATTTCAAAAATTTAACCTTTTGGAAATTGAGACTGCTTCTTTTTCTGACCATTGTCATTATTGTTGGTTTTATTCACTCTGTTTCTTGATCTTTGATGAAATCTGTGCCAGAGAGAATAATTGAACTGGAAAGAATTTTAAAAAGAGAAAAAATATGAAGCTTCTGAATTACTACACATGATACAATTTTAGTTTGAAAATTACCTGATAATATGTTGTCAGGACATTGTAGACATGTCCTCCTAATTAGAACAAATTAACAGTGTCTGGAGGAGGCTATGCATTTGCTTTCGGGGACAGTTGAGGAACCTGAGAGTCCTTCAGCATCAACTACCTGCTTTGTAAAATAATTAGAATGGAGCAAAATATGCCCAATGCTAAAGGAGCACCCTAGAATGGAATCTTTATAGCAGTCAGAAAGTGTTTTGGGATTAGTGAGGCCTTCAGGTCATTGCTGTGCGTAGCAGCCCTTCCGAAGGACTAGGATCACAGCAGTAGCCACAGACCCGGACAGGGGTTGATTGTGTGGAGCCATAGACATTAAAGGCATAGGAAACTGAGTTGAAAGCCTTAGCAGCCTTGGAAGTTGCTTTTCTTCCTCCACTAAAACCTTGTTTTTTTTTAACCTTATATAGTTATTACTTGTTTTCTTCTAAAAACTGTGGCTCAGTCAAATGTGTGGTTCCATGGCAGTAAATTATCAAGTGATAGTGATTAATATTTACTGAGGCTTTACTGTAGGCCAGATGCTATTCTGAGGGCTTTGTTGCAACTGTTTCCTTCCTTGCCTTCCACCCCTCCCAGGGTCCTGAAAGCGAGGCAGTGCATCACAGAAGTCAAGGGCGTGGAGTCCACACCTAGATACTGGATCTTGGTTTGAATCCTGGTTTTGCTATTCACTTTCTCTGTGTCCTTAAGCCGCTTAACCTCTTTATGCTTCAGTTTCCTTATCTTTATAGTGGTGATAATAAAACCTACCTTATGTGGTTTTAATGATGACTAAGTTATAATATATTAAGAAATGCTTAGAATAGTGACCGGTATTTAGTAAATTCTTTTTTTTTTTTTTTTTTTTGAGACAGTCTTGCTCTGTCGCCCGGGCTGGAGCGCAATGGGGTGATCTCGGCTCACTGCAAGCTTGGCCTCCTGGGTTCACGCCATTCTCCTGGCTCAGCCTCCCGAGTAACTGGGACTGCAGGCGCCCACCACCACGCCCAACTGATTTTTTGTATTTTTAGTAGAGACGGGGTTTCACCGTGTTAGCCAGGATGGTCTCAGTCTCCTGACCTCGTGATCCGCCCTCCTCGGCCTCCCAAAGTGCTGGGATTACAGGCGTGAGCCATCGCACCCGGCCGGTATTTAGTAAATTCTTACAAGTATTAGTTATTACTGTTGTTGCTGTTACAGCTGTCATTCTCTTTTCTCTCTGTCTGCTTTCTTGTCATAAGCTCACTTACCTCCTATTGCACCTTAGGTATTGACGTTCCTGGGCTCTGTCCTTGACCTACACTCCCTCCCACTGTGGCCTGATCCAGTCTTGAAGAGTCAGGTGCCAGCCCTGTGCTGATGACTTCCAAACCTGTTTCCAGTCCACTTGCTCTCCCTACAAACCTAGATCCCTACAGACAGCTGCCTTGTGGACATCTTCACAAGCACCCCAAACCCAGCATATTCAAAATCGATTGTCATCTCCTGCCTCCTTCTTCATACTACTCTACCTGATTTAATTTCTCTGTGTCTTAGTTTCTTCATCTATGTGATGGGATAATACTTACTTCATAGGGTTGTTATGAGGATTAAGTGAGATAGTTCATGGGAAGCACTTAGCATAATGCCTGGCACATATTTAAGAAATGTTAGCTACTGTAATTGTTGTTGTTATTTCTTGTTCCTGTCTGGTGAATGACATCAATATCCCTCCAATAACCCAAACGCAAAACTTAGAAATAGTCTTGATTTACCTTCCCCTGCACCCCTGCACCCCACCTAATCAGTTATTTCCTAGTACTGTTGCTGCTTTATTTGGGGACCTTATCTTTTTTTTTTCTTTCTTTTTACTTTCTTTTTTTTCTTGAGACAGGGTCTTGCTCTGTTGCTCAGGCTGGAGTGCAGTGACGTGATCATAGCTCACTGCAGTCTCAACCTTGTGAGCTAAGTAATCCTTCTGCCTCGGCCCCCCAAGTAGCTGGCACTATAGTAGCTGCATGCCACCACACCTAGCTAATTTTTTGTTTTTTGGAAACAGGGTCTCACTGTGTTGCCCAGGCTGGTCTCGAACTCCTGGGCTTAAGTGATCCTCCCACCTTGGCCTCCCGAAGTGCTGAGATTAGAGGCATGAGCCACCATGCTTGGCTTGGTCCCTTATTCTTTCCTGGTTCCTGAAACAGCTTCCTAAGCAATCTTTGGTCTTACTTTCTATAATCTTTTTTTTTTTCATTCTGTTACTAGTGAGATCTTTGTAATGCACATATCTGATCATGCCACTACCTGGCTTGAAATTCCTTTGAAGCCATTCCTTGAAATTCCTTTGAAATGATTCCCCGTAGGATTTTGTCCTGAAAATAAATTTGTTAGTGTAATGCTTCCTGAACTTTGGTGTCCATCTGAATTACTGGGAATCTTGTTAAAGGGAAGATTCTGACTCAGTAGGTCTGTGATGGGGCATGAGACTGCATTTCTAACAACTCCCAGGTGATGCCTGTGTTGCTGAATTGAGAACCACACCTTGAGCAGTGAGGCTGTAATACACAGGCTCTGTATGACCTGCCTTCGCCCTAGGCCTGCCTCATCTCTCCTGTTTCCCTCCTGGCATTCAGTCTTTATTTTAAGTCAGGAGCTTGCCAACTTTGCCTTCTTCTGATTTCCACCATTCCCCTTCTTTATAAAGAATTATTTTCTTTTAATAAAATAATTATTCTTTTTTTTTTTTTTTTGAGACGGAGTTTTGCTTTTGTTGCCCAGGCTGGAGTGCAATGGTGCCATCTCGGCTCACCACAACCTCCGCTTCTTGGGTTCAAGCTATTCTGCCTCAGCCTCCCCAGTATCTGAGATTATAGGCACAGGGCACCACGCCCTACTAATTTTTGTATTTTTAGTAGAGATGGGGTTTCTCCATGTTGGCCAGGCTGGTGTTGAACCCCTGAGCTCAGGTGATCTGCCCATCTCGGCCCCCCAAAGTGCTGGGATTACAGGTGGGAGCCACCGCACCCGGCCAGCTTATTCTGTAGCCTGGTGATTAAGAATTATGATCTTTTTCTAAACCTACTGTCTTGGCTTGATCTTTCACAACACTAGAGTTTCTCAGACTTTACTATGTGTAGCGATCATCTGGAATACTTTTTTTTTTTTCTTTTCCTGTGGAGACAGTCTTGCTCTGTCACCCAGGCTGGAGTGCACCAGTGTGATCTCGGCTCACTGCAACCTGTTTACCAGGATGGTCTCAGTCTCCTGACCTCATGATCCACCCGCCTCAGCCTCCCAAAGTGCTGGGATTACAGGCGTGAGCCACCGCACCTGGCTCTTTTTGCTATTTTTAAAGGCAACTGGAAAAACTGCCTCACTTATATTAAAACATAATTAAGAGTCTTCTATGGCAAAAGATGTTCCATTACCTTTGCTAATATTAAATGGGTGTGAAACAGTATAGGAAATCACTCACAAAATTACTTGGGAACTCTTTTCCTTTAAAATAAACTATTTTAAAAAGTATAAAAATAATAAATGCCCAGGGTAGAATCTTGGAACATTTGAAATGCAAAAGAAAAATTGTAATCTCACTCTCCTCAGATACTCTTAATATTTTGATGTATGTCCTTCTTGTCTTTTTCTCTCTCTATATATATATATTTTTTAGCAAAATGCTTTACTTTATGAATACTATTTTGTGGCAAGATTGTTTTCTCTAAGAAGTATATTGTGAAGGTTTTCCCATGCCAATACGTGTTATTCTACAGTGTGTTTTTTTCATGACTTCAGAGTATTATATTGCATTAATTAGTCATATGTTACTCAACCAGACCCCTGTGATAAGGACTTCTAATTTTTTAACAGTTTACATTTAAACTGAAGATAACCAAAGCCTTTGTGTGTTTGTTTACAAAGAAATAAATTGTAGTCATTAATTAATTTGACTGTAATTGCAAAACATCCCATTTTTCTACTATAACAATATTGGTACAAAAACTTGGTGAATTATGGTATCAATGTTAAGATTAATCTAGTTAGATCTTAGAAGGCCAAAAAACAAACAGAAATATCAAAGAACTCAGGAATAAATCCTTAAAAATAGTTATGTATTTGGAACCTCAGAGTATGCCAGGCACAACAGCTTACTAGAAGGCAATTCTCCAAACTACAGAGGTAGATAGGTTAAGATTATTAATCAGTGGGCCAGTTAGTTCCAACCTGAGAGGGTAAAGGATCCCTTCCTATTCCAGTATTTTGGAAGCCATATGCGCATGAGTTGTATTCTCATGTTAGCTGAGGAGACTATCCCTGAGTAATTAAAGGCACTCAAGATTTGTCAAGCTCTTGCATGCATATTTAATGGGAGGATAGCCTGGTTACTCAGAAGCTGTTGGCTTTAGAAATGGAAAGGTTGACTTAGGCTAAAGGAAGGAGAAATATAGCAGAGGCAGTTATTCAAGAAAAAAACACATGTACTGAATCAGGAGAAGTAATGTGGGAAATAATCTCTGAGACAGACTGTGATCTTGAAAGATCTGAAAAGGAGTTATTTAGTTAATGTATTTCAAATAAGCTCCCCTGGTTTGCAGATTCCATAATTAAATATTTCTCATAATGAGTTTACAACTGAAATGTGTCTGGGAAACTGGCCAGGGGTTTTAAGGAGCCTGGTTCTTCAGAAGGCATTCGCTTCCCTTGGGTCAGAGGTGGCATCTCCTAGGGTTGAAGAGTTTTCTGAGTCTGTGTAAGGAGCAGTGCCTTAGTCTCAGGAAAATGAGCATAATCTGTGGACAATGCAGAAGTTGCCTCCTCAGTCACTGCCTGTGGGAGTCATTGAGGTCCAATTTGTCTTTTGGAGCTGGGGCCTCTGCTAGGGTGTGTTTAAGAAGGACCTGCACAAAACCTGTATAGTACAGCTTAACTGGTTAGATTGAGGATTAGGATGTCTCATTTGAGTTCATGAAAAATCAAAGTGAGGGGTACAATTAAATGAAAGTCAGTGACTGTTTCACAAATCTGTAAGACTCATTTGTAATCTGTGCCATTCTATACATTAGACTTAGGTCAGTGGTCCCCAGCCTTTTTGGCCCCAGGGACCGGTTTCATGGAAGACAGTTTTTCCACAGACCTGGGGAGCGGGTGTGGTGATGGTGATGGTTGGTTTTGGGATGAAACTGTTTCACCTTAGATCATCAGGCATTGGTTAGATTCTCATGAGAAGCATGCAACCTCGATCCTTCGCATGTGCAGTTCATAATAGGGTTCATGCTCCTAGGAGAATCTAATGCCACTGCTGATCTGACAGGAGGCGGAGCGCAGGCGGTATTGCTCACTAGCTCACCACTCACCTCCTGCTGTGAGGCCCGGTTCCTAACAAGCCAGGGACTGATACTGGTCCGCAGCCCGGGGATGGGAGACCCTTGACCTAGATTCTTAAAATAATATTGTCCTTAAGGTTAAACATTTCCAAAAATTCTTATTTGATTTATCTGTTGGTTATGTTTAAGAGGATTTTATAAGGTAACCATGATAGACTATGGTGAAACTTAATAGATCTGAATGAGTAGAGGCTAAATTAATTATTTTAAAATATATATATGGTGAGATAGATGGAGTAGTTTATTAAACATGATTCCAGCTTGAAAATGGCTTCAGTGGGGCAGCAGTTAGATTTGAGTTTGGTCAGAATGTGTGGGCTATATGTAGAAAAACAGAGTCTCAGCCAGAGTACTGGAACTGTTGTGGTGAATGGTTTTCATTTTAGTCAGCTTAATTCCTTAAGTAGCCAGTTGTCCTTTGGTTTTCATTCTTCACTGCCATAGCAGTGACATCAGATGCAGCTGGAGCTGAAAGTAGAAGGGTTATGTTAATTAATTCTAGTGAAACAAAAACTGCCTCAAATAATTAATGGAATAATAGTCTCATTAAAAGACCTTAGAGCTTTTTTGTGCTCTTTTTTTTTTCTCCAAGAGATTAGAGAAGGAGAATGGCACAGATTGTTCACTTGAGACCTTTTTAAGCTATTGATCCATCTTAAGTCCTCATCTGATGCCTCTGATTTCAACGTGAATCATTCAGGCCATGTAGTGATTTTCTCTTATTTCGTCTTGAGGCTGCTCTCTCTTTGCCTTTGGTGACACTTTTCAAGAGAGCAGTGCCTGAACTTTGGCTTGTTAGAATCTAAAAATGGCACCTATTCTATTTTCTTATTTACAGCTGTCATATTTTAGTTTAAATACAGTTGACCTAGCAAGCAAACATTTGTGTGTTACAAGTATGGGACAAATACCAGGTGGGGTTGTCTGCTAGGTTATTGGAGGGAGAGAAGAGGCCTAATCATGCTGTCTGCCAGCTGATCATGCTGTCATGGAGTTTTTTTGTTTTTGTCTTTCTTCTAAATTGCTAAAGAAAGATGCCTTATTAAACAGAGATTAGCCAGAGTTGGGAAAACCGGCTGGAGAGACAAGCAGGAAGATCCTTTCTTATATGTGATCATCTTGGTTTTCCAACCCAATATGAGGACACTGCCTTTGAGTAAACTAAAAAAAAGAGTTTAATCTGGCCAGGTGCTAGGTCTCATGCTTGTAATCCCAACACTTTGGGAGGCTGAGGCAGTTGGATTACTTGAGCCCAGGAGTTCAATTCAAGCCAGAGCAACATGGTTAGACTCTGTCTCTACAAAAAATTAAAAACTTAGCTGGGTGTGGTGGCACATGCCTGTAGTCCCAGCTACTCAGGAGGCTGAGGTGGGAGGATCACTTGAGTCCGAGCGTTGAGGCTGCAGTGAGCCGAGATCAAACCACTGCACTCCAGCCTGGGTGATAGAGCAAGACTCTGTCTCAAAAAAAAAAAAATTACAAAAAAGTTTAATCCACTTGTAATTTTAATAATACATGAGAAGGGAATAGGAGAAAATAACGTATAACATATGGCTTGTGGTTTTTTGGGTAGATAAGAAGATACAGATTTCATTGTATTGTTGAAAGTATGCAAGGGTCTTATGTGTGTTTGGGAGCTAAATTTCTGGGAACATAGTAATAAAGATGTAAAGAAAAAGACAGTAAAAGAAAAAAGGAAGCATAAAAACCGAAAATAAAAAGCTAAGTATGGTAGTTTGAGACTAGAGATTTGGGTATAATTAACCACATGTGTGTTACCAGATATGTGTGGAGCAAACAGGGTTATTGTTTTGGCGGGGGGTGGGGGCGAGGCGGGGAATAATAGCCCAATAATTCAGGGAACCAATGGTATGCCAGTGTGCTGTGGAGGTAGCAAACTCACAGCAGACGAAACAGGAGGGATTTAGAACACATAGGACTAATATAGATGTATATTTATGTTTCTACTTTTGTTGTTTGTACCTTGTGTGTTGTGATGCCTTTTTTGGTGGTTTATTTTGTCGGGTTAGTTCTTTTTTTTTTTTCTTATAAGACCCTAACAAGGTTTGTTGTAATGTTATCAAAGCTTTCATAAAACTAGCTACAAAATCCATTTGGATTATCTGATTCTAAGTTTTTGAAAAATATTGAAACAGCTTTGCCATTTTAGGACTTTGTGAACTAGAAATACTATGGAAAGAAAGTAGAGAAAGACAATTTACAATTTATAAACAAGAGTTAAATTTTACAAATTTGAATGATTAAATAACAAATACGTAAAATGAATAAGAAACACCGAAGGGAACAAATAAAATAACAAACAGTAATGTAATATGGTTAAGGGCATGATCTCTAGAGTTAGGTTGAGCTTCTCCTTGTGTGACCATAAGCAAATTAGTGAATGTACTTACCTGATAGGACAGTTGAGAGATTAGATACATACATATATATGTAAAACTGAGTACTTGGCATATCATAATAGAGTCCCTTAGTGTTAACTCTTAGTATTATTGGCTTGTCTATTTTAAATACTTTGTAAAAATCTGTTTTCTTATTTAAAAAAAAAATGGTAGCCCCAGATAGATCTCTAGTTATCACAGTTTTTTTTTTTTTTGAGACAGGGTCTCATTCTGTTGCCCAGGCTAGAGTGTAGTGGTGGAATCATGGCTCACTGCAGCCTCGACCTCTTGGTCTCAAGTGATCCTCCCACTTTGGCTGGGACTACAGGTGCATGCACTATGCCTTGCTGATTTTTGTATTTTTTTTTTGTAGAGTTGGGGTTTTGCCATGTTGCCCAGGCTTGTCTGCTCCTAGGCTCAAGTGATCCTACTGCCTTGGCCTCCCAAAGTGCTGGGATTACAGGTGTGAGTCCCTGCACCAGGCCCTTATTACACTCTTAATGCTTCTGGAACGTTTTAGGACATCAGCTATGTACACTATTACAATTTTCCCTTCATTCTAGATAGGATTTGGCTATGGATACTGTTTCAGTTGTAATCTGTCTACAACTCAGCACTGTCAGCACCATCTGACAAAGCTGTAGCTTTCATTCCTGTCCCTTTTTAATGTCTCCTTCATTAACATTCTTAACCGGTTTTCTGCTGGAAAGGAGAACTGTATTCTAAACCAGGACTTTTAAAGGTCCTGCACCTAGTTGTAATTAACTAGCATAATTAGCATTTTATGTGTAATATAGACATGTGTGGTAAACTGTTGTTTGAATCCTAAAGCCAGTTCCAAACCCATTTCTCTTTCTGTTATAGAGGTTTGAAGACAAATATGCCTTTTTCTAACTTCCCTTGCAGTTAGGGCCAGCTGTGTGATTTAGTTCGGGCTCATGTGATATAACCAGAAATCTTCTGGAAGACCTCTACGGGGGGGAGGGGGTGGGAGGGGGTGGGAGGGGGGGAAGTAGCTTCTCCCATAAAAGGAATAGAAACATTTGTTTGTATGTATACTCTTTCTTCCATCCTTAAGTGTGGAATGTGATGTATGGAGTTGTGGCAGCCAAATTGTAATTATAAGGCAACAAGCCTCAGAATGAAAAGCTAACAAGCTAAGAAGGTAGAGCAGAAAGAAAAGACAGAATCTGAGTTCTTTTTTTTTTTTTTGAGACACAGTTTCATTCTATAGCCCAGGCTGGAGTGCAGTGGCACAATTTCAGCTCACTGCCACCTCCCCCTCTCAGGTTCAAGCGATTCTCATGCCTCAGCCACCTGTGTATCTGGGATTACAGGTGCAGGCAACCACGCCGGCTAACTTTGTATTTTCAGTAGAGTCGGGGTTTCACCATGTTGGCCAGGCTGGTGTTGAACTCCTGACCTCAAGAGATTCACCCTCCTTCGCCTCCCAAATTGCTGGAAATAAAGCAAAAGCCACTGCGTCTGGCCAAGGGACTGAATTTTTTTTTTTTTTTTTTTTTGAGAAAAGGTCTCACTCTGTTGCCCAGGCTGGAGTACAATGGCGCGATCTTGGCTAACTGCAACCTCCGCCTCCCACATTCAAGTGATTCCCACACCTCAGCCACCTGAGTAGCTGGGATTACAGGCGTGTGCCACCATGCCCAGCTAATTTTCATATTATTATTATTTTTTTGAGACAGAGTCTTGCTGTGTTGCCCAGGCTAGAGTGCAGTGGCACAATCTCGGCTCACTGCAAGCTCAGCCTCCTGGGTTCAAGCCATTCTCCTGCCTCAGCCTCCTGAGTAGCTAGGACTACAGACGCCCGCCACCATGCCCGGCTAATTTTTTGTATTTTTAGTAGAGATGGGGTTTCACTGCGTTAGCTGGGATGGTCTCCATCTCCTGACCTTGTGATCTGCCTGCCTCAGCCTCCCAAAGTGCTGGGATTACAGGCGTGTACCACCGTGTTCGGCCTAATTTTCATATTTTTTAGTAGAGAGAGGGTTTTGCCATGTTGGCCAGGCTGGTCTCAAACTCCTGACCTCAAGAGATCTGCCCGCCTTGGCCTCCCAAAGTGATGGGATTACAGGTGTGAGTCACTGCACCCAGCCAAGAGTCTGAGATCTTTTTTTTTTTTTTTTTTTAATCTTTCAAGCTTTTATTTAAATGTCATGATCCAGGATGGATTTTAGATCTTGTTGAAAGCAGCCACATCCATGGACTGCACATAGTCCTCAAATGCAGTGATCTGCTCCTCCAGCATATCTGTTCCAACTTTATCATCTTCAACTACACACTGTATTTGAAGTTTCTTAATTCCGTATCCCACTGGAACTAGTTTAGATGAGCCCCAGACTGAGCCGTCTGCTTGAATGCTTCTGACGCCCTCTAATTTCGCCATATCTGCCTCATCATCCCAAGGTTTCACATCTAGTAAGATGGTAGACTTGGAAACAAGTGCAGGTTTTTTTTGGCTTTCTTTGATTCATGTTGTGCAAGATGTTCTTCCCTTAGCCTCTTTGCTTCTTCACTTTCCTCCTCCTCATCAGATCCAGAGAGCTCAATGTCATCATCATCTTTACTATCTGTGTAGCTCCACTTCCTGTAGTGTCTTCCACATCTGCAGGACCATACTTGCCCAAAGCTTTCTTCACTCCTGGCAGGCTGGCCTTTTCCTTTTCGTAAGACTTGATGTGATTATACCAATGTAGGGCATGACACAAGTCGGCAGGCAGTGAGCCAGGCACTGCTTCAAATACTGCCACATCTGTTTGTGATGGCACATACCCCTTGATGTAGCTCTTGTCTTCCAGGTAATCATTGAGCACCTGGAGGCCAGTGGGGCTTTTCAGGTCTGCAAAACCCATGGCGTTGGCTGTATCTGAGAGTTTTTCATGTACGAATTGGGGACCCTGAATTAAGTGGCCCACAGATGGTCCTTGGACCTTTCACTGCATTTGGAAATAAATTAATAAAATAGGCCTGTCTTAAATTCATACCTCTACAGCTCCCGGAGATGACGGGAACTGCCGAGTTTTAGTTCTTAACGACATTATTGAGCTGCCAGAATAGCCCTGAGATAACCTTTGGACTTCTTGTTAAGGATACAAACTCCTAAGAGTCTAAGCTACCTGTCAGACTTTTCTTTTTTCTTTTTTTTTTTTGAGATGGAGTCTCGCTGTATCACCCAGGCTAGAGTGCAGTGGTGTGATCTTGGCTCCCTGCAACCTCTGCCTCCTGGGTCCAAGCAATTCTCTGCTTCAGCCTCCTAAGTAGCTGGGATTACAGGCACCTGCCACCATGCCCAGCTAATTTTTGTATTTTTAGTTGAGGCAGGATTTCACTAGGTTGGACAGGATGGTCTCAATCTTCTGACCTCATGATCCACCCGCCTCAGCCTCCCAGAGTGCTGGGATTACCAGTGTGAGCCACTACACCCAGCATTCTGTCAGACTTGTCTGTTCTTGTAGCTGAAAGCATTCCTAATTTAAGATGTGGCAGCTTCAATGTGAATAAAGTTGATATAAAATTGGAGAATTTGTCTATATGGTGTTTTTTAGGCACAGAAATACAGGTAATATGGGAATATGACAGCATTTGGGGGTGAAAGATCAATTCTAGTCATGCTTTGGACATTGCAAAACATAGGTATTAATGCCAAAGTATCCAGTCCTAGTCATAATTTCTAGGTTTTCTGGCTACCTCCTGAGTCCTTTCCCACTGCACTGACGGCATTTTAAAGTGTTATCTTCCCCAGGCTTAGAAACCTGAACATGACAGAGGCAAGGATTGAAGTTTCAATAATATGGGAGAAGCTGGGTATGAGTAAGAGTGAGTGGGTAGAAGACATCAATTAAAAGATGAGTGTGTAGAAACCATACCAATCTTCTAACCATCGTTGTTTCTAGGATATCCCAAGCTTATGGTAGCTACATATTCTTGAATTTCAGTGGGGGAAAGAAGAGAACAAGATATTTAAAAAGACAAAAAAAAAAAAAAAAAAAAAAAAAAAAGGAGAAGGAGAAACAGCAGCAACAGCCTTTGAAGGCCTAGAAAATGTTCATGCAAGCATTAAAAGCTCCTTCAACTTAGGAGTTCACTTCCACCTGGTTTCTGAACACTTATGTGAAGTTGATGGTAAAGCCATGCTGATCATATGCCATTCCCGTTAAGTTTTAGATAATGATAAAATGTTTGGTAAATTTGTTCATTTGGTATGGAAAGTTAAAGTAGAGGTAGATAATACCTCTTAGAAGTGAGAAAATACCCAGGACCCTTGTGGAAAAAAAGTAGTTAGGAAATTAAGAAAATTTGACCATATCAGGAGATACATAAGTTTCCACTTGCTTAATTTTTTTGATTCAGTTTTTATTTCATTCAGTTTTGTTGTTTCTAAAATTTATTTTTGTAAATTTTTTATTATTTTTTCTAGACATGGTCTCGCTCTGTCACCCAGGCTGACGTGCAGTGGCACAATCTTAGCTCGCTGCATCAACCTCCCAGGTTCAAGTGATCCTTCCACTTCAGCCTCCTGAGTAGCTGAAACTACAGACATGAGCCACCATGCCTGGCAAATTTCTTAATTTTTTTTTAGAGATGGGATCTCACTGCATTGCCCAGGCTCAACCCTTGTCCTGAGCTCCTTGACTCAAGAGATCCCCCCACCTTGGCCTTCCAAAGTGCTGGCATTTACAGGTGTGAGCCACCATGCCCAGCCTAAATTTATTTTTTATTGATACATAATAGATGTACATATTTTGAGGGTAATGTTATAATGTAATACGTTGATATAATTTGTAAAGGTCTAATCAGTGTAATTGGGATAGCCATCACCTTCCCTATTTGTTTTTTCTTTATGCTAGAAACATTTAAATTAGTCTGTTAGCTATTTTGAAATATACAATAGATTATTGTAACCTGTAGTCATCCCACTGATCGGTTGAACACTAGATCTTATTTCTTCTATCAAACTGTGTATTAATATTTGTATCCATTAATCAACCTCTCTTTATCTCCCCCTCCCTGCTACCTTTCCTGGCCGCTGGTATCCACCAGTCTACTCTCTTGTCTTCATGAGACCGACTTTTTTAGCTCTCACATATGAATGAGAAATGTGATATTTGTACCTAGCTTATTTCACTTAACATAATGACCTCCGGTTCTATCCATGTTGCTCCAAATGACAGGATTTCAACTTGTACTTAAATTTGTATCGTTTGCTGAGACTTACAGGGCAATCTCTCTTTCCGTAATCATAAAGGAAGACACTAATTCTTTGTGTAACTGAAGAAATCAACCAAAATGTTATTTACTAATGGCACAATGAGAGAATTGTACTTTAAATGGAGGCTGACACTTGCAAACCCCTATATATGTTCATCTGCCTTTTACATTTGTCAACTAGATTGTTAGCCTCTCTGTTCTCTTACTAAAAGCTTTGGAAATGTCTGGCCTTACTGATCAGACACTTCTGTAGATGTGGCATGGTCAGAGGTTACATTATTTCTGGTTTGGAGAGAGAAAGAGAGTTTGTAAATGCGCTATAGGTAAATATGGCAAGTGTGCAATTATAGCACTATTCAATATTTAGATTTTATGTACAAGTGATACAGAATAATTACGAGCTTTATTTTATATTTTGTCTCTCTATTCCTCAATGTTAGACCCTGAAGTGCTTTTGATCTTATTAGAATCCGTTTTGTCTTAGGTTTTGTGAATTTTAAAAAAATTTATGTATGTATGTATATATGTATGTTGTATGTATATATGTATTGGGATGGAGTCTCACTCTGTTGCCCAGGCTGGAGCGCAATGGCATGATCTTGGCTCACTGCAACCTCTGCCTACCGGTTCAATCAATTCTCCTGCTTCAGTCTCCTGAGTAATTGGGATTACAGGTGTGCACCACCATGCCTGGATAATTTTCATATTTTTGGTAAGACGAGGTTTCACTGGCCTGGCTGGTCTGGAACTCCTGACCTCAGGTGATCTGCCCGCCTCGGCCTCCCAAACAAAAATTTAATATTAGTTTATATATATAAATACTATCTTGACCACTATTTAAAAAAGGTAATTAACAGCATCTCATATTAATATGGATAAATGTCCAGGATATATTGTTAACAGAGAAAAGTAAAATACAGTGTGTGTGTGTGTGTGTGTGTGGGTGGGTGGGTCGGTGGGTGTGGGTGTGTCTGTGTGTATGCCTATGTTATGGAAGTTTATACTAGACTGTTTAGACTGTTTAAAAGAGTTTTTTCTGTGGGTGAGATTTTGGGGGATTTTCATTTTCTATTAATACTTTATTCAATTATGTAATATCCGAATTTTAATAATCATACATTCTTTTATAATCAAAAAACAAATATTTTCTTTTTTCAAGTAGTGTGAACAAATATATTTCTTTTTCAATTTTATCTTATTTTTATTTTTATTTTTATCATTTAGAGCCAAGGATTTGTTCTGTCGTCCAGGCTGGAGTACAGTGGCACAATCATACCTCACTGCAGCCTTGAACTCCTGGGCTAAAGCAATTCTCCCACCTCGGTCTCCCAAGCAGCTGGGACTACAGACGCACCACCACGCCCAGCTAATTTTTGTGTATTTTTTTGTAGAAACGGGGTCTCATTATGTTGGCTAGACTGGTCTTGAGCCCTGGGGCTCAAGCAATCCTCCCTCCTTTGCCTCCCAAAGTGCTGGGATAACAGGCACGAGCCACCACACCTGGCCAAAGGTATTTCAAAGAGACATTTTTGAGTTAAAAGTTTTCTGGCCAGGCGCAGTGGCTCATGCCTGTAATCCCAGCACTTTGGGAGGCCGAGGCGGGCGGATCACATGAGGTCAGGAGTTGGAGACCAACCTAGCTAACGTGGTGAAACCCAGTTTCTACTAAAAATACAAAAAATTAGCTGGGCATGGTGGTGCATGCCTGTATTCCCAGCTACTCAGGAGGCTGAGGCAGGAGAATCACTTGAACCCAGGAGGCGGAAGTTGCAGTGAGCTGAGATCATGCTATTGCACTCCATCTTGGGCAAAAAGAGTGAAACTCCATCTCAAAAAAAAAAAAAAAATTGGGCAAAGGATTTGAATAGACATTTCTCCAAGAATATATTCAAATGGCTAATAAGCACATGAAAAGATGCTGAACATCATTAATCATTAGGGAAATGCAAATCTAGCCCACAATGAAATATCATTTCATGCCTATTATCACACAAAACAAAACAAAAACAAACATAACAAGTGCTGGAGAGGATGTGGAGAAACTGGAACTCTTGTGCACTGGTGGTGGTAATATAAAATGCAGCCCCTATAGAAAAGAGTATGTCAATTCCTCAAATTTTTATTTATTTTATTTTTTATTTTTAAGAGACAGAATATCCCTCTGTCACCTACGCTGAAGTGCAGAGGGGTGACTGTAGCTCACTGTAACCCTCAAAATCCTGTGGTCACCCAAGCGATCTCCCTGCCTTGTTCTCCCAGAGCACTGGAGTTACAGGTGTGACCTACTGTGCCTGGCCCCCTAAAAAAATTAAACATAATAATTAACATATGATCCAGCAATCCCACTTCTGGGTATATACCCAAAAGAATTCAAAGCAAGGTCTCGAAGAGATACTTGCACATCTGTGTTCACAGTAGCATTATTCACAATGGCCAAAGGATGGAATCCACCCAGTGTCCATTGGTGGATGAATGGATAAACAAAATGTGGTATATTTATACAATGGAACATTATTCAGTCTCAAAAAGGAAGGAAATTCTGAAAGATGCCTCAACATGGATAACCTTGAGGACATTATGCCATGTGAAATAAGCCAGTGACAAAAGATACATACTGTATGATTCTACTTACATGAAGTACCTAAAGTAGTACAATCTGTAGAGACAGAAAGTAGCGTAGTTGTTCCTGGTGGCTGAGGGAAGGGGAAAATGGGGCGTTCATTTAATGGATATGGAGTTTCGGTTTTGGAAGATGAAAAAGTTCTGTGGACAGATGGTGGTGATGGTTACACAACAAAGTAAATGCATTTAATACCGCCACTGAAGTGTATACTTAAAAATGATTAAGATTGTAAATATGTGTATTTTATCACAATTCAAAATAATAAGAAAAAAAGAAAATCCATTAATGCTTCAGAATCTTCCCCAAACTTTTCTTGGCCGTGCTCTTTGCAAGTTGTTATTTTAAAAGCATAAATATCTTTAATGTCTTGTAGTAAACCAGTATCAGTCCTTCCTTCACTGAGAATGAGATAGGTAGCTAGAACTGGGGATGGAGGAAAAGCTGCTTCAGGAGTAAAAGGGCAAAGAAAAAAGGAAATACTTTGGGCCACTAAAAGCAAATTCAGTCACATCACAATTTTGCCTTGCCGTGACTCTGCCCCACAAAGCCTAGAATCTAGTAGTATCTCTAGTTTTTAAAAATCTTAAATAATATCTTACCTTTGATATGCTTTATGGAATTCCTGACTACATTCCTGAGCCAGGAAGACATTTGTAGAAATTCATCAAGTCTTTACCACTGCTATTCCGTTAGGGGTTAATATGGGTGAGTATTCACATAATAATCTTGGTATGGGGTTGGTACTTCTAAACATCAAATAAAGGCAGACCATAAAGGAAAAAAATTGACAAGAATATAAACAGTTTCAAGCTCTCTACAACAACATGTTAGAAAGGACATTAATAAGCAATCTGACAGAACAGGAAAATATTTTTAATTCTTTGGTTCAGGGCTCAATATCAATATATAAAAAGTAATAAAATCTGTGAGAAAGGCTAACACCTTAATAGAAGAATAGAAAACACTAAGGCAATTCACAAAAGAAACTTAACCTGTAAACATTGAGAAAGTATTCAACTCATTAGTAATGTAAGAAATGCAAATTAAAATGAAGAGGTTTTTTTTTTAACCAAACAAATTAATAAATTTTTTTTTTTTTTTTTTTTTTTTTTTTTTTTTTTTTTTGAGACGGAGTCTTGCTCTGTAGCCCGGGCTGGACTGCAGTGGCCAGATCTCAGCTCACTGCAAGCTCCGCCTCCCGGGTTTACGCCATTCTCCTGCCTCAGCCTCCCGAGTAGCTGGGACTACAGGCGCCCGCCACCTCGCCCGGCTAGTTTTTTGTATTTTTTTTTAGTAGAGACGGGGTTTCACCGTGTTAGCCAGGATGGTCTCGATCTCCTGACCTCGTGATCCGCCCGTCTCGGCCTCCCAAAGTGCTGGGATTACAGGCTTGAGCCACCGCGCCCGGCCTAATAAATATTTTTTAAAATCATACTTATTTCTTAGGGAAATGAATACTATCATAAACTGCTAGTGGGAGTAAAATTGGTTCAATCTTTCTATAGGGCAATTTAGCACAATGTATGTATCAGAAGCCATAGAATTTCTCACACCCTTTGAGCTAACAGTCATAATTTTAAGAATTTATTTTCAGGAAATAAGCATGAGTGAATATTGGAAGGATGATTATGTCAGTGCTGTGGAATAGTGTATCCAAGTGGAGATAACGTAGATGTCCAGCAATAGGGAATTATTTACATAGGTTATATCTGTACCTACTAGTGTTTTATAATTTTATTAGTCTTCTCAAATAATTAATTTTTGGCTTTGCTGATTTGTCTTTATTGTACAATTATTTTCTAGTTTGCTGATTTTGTGTTTATCTGTATTATTTTCTTTTTTCTACTTTCTTTAATTTGCTATTCTTTTTCTAGCTTCTTGGGATGAATGCTCAGACATTGCTTTTCAGCCTTTCTTCACTTCTAATATATGATTTAAGGATGTAAATTTCTCTCGAAGCAACACTTTGGCTATATTTCTCAGGTTTTGATATGTTGAATTTTTATTATTGTTCATTTATTTATTAATTTCCCTTGATAGTTTTTCTGTGAATCATTTCATAAAGAAATGGGTTTTTTCCAAAAATTTGGCAGTTTTTAAGTTATCCTTCTGCTCTCAATTTCTTCTTTTTTTTTTTTGAGACAGAGTCTTGCTCTATTGCCCAGACTGGAGTGCAGTGGCATGATCTTGGCTCACTGCAACCTCCACCTCCCGGGTTCAAGCAATTCTGCTGCCTCAGCCTCCGGAGTAGCTGGGTCTACAGGTGCACGCTGCCACGCCTGGCTAATTTTTTGTATTTCGGTAGAGACAGTGTTTCACCATGTTGCCCAGGCTGGTCACGAACTCCTTAGCTCAGGAAATCCACCCACCTCAGCCTCCTAAAGCACTGGGCCAATTACAGGCGTGAGTCACCCCACCCAGCCAATTTTTTCTTTTAAATATTTAAATTTTATGTATGTATGTATGTATGTATGTATGTATGTATGTAAGCTATTTCAGGACATCTGCTCTCAACTTCTAGCATAATTTCGCTGTGAACAGTGAACATACTCCATTATCTGTGTATATGTTTTGAAATTTGTTGAGACTTGCCATCCTGACTCCTCATTCCATCTGCTGCCAGCTGCTCTTAACATTTTTTTCTCGGGCTGGGTGCAGTGGCCCACACCTGTAATCGCAACACTTTGGGAGACTGAGGTGAGTGAATCCCTTGATCCCAGGAGTTTGAGGCTAGCCTAGGCTACATGGCGAAACCCCGTCTCTACTAAAAATACAGAAATTAGCTGGGCATGGTGGTGCATGCCTGTAGTCCCAGCTACTCAGAAGGCTGAGGTGGGAGAATTGCTTGATCCTGAGAGGTGGAAGTTGCAGTGAGTCGTGATTGTGTCACTGCAATGCAGCCTGGGTGACAGAGCAAGATGACTCTGTCTGAAAAAAAAAAGCTGTTTCACCCAAGATCACACCCTCTTGCAGGGCAGCCTATATCTACTGACTGACTGGTTATTGCGCAGGTTTAGTAAAGGCCTATCCCCATTGTGCCAACTCAGGACTACCCTGAAGGAAAGGCATTCTGGTTTCACAGCACCTCATGGGGTTGACTGAGGGAGGCATTGCGTTCTTCTCAAATTGTGTATTTAATACAACTTAAACTTTCCTGAGTGATGAGTCATCAGTAGTCCAATAGTACAATGAATCCCTTATAGTCTACTAAGGTGTTATGGGATATTTGCCCATATACTAAACTACCTCAAGTCAAAATATTTGGAGGGCCTGTATCCTTCATTATAAGGTTATCAACCCTTACTTTTTGTTGTATTTTCAAAGCTTCTCTAGATCCCTGTATTTTCACAGCTTTCCTTCTGTAGTGAATACTCTTTGGAGGGTCTTCCTAGATTGTAAGAACCTTCTTTAATCCCCAGCCATTTTATAACTTGACTTCCTCTCTCACCTCAGCCACAAGGGGCTGGACCAGGAGTGGCAACGCGGTCATTCCATGTCCATTTCCTGTGACGTTTCCAGGGGAGGAAGCTTACTGTCTGTAGTTACACCTGTAAAGTCGAAGCTCAGGAGCTATGCAGTGGGCATCTTTTAACAGCCATGTGGCCCAGGAAGCACGGGGGGCAGATATACACAAATGAGCAGAGACAAGAAACTGAGAGGGATGATGAGCCGTCTCAGCCCTGTTTCCAGTCCTGTCTGAAGCACTGTTCCTGTTTTTGGGCTTCATGAAGGGACCTATATCTTTATAATCTTCTTTGCCTGCCTTAACTTAACTCAAGCCAGTTTATGCTACTTAGGACAACATTAATTTTCTTTTTTTAAATAAAATTTATCTCTCTCTTTTTTTTAAATTATACTTTAAGTTCTAGGGTTCATGTGCACAATGTTCAGGTTTGTTACACATGTGCTATGTTGGTTTGCTGCACCCATTAACTCGTCATTTACATTAGGTATTTCTCCTAATGCTATCTCTCCCCCTGCCTCCCACCCCACACCAGGCCCCAGGGTGTGATGTTCCCCACCCTGAGGACAACATTAATGTTCTAACTTTAAACTCAGATGAACTTGGAAACTGTATAACAGATAAAATTATAAAATAAGACTAGAGGTAGAGTTTTTGAATGAAAACAAGGGATTCTCTCCCAAGAAAAGCTTTAATGCATACAAGGACTTTATGCCTTCTCTTTTGACCACTCAGAGTCCATTTTTGCTTCTTAAACTTGTTTATCTATTTACTTATCTTAATTGACAAGTAAATACTGTATATATTTATGGCTTACAATATGATGTTTTGATATATGTATACACTATGGAATAGCTAAATCAAGCTGTTTAACATATGCATTACCTCACCTTTTTTTTTGTGATGAGAACACAAAATCTACTGTCAACAATTTTCAGATATACAATATATTGTTATTAACCATGATCATCATGAAGTGCAATAGATCTCTTGAACTTATTCTTCCTGTCTAACCGAAATTTTGTGTTTTTTGACCGGTAGTTCCCCAGTGTTCCTGACCCTCAGCCTCTGGTAATCTCCATTTCACTCTCTGCTTCTATGACTTCGACTTTTTTACAATTCACATATAAGTGAAATCATGCAGTATTTATCTTTCTGTGACTAGCTTATTTCACTTAACATAATGTCCTCCAGATTCATTCATGTTGTCCCAAATGACAAGACTTCCTCCTAAGGCTGAATAGTAGTATTCTATTTTGTGTGTGTGTGTGTGTGTGTGTGTGTGTATGTGTGTGTGTGTATAGAGAGAGAGAGTATATTTTCATTATCCATTCATTTGTTACTGGACACTTAGGTTTGCTTTGGATAGTTGAATTTTAGACATTTTAAAGTCAATTTAATTTTTTTAGTATTTTGGGCTTAAATATATTTTGATATAGGTCAAAAAATATGGATATATATGTATCATATATCTCAAGAATGAATGCTAACTAACATTGAAGCTTGTAGATAGTATAAGGAAAATTAATTTGCCAATTGGACATTGTTGAGAATTATGTTATTGTTAACCTTTAACATTTATTGTAAAGTCTATGCAATAGTTGTTCTTGCTTATGCATTGAAGTGCTCAGGTAGATATATTCAGCAGAATCCTTAACACTTGCCCATAGCTTGGCACCTAGCACCTAGGATAATAGATAGCAAGAAGGACCGGGCACAGTGGCTCATGCCTGTATTCCCAGCACTTTGGGAGGCCGAGGTGGATGGATCACCTGAGAGCAGGAGTTCGAGACTAGGCTGGCCAACTTGGCAAAAACCCGTCTCTACTAAAAATACAAAAATTAGCCGGACGTGGTGGTGTGTGCCTGAAGTCCCAGCTACTTGGGAGGCTTAGTCAGGAGAATCTCTTGAACCCGTGAGGGGGAGGATGCAGTGAGCCGAGAAGGTGCCACTGTACTCCTGACTGGGCGATAGAGCAAAACTCTATTAAAAACAAAACAAAACGAAAAAACAAGAAATAACATTAGATCTTTTATTTAATCATAATGTTATTTTGAAGGACCTCTGTGACTAGATACTATAGTATATTTGTAACCCAACACTAAATGATTTCCATTGGCAAGAAAGATCTGTGGGTGTTAGCAGAGAACCAAGAAGACCCTTGGTCCCTTGTGTGTATGTGGGCTTTGTTCTGGTCCCCAGCCAGAGATTTCATCTTATATTTTTGTTCATATTGGATAACAGATTGCAAGTGGATTAGTGAAAAGCCATCCTTAGTAATAGGGAATGTTTTGATGATGAGTCATTAATGCTTTTTGTTTGGAGATCAAAGATGGCACCATTCAGTGATAAACATGTATTTCCTTCATACGATATAGGGAAGATGTTTGACTCTGTATTGCTGATTTACTCTGGTCTTCCCTGCCTCATTCTTTTCTGTCTATTACAGGTCGACATCTCAGATTGTGGGGTGTGGAAGCGAGGGGCCAGGCGGTGAAGCTTTCTATGCTGGTAGTTTGCTCTTGGGCTTTTAGTTGTTTTTTTCTACTCTTATGTGATACAAGCTAAAATATGGTTTCATAATATTTGTGTTTCAGATAATTTATTATTGAATACAGATTATTTATAATTTCAGATAAAGGATATACTTTTGCCCATATTTCCGTCACTTCCTTTAATTCTTGTCTGTGGAGGCTGCGTCACAGTCTCAGAATGCACAATATTTCTAGTGTGTGGACCTTGTTGTCAAGGTTTTAGACACACCGAGCCTAATGTCTTCTAGAGTATAATATTGTTGTGTAAGCAAGTATCAGTGCTAAAGAATACATTTTTTTTTTCTTTTTTTTTGAGACTGAATCTCGCTCTGTCGCCCAGGCTGGAGTGCAGTGGCACGATCTTAGCTCACTGCAACCTCTGCCTCCCGGCTTCAAGCAATTCTCGTGCCTCAGCCTCCCAAGTAGCTGGGATTAGAGGCACCTCCCACCATGCCCAGCTGATTTTTGTATTTTTAGTAGAACAGGGTTTCACCATGTTGGCCAGGCTAGTCTCAAACTCCTGACCTCAAGTGATCTACCTGCCTCGACCTCCCAAAGTGCTGGGATTACAGGTGTGAGCCAACACACCCGGCTCCAGTAATAAATTTTTGAAATGGAAGAAACATTCTCCATTCTTCGTTAATGTGCTATGGGAAAGAGTGGCTACATATTTATTTTATAGCTCTGGAATTAATGATTCAAAGTATAATATATCTCATTTGCAATGTTCCGTAGATTGTTGAAGATCATTTGCCAGCCACTTAATCTGTGGCTATAATTAAATTACTCTCAAACTTCTGACTCTGAGATTTAGCTTTTCTTGGACGAAAGACTACCTTTTCTATCTCTATCTTCCAAAACATGTTAACTGACTCTTGAGAGTCCCAATCGAAAGCCTTTTTCACGTATGGCCTGCGCTAACCTTTCTTCCCTCAGGCCTTGATGATAGACTAAGGGTTCCATAAACTCTGCTTCTCATCCCCACCAGCCTATAGGCTCTGTTGACTCATAGCCTAAGCACTAACTCTGAGTTTTCCCCTATGTTTAAAAACAACCAAAAGTTTTTATTATGGGAAAATCTAACCTATATACTAAAGTAGAAAGAACAGTACAATAAATTCCCATGTAGCTGGGCCCCGACTTCAACAATATCAGCTCCTGGCCAGTCTTATGTCAGCTATACCCTCACCCACTTTTGCCTTTCCATATTGTTTTGAAGCAAGTCCCAGACATACTGTTAATTCATCCCAAATATTCCACGGTGTATCTGTGCAGAAAAGAGCATAGCAGGCCTGACTGCTATCCTTTGAAAGGCCTGACTGCTATCCGTTGGAAGGTCTGTTTACAAGGTTGGCCCTTGGCAAGCATCTGGAAATTTGGATTTTGGAAGGGTTCTCAACCACCCTAACTAGTAGTAGTGTACTGCGCCTAAGCCTTGTGTGCAAACTACATGGCTTATGGTGAATACTTGCTTTCCTTCTGGGAGTCTGGAATCTTGGTAAGTGCTATACAGAGTGAGCCTGTGTAACCTGTCCTCAGTAAAAACTTTGAGCAATGTGTCCCTATGAGCCTCTCTGGTAGAGAGCATTATTGTAACTAGCTGCTGGGGGAATTAAGCCCGTCCTGTGTGACTCCACTGCGAGAGGGCTCTTCGAAACCTGTATTTGGTTTCCTCTAAACATGATCTCATGCACCTTTTACTTTTGCTGATTTTGCTCTGATTTATTATTGCCTTTTTGCTATAATAAATCTTGGCCACGAGTACAGTTATATGCTGAGTCCTGTGAACCCTCCTACCAGATCACCAAACCTGAGTGTGGTCTGGGGATCCCTAACAGATTATCTCCAACGTAAGTACTTAACAAAATCTGTATATCTATGTATGACCACAAAACCATTATGACACCTAAAAATGTTTATAATTCCTTAATATTATCAAATATCAAGCCAATTTTTGCATTTCCTATTGTCTCATAAATGTCATACTCTTTTTTTCTACTTTGTTCTAATCAAGGTTCAGGTATTGCAACTGGTTGATACTTATTGTAAGTCTCAAGCTATAGATTCTTACTATCTTTTTCTTTTCTTTTTTCCTTGAAATTTATTTTGTTGAAAAAACTGTATAATTTTTCCTGCATAGTTTCACACAGTCTAGTTTTTGCTAATTATATTGCCATGGTGTAGTTCAATGTGTTGCTTTGTAAATTAGTTGTTGGATCTAGATGCTTCTTGTGTGAGTTTTTGAAAGCCCAATGCCTTCATATATCCTGAGGATATGCCTTAATTTCCATTTGATTAATGTTTGCCAAGAACATTGATGTACTTGGATAAAAGGGGATTAAACAGTAAATATCTTTGTTTTCATTAGCATGAGACAGATCTTCTGACACTTGGAGCCTGACTCATCTTACTTTAGAGAATCCAATAAAAAATACATGGCTTAGGCCGGGCGCGGTGGCTCACACCTGTAATCCCAGCACTTTGGGAGGCCGAGGTGGGTGGATCATGAGGTCAGGAGATTGAGACCATCCTGGCTAACACGATGAAATCCCATGTCTACTAAAAATACAGAAAATTAACTGTGCGTGGTGGCGGGTGCCTGTAGTCCCAGCTACTTGGGAGGCTGGGGCAGGAGAATGGCGTGAACCCTGGAGGTGGAGCTTGCAGTAAGGAGATTGCGCCACCGCACTCCAGCCTGGATGACAGAGTGAGACTCTGTCCCCCAAAAAAAAAAAAAAAAGGCTTAGTGTTCATTACTTGCTTTTCAGGAGGTAAGCCTGGCAGTGATCTCTGAGCAAAAGCAGGCTTTAATTACCTAGAGTTGGTACAGTGTCATTGTGACCAGATATTCTGATATAGGTGGAAATGTGGGGTTTTCTTATTTTTTTAAGGCTCTATAAAAACAAAATATTAATAGAAAATGACAGAACCCTACTAAAAATTGTAGACCCCACGTACATTAATTTCCTATGCAATGAAATCCTTCAGTACCTTAGTAATGAAGTTCTAATTAATGAGTTACTTAAGCCCCTCTTAATTCAACTCTGTAGGAATAATCCAACAGCCAAGGCCCAATGTAGTTATCATAGGTCATCTTTGGAGATGTGCCTTTTTTGAAACAGCTGGATGATTGGGCATTTAATAAACATTTAGAATGTAAATGTATACTTAAATTTAAAAAAATTAAATTGTGGTAAAGTACACATAATGTAAGTTAACCATCTTAACCATGTGTAAGTGTACAGGTCAGTAGTGTTAAGTACATTCATATTGTTGTACAACCAGGCCAGGCATGGTGCTCACAGCTGTAATCCCAGCAGTTTGAGAGGCTGGGGCTGGAGGATCGCTTGAGCCCAGGAGTTCAAGACCAGCTTAGGTAACATAGTGAGACCCCGTCTATACAAAAAATAAAAAAATTAGCTGGACGTGGTGGCGTGCACCTGTAGTTATAGCTACTTGGGAGGCTGAGGTGGGAGGATTGCTTGAGCCCAGGAGTTTGAGGCTGCAGTGAGCTGTGATCATCACACCACTGCACTCCAGCCTTGGTGACAGAATGAGACCCTGTCTCAAACAACAATAACAACAACAACAACGACGACGACGACATATTGTTGTACAGCCAATCTCCAAAACTCTTCATCTTGCAAAACTATATTTCTGTACCCATTAAACAGTAACTCCCTATTCCCCACTCGCTCTAGTCCCTGGCAACCTTTATTCTACTTTCTCTCTCTATGAATTTGATTACTCTAGGTACTCTATATAAGTGGAATCATATAGTATTTGTCTTTTCATGACTGGCTTATTTCATATGGCATAATGTCCTCAAGGTTCATCCATGTTGTGACATCTTTCAGAATTTCCTTCCCTTTTGAGGCCAAATAATATTCCTTTGTGAAATATACCACATTTTGTTTATCTGTTCATCCATTGATGGTCATGGGTTGCTTCCATCCTTTGGCTGTTGTGAAGAATGCTGCTGTGAACATGGGTGTGCAAGCATCTCTGAGACCTTGGCTTCAGATCTTTTGGATTTATACCCAGAAGTGGGATTCCTGGATTATATAGGAATTATATATTTAATTTTTTGAGGAACCACCATACTATTTTCTGTACTGGCTGCACCGTTTTACATTACCAGGGCACAGAGGTTCTACTTTCTGCAGGGCACAAAGGTTCTAATTTATCCACATCCTGTCCAACTCTTGTTATTTTGTAGTTTTTTGATAGTAGGCATTCTAATAGGTGTGAAATGGTATCTCATTGTGGCTTGATTTGCATTTCCCTAATGATTAATGATGTTCAGCATCTTTTCATGTGCCTATTGGCTATTTGTATATCTTGTTTGGAGAAATGTCTATTCATAGTCTTTGCTCATTTTAAAATCAGGTTGTTCATTGTTGTTGCTGTTCAGCTGTAGAATTCTTTCATTTTTGTTTTAAATTTACTTAGAGATGGGTCTCACTACGTTGTCTGGGCTAGTCTTGAACTCTTGGACTCAAGCAGTCCTCCTGCCTCGGCCTCCCAAAGTGCTGAGATTACAGGTGTGAGCCATCATGCCCAGCTGAATTGTAGAATTCTTTATATATTCTGGGTATGAATCTTTTATCAGATATATAATTTGCAAATATTTCCTTTCATTGGGTTTCCTTTTCACTCTGTTGATTGTGCCCTTTGATGCACAGAGGTTTTTGTTTGTTTGTTTTTTGGAGACAGAGTCTCACTCCATCACCAGGCTGGAGTGCACTGGCGCAATCTTGGCTCACTGCAACCTCTGCCTCCTGGGTTCAAGTGATTCTCCTGCCTCAGCCTCCCAAGTATCTGTGACTACGGGTGTGCACCACCACGCCCTGCTGATTTTTTACTTAGTAGAGATGGGGTTTCACCATGTTGGCCAGGATGGTCTTGATCTCTTGACCTCATGATCCACCCACCTCGGCCTCCCAAAGTGCTAGGATTATAGATGTGAGCCACTGCACCTGGCCTTCTTTTTTTTTTTTTTTTGATACAGAGTCTCACTCTGTCGCCTAGGTTGGAGTGCAGTGGTGCGATCTCAACTCACTGCAACCTCTGCCTCCGCCTCCTGAGTAGCTGGGACTACAGGTGTGTGCCACCACGCCCGGCTAATTTTTTGTTTTTTTTAGTAGGCACAGGGTTTCACTGTGTTAGCCAGGATGGTCTTGCTCTCCTGACCTTGTGATCCGCCCACCTCAGCCTCCCAAAGTGCTGGGATTACAGGCATGAGCCACCACACCCAGCTGATGCAGAGACATTTTAAATTTATTTACTTTTTTCTTTTATTGCCTGTGCTCCTGGTGTCAGCTCCAAGAAATCAATGCCAAATTCAGTATCATGAAGTTTTCCTCCTGTATTTTCTTCTAAGAGTCTTACAGTTTTAGCTCTTAGCATTTAGGTCTTTGGTTCATTTGGAGTTAATTTTTCTATGTGGTATAATGAAGGTTTATCTTCATTCTCTGCAGTTTCACTTTTACACTTTGGTTTAATGATGCATGTCCACGCCATGTAGAAGATAATGTAAGGTTCTAAATTTAGTTATGCTATTGACAACTGCTTGCTGTGGAAATCTTGCTCTAATGCCTCCTCCCATAGGCAGTTGTTACTGATTTATCTCATCTTTCCCAAGAGAGTTTTAAGTTTTACGAAAGAGAAATTGTTAAATATTATTTGTTAGTTATTAAGTATTATTTATACTTTTTAGCTTAGCTTTTTAAACTTTTTATTTTGAAAAGTTTTCAAAACATTCACAAAGTAAGAAGAGTAAAACAAATCCCCCCAAGCATGCGGCTTCAACAAATAACAGCCTTCTGCACATTTGCTTCTTTTCTTCTTTTTCCCAACATTTTCTTCTTCTGAAAGATTTTAAGGCAAATCACAACCATTTTATTATTTCACTCATATTTATATGTCAGCTACATACGTTTACAAGTGGCTTAGAATGAAAACTCACCGGAAAGATTACAAAAATAAGCTTCTCTTTTTTTTTTTAACTCCTTCCCTGTCTTTTGAGTCCTGGTGGAGACTGTGCAACAAAAACATTCACCTCATCCATAATTCTTTCAACCCCTTATGGGTTTTTTTTTTCCACCCTAGATAATTTAGTAAAGTTCAATAAAGTAAGGGAACTTTTTGCTATAGAAATACTATGTAGAAGTTAAGAATTCACAAATACATGGCCATGGAAATGAGAGATAATCAGAGGCCTCACCCAGAATTAGAAAGCTTCCGTCTTAGTGTTTATGCTGCTATTGTCAGGTATTGCGGGAGCCCAAAGAATGGGCTCTTGGTGGACAGGTCATCTCGGCAGACTGAAATAAAGCTGTTTGGGAATGTGGGGTAGGGATTGAGGAGAGTGAGTGAGGGGCATCAGGAATGCTGGCCATACAAGTATGCTGGTTTCCTCAATCAGCCAAGGATAACATAAAGTTGAAACCAGGAAACGTCATAGTGTAAAACTTTTTTTTTTTTTTTTTTCGAGAGACAGCCTGGTTCTGTCATCCAGACCGGAGTGCAGTGGCATGATCTTGGCTCACTGCAACCTCTGCCTCCTGGGTTCCAGCGATTCTCCTGCCTCAGCCTCCTGAGTAGCTGGGGTTGTAGGAACCTGTCACCATGCTTGGCTAATTTTTATATTTTTAGCAGAGATGGGATTTCACCATGTAGGCCAGGCTGGTCTTGAACTCCTGACCTCAAGTGATCTACTTGCTTTGGCCTCCCAAAGTGTTGGGATTACAGGTGTAAGCCACCATGGCCAGCCCTTATTTTTAATTTTTTTTAATTTCTGGGACAGGATCTGCTCTGTTGCCCAGGCTGGAGTGCAGTGGTGTGATCATGGCTCACTTTAGTCTTGATCTCCTGTCCTCAAGCAGTCCTCCCACCTCAGCCTCCTGAGTAGCTGGAACTACAGGTGTGTGTCATCACGTGCAGCTAACTTTTTATTTTTTGTAGAAACAATGTTTTGCTATATGTTGCCCAGGCTGGTCTCGAACTCCTGGGCTCACGCAATCCTCCCACCCTGGCCTCCCAGAGTGCTGGCATTATAAGAGTGAGCTGTTGCTCCTGGCCCCAGGACCCATTTTAGCGCAGTGTTCCATATATCCCTCAGTAAATAATTTTGTGTCATGTGACCTATTTCTCCTCTTTGAAAGCTTCCAAATTTTTAGTATCAAGGTAAAACTTGTATCACAGAGTCTTCTATAAAGATATTTAAGAAGCATTCGTACATAACACAAATACTAATTCATTCTTTTCTTAAGGAAGCCCATATCCCTTAGGCTGACATTTCTAGCTCTGAGTGTTTCCTTCACCCGTGTGCCTATGGCATGGGTGTATCCTTGTGGGAATCTTCTATAGAGCCTCAGTTGTAAGCCTTTGATGACTCCAGTGGGCATGATGTGGCCAGGTGTACACCCTTGACCTTTAGAATTGGCCCCACTCCTCTTTGCCTTTAGTGAAGCAACAAAGGAGAAAGTGTAATACTGCTCTTCTTTGTAACATCGTCTTTATTTTTCTCTGCTTATGTGTTACTTCCTTTCCTTTATTTCTCCTCTTTTTAAAGACTTTTACCTAAGTGACAACAATATTAAAAAAAAAAATCCCCAAGAGTCTCTTGTTTGTTTTCAACTGGAAAAGTCTGATTTCTAGAATTTATTAATGGATCTAATCTCTTTTAAAATGTGAAGAAAATAAAACTACTCATTTAAAAACACAGCCTCTCTGAGAAGGTAACATTTGAGCTGAGGTTTGAACAAGGAAGATACAGTGTAGTGGAGAGAGAATGAAAGTCAGGGCTAGACATTCTTTGGTCAAGTCCTGACTCCACCACTTAACTAGTCATGTCATCTTGACCAAGCTATTTTGACTCACTCAACCTGAATTTTTTCATCTATAAAACTGAGGTAATAATGCACACCGATAGGGCTATTAGGATTAAAATGGACATAGCTCTTTGACCTTCTTTTGACATGGATCAGGAAGAGATGCCTGGACATGGCAAGCAGAGAACAGGCTCTGCTCTCATCCTCCTTGTTTCACTGTCCCCCACCCCCAGCTTAACGCAGAACCTCGCTCGTAAGAGGGACTTGGTAAATACGTGTTGAATTGGAATTTGATTTGAAAATGAATAGGAAAAGTATAGAAGAGGAATGTGATTTAAACAGTTCATAAAAATGAAAACGTTTACTATGGAAATGTGGGTTTCAGAACTGTGCTCTCAGGACTCCTTGTTTACGGTGATAATTAGCAACTTAAAATAATTTTGTGTTGATGCTTAATGCCAGGCTCTTGAAATCCTAAGATTCAGCCTAAAGGATTTACTATAGTGTTTTCAAAGAAGCAGCATTTTGAACTGACAAATAGGTTTGCGTGTTGTTGGAAGAAAAATTTAAGAAATTTATTTAGCATATTACTGTCATGCAACAGGGCAACAATCTTTATTCTTGTCTTTTCTGTTCAAGTTATTGAGGCTTTTTCTACCAAAAGTTTATGTTTATGTTATTATCTTTTTTAACAGTCTACGTAAAGCCCACTGCTTTCTGGCTATGATGTGAAAAATTGCATTAGCATAGTGAAAAGTATGTTATCCATACAAGAGGTTACTTAATCTGTTTTTAAAAGGGTAAATATTATGCTGATTCATGTTTTTATTTCATTTTAATAACATTCCTCTAGTACTACCTAGTGTAAGGATTTCTAAAAAGAGACCTTGTTATTCTAGACTTCAGTATCTCATGATCTAATCAGAGGTCTCGTGCAGAGATCAACTGACTTAGACAGGCTACTTAACTCATGTGACGGAAAACTTGAACTCTCTAGGATTCTAATTGTCCCCTTAATTCCAATAGTGTTTGGGAATATACACTACTTTGTTCAAATTCAACACCCTAAAACATTTTTTGTCATTAGAAGTGATTAATCACCTGACAGTCTTGTTCTTTTTTTTTTTTACATAGTGAATTCTTTATTCTCTTTTAAAGATTTGTGTTCTGTCATTTACAGATCTTCAGTAGGGAAGGTTAATTTAAGGGATTAGGAAGTTAGTTGAAAATTGTTTAGAAATGAAAATCATTTGTAGTGACTTACATACTTCCTAGCGATTAAAAGTTCTGTAATTATTAACTCTGCCTTTCTATTTTTCATAATTATTCAAAAGAACAGACAGTTTACTTACTTAAAAAGACAACATTGAGGCTGGGTGCGGTAGCTCACACCTGTAATCCCAGCACTTTGGGAGGCCACGGCAGGTGGATCACCTGTGGTCAGGAGTTCAAGACCAGCCTGGCCAACATGGTGAAACCCTGTCTCTACTAAAAATACAAAAAAATTCAGCCAGGAGCAGTGAAAAATTGTATTTCTTTGTATTTTTAGTAGAGATGGGGTTTCACCATGTTGGCCAGGCTGGTGGCAAGTGTGGTGGTGGGTGCCTGTAATCCCAGCTACTCGGAGGCTGAGGCAGGAGAATTGCTTGAACCTGGGAGGCAGAGGTTGCAGTGAGCCGAGATCATACCACTGCACTCCAGCCGGGGGGACAGAGCAAGACTCTTTCTCAAAAACAAACAAGCAAACATTGAAATCAGAAAACATTTGGAGGAATAAGGAAATACCTGCAATTTTTGGTTCTTTCTACCAAGTTGTTTTTTTAATTCAGGAACATATATGGCATTTCATATAATGATCACTTTGGAATACTTATATCTCCAAAATACTGTGAAGAGTGAAACAGAAGTCAGGATTAAACTTAGTGTTGATTTCATCTCCTGTCCTTTTTCTGGTAATAAAAAGGACTAGGAGAGCAAAATACTTTCCTCTTAAATATCTACTCCACCCTCCCTGGCTACTGGAACAGATCCACGTTCTTATTTTCTAAAAACAAAAAGGAAGGGTGTGTGTATGTGTATTTTCTACCATAGCTACCTAACTAACCAGGGCTTCTTGTGTTCTAGTTCTTTGCATTCTAATTCAAATACACTTTTCAGGAAAATGTAATGCATACCTGTAATACGTTCAACTTGCTACAATTATCATAGAATATTTTTGATTCTGCTTTTATAGTCATTTAGGGATTGATCTAATCACTTTAATTTTTCTTAACATGAGGCTCCTAAGATTAGTTACTTTTCCTGGCCTACTTGTTCGTGTGTCAGAGCTCAACAATTCCAGCGTCCCCTAACAAATGTTAGTGGTCTCCCTAGTTCTGACTGACTTCCCAGGGATGCTTCTAGAGCCCCAGCTACCAGATGCTTCCTGACTGGGAGGCAGGCTGCTTGCAGTTGCTTTAGGAAGGGATTGGCACTGCCAGAAGCAAGGCTTTTGGTCAGAATGATTCATTTCCATAGTGTGACATTAGCTGTATAGAGCAGACTGTTTTTCTAAATCGTTGTGTTATAATAATAGAAGTTCAAGAACCATAATTAGGGCTGTCGTAAGGGTGTGGACATAGCCATAAGCTAAGGAAAAAGTTCATCTAGTCTGGGGATGGACCTTCACATTCTTGCCACGATGTCTTTTAACATAACATTTGTTCAGTTAAAATACCTTAATCCCTAGAATGTTGGGGAGTGGGACAGTTTTTCAAAATTATGGATTGGAATGGATGGGGAAGGAAAACTGAGTGCTGAGAATGGGTTTTTTAGAAATTTCTAGGTGTGTCATTGCACCCATAGTTTTTTTTTAAATGTATTGCTGAGTTTCTGCTGCCACCCAGATGTCACTTTTTCCCTTCCCTACTCCTGAAACTTCTAAGGCATTGCTACCATCAGTGTATCATAAATGAATTCACAGTGCTTGCCATACTCATGGTCCCTTCACTCTCCCTGTTGACTCAGGGCCCCTGCTAAGAAACCAAATGATCCAGCCAAGCTGATTGGACAAGGGGAGGCCCTGACCTGAGAATGGTTCACTCACAGGCTTGTAAGGGCCTTTTGATGTGGCCTGGTTTCAAAAGAGCAGTCTAAACAGAAATAGCAATGTTTAACTGAGCAATTTAGGTGTCCTGTTTTAAGAATTTCCATAACAAGTATGGAAAAGATAAACCAGAGAAGTGGTGTAGACATATTGACAGTTGTGACCCCATTAGCAGTGGTGTACCAGAAAAGCCACCAATTCTTACTTATGGGCTTTCAGGGCCTGCCTTGGAACCAACACTTTGCTTCGGTTTTTTACCTCTGTGTAACTTAGCCCTTCTCTGGTTCCTTATCCTGTTGTTTCTTCTGTATTCATATGTGTGCCCTGCTCATCCTTCACCTGAGAGAGCTTGAGTATCCGTTCATTGCAATGATAGAAGCCCAATCATAGGGGACCTTAGATACCTGGAGGAGCCAGGGGCAGGTTGGTAGTCCAGGGGCATCAGGGGATAGAGTCACTATTTAGGGCCAAGAAATTAGGAATCTGGGCCTCAGGCTGTCTGCCTTGAGCTGCCACAGTTCCTCTACTAATGGACCAGATTCACTTAAAGAAATTTTTTTTTTTTTTTTCTATCTAGACTACAGACTTTATTCAGTATCACCAGATTTTACATGCATTCATTTGTGTGTATGTAGGTCCATACAACTTCAGCAGAGGTATAGATTCATATGCTTAACCTCATAATCAAATGTTAGAATCAACATCATAATCATCATAATCACATAGAACGGTTCCATCAGCACAAAGGAACTCCTTACGTCATCCCTTTGTAGTCATACATATCCCACACCCCCTCCAGTCCCTATCCCTGGCAACCATTAATCTGTTATTCATTTCAATAATTTTGTCACCTCAAGAATGTTATATAAATGCAGTCATACAGTATGTGACCATTTGAGTCTGGCTCTTTTTGTTCACCATAATATCCCTGAGGTACAACCAAGTTCTTGTATCAACAGTTCCTTTTCATTCCAGAGTAGTATTCCAAGTTATGGATGGTTTGTTTAACCATGTACCTGTTGTAGGACATCTGGGTTGTTTCCAGTTTGGGGTTATTACAAATAAAACTCCTATGAATATTTGGGTACAAATATAATAATAGGTTTTCATTTCTCTGGAATGAATGTCCAGGAGCACAACTGCTGGGTCTTATGTTTAACTTGATTAAAAAATTATGTTTAACTTGATAAGAAATTTATAAACTGTTTTCCAGAGTGATTGTAACATTTTACATTCCTGTCAGCAATGTATAAAATACCCATTTTGTATCCTCATCAGTATTTGGTATTTTCACTATTTTTTCTTTAGCCATTCAGATAAGTAAGTCACAGCCTCACTGTGGTTTCAATTTGCATTCCCTCATGACTTATGGATTTTAACAGCTTTTTATATGCTAAATTGCCATCTATAGATGTCCTCTTCAGTGAAACATCTATTCATGTCTTTTGCCCATTTTCTAACTGGACTATTTGTTTTATTGTTGAGCTTTTGTGGCCTTTTTTTTTTTTTTTTTTGAGACAAGGCTTCACTGTTACACAGGTTGGAGTGTGGTGGTGTGATCATAGCTCACTGCAGCCTCAAACTCCTGGGCTCAAGTGTTCCTCCTGCCTCCCTAGTAGCTGGGACTACTGGTGTGTGTCATGGTGCCCAGCTAATTTTTAAAAAAATTTTTTTGTAGAGACACAGTCTCACTGTGTTGCCCAGGCTGGTCTGGAACCCTTAACATCAAGCACGCCTCCCAAAGTGGTGAAATTACAAGCATGAGCTACCATGCCTGACTACAGTTGAGTTTTTAGCACACTTTATATATTGCAAATTGATCAGATATATGGTTTGCAAATTCATCTCAATCTGTAGCTTATCTTTTCCTCTTCTTAAATCACAAGTTTTTAAATTTTGAAGAAGTCCAGGATATCAGTTTTTGTCTTGTATGGATGTGCTTTTAGGGCAAAGTCCAAGAACTTGTCACCTAGCCCAAGATCCTGAAGATTTTTCTCCTGTGGCTTTTTTCCAAGTTACATAGTTTTATGTATTACATTTAAGTCCATTATACATTTTTATATTTTATGTAAATTAAATTTTATATAAGATGTGAGGTTTAAGTAGAAGTTCTTTTTTCTCTTCGCTATGGGTGTCTAATTGCTCCAGCATAATTTGTCAGAAAGGCTATTCTTCCTCCATTGAATTGCTTTTGCACTTTTTCACAATCAGTTGAGCATATTTATGTGGATTTATTTCTGGGTTCTCTCATCTGTTCCATTGATCTATGTGTCTGTTCCTCTGCCAATACCATCTATCTTGGTTACTATAGCTTTATAGTAAGTCTTGAAGTCAGGTGATATGAGTCCTCCAAGTTTTTCTTCTTCAAAATTGATTTAGCTTAAGTAACTTTACCCTGGATATTTTCATCTTTCCCCATTTTGTCTCCTGCTTTATTCTAGAGAAGAAAGTTCTTGCATAAGCGCTTCCTTTTCTTGTTGCAATTCCTGCAAATGCTGTTGGTTTTGCTCCAGTCTGTCCTCCAGCCACTGTAGGAGAGGCCCGCTGACTGCTGACATCTGACTGCACAGATTCTTGGTAAACACTGAGCCATTATGTATCTTGGTTACTGAGTCCAGATGTGTAAGGCTGTGGATCCTCCTATATGCATTCTGCTCCTCCTGGCACAGGATCTTGGGCAGCTGTACTGCTGATTCAAGGCACGCTTTCCCAATAGTGACATGAGGTACAATATGGATTGGGATTTCAATTCTCTTATAGTCTGAACTCTTTTGGGCCTGTACGGATTGGAAGCAAGTATAGAGTACCCAGCCAGTCTTTGTGTTCTTGTCTTCTATGAAACAGGAAAAAATAAGTCCTACAAAGCCTTGATCCATCATCTGGCACATGGCTTGTGTGCGAACATCAACATGTGAAGGCCAAACAGTTATATGAGGATGGGAATGATACCAGCCTGCAACTCTAATAGGGCGGCCTGTCAGTTCAGCCAACCTCTCTGCTCTGTTGAAGCTGCAGACGGCTGCTCTGGAGAAATCTTTACTCAGTCCTTCCCCTTACCAGAGCGTTGTAAGATGATGACAGAATGAATGTAAACAATTCTGATGGCATCAACCTTTTCAGCAACTGTGCGCATTTCAGTTTCAGTATATGCAAATTTGGAGTCACTCCTTGGATCATCGTTCAACTCCCCTATGCACAGCCCCATCACTTCCTCTTTCTCTGTGCTCAGAGCGTAGTTGAGACAAACAAGGAAAGCGTCAGACTCGAGATGAACCGCCTGCACTACCTGCACCACCTGCACCGCCATCTTGGCCCGAACCCCCCCAAATTTTTTTTAAAGCCATTTTAGGTTCACAGCAAAATTAAGCAGATTGCCCTCCTCCATAGTCTTACCTTTTATTTTTTTTAAAAAATTATGAACAGAAAATTAATGTTAGGGATATCAAGAGGAATAAATTTCACCTTGTTGAGTTGTTTTTATGTGTGATGAAAAGTTTTTAGAATTTACAGCCAGTACTTATGGTATCTTTATTGCTTCTGTTTTTGTAAAATTATTGGAAATCTACTCTGGCCCAGGATTCCTGTGTGTTTCAGTATGTTCAATATGGAGTTGTTAGAGTATGGATCGTGTCGACTCCTCTTTCTCTTAGCTCTGGCTATCCTCTTCCCTCTTCAGCAGCAGCAAAGGGCCAAGCCCACTCTCAAAAAACAACTGCCAGGAATATGAGTTCTATTCCCTTCTGGATCAGGGTTTCTTCCACATGATGCCACAAAGAAGGTCAGGTGGAGTCACAGATACTTGGTTTATTTATGTTAAACGAAAAAAAGAGATGGCCTATAGGAGAAAAGAGATGGTTGCTATATCCAGGAAGTTCTCAAGCTCACCGACCCCGTGCATGCCCCTTTTATCTTTCTCCATATGATCTTAGCCTGTGTCTGTGCAGATACCACTCTAGCTCTTCTCTCTCTTGTGGTCACAAGAATATAAAAACTGTCTAGCCACTTCCTCTTTATTACGCCTGAGTCTCCAATTATCATGCTGAGTGAGCCAAGTTCTTGCTGACTGAATCATGTTCTTATAATTCTACTGATGTAGAGTACTACTGATTATATCCTGTTTCTACTAACAAAACGGACATACAAAATTTGTCCAACCTGCATAACCACATACTTATACCTTTTCCTTCATGAAAGCTCTAGCCAATTCTTTCATCAAGTGTTTATTGAGTACTACTATGTTCCAGTCCTTTTATGATCTCAGCCCTGGGAATCTCTCTGGCCTCTCATTTCTTGCTACAGTGATTCTAAACTACTTGTTATACCTCACGTGTATTTTATCCTGTTCCACATCTTCATGTCTTCACTCGTGTCTGGAACATGAATCTGTTCATTTGCTTGGTTAACTCCTATTTGTCCTTCTAGCTCAAATCCAGGTCCCCCTTCTTTGGGAAGCTACTGTGTACTCTATTTTTCTTTACACAAGTCAGGTAAGGTTTGCAAACTCTACTGGGCTCCCATGGCACCTTGCACATTCCTCCATCACAGAACTTTGTGTGTCATATAGACAGTTGCCGGGACCAGTTCGGTTGGGGAGACCCTAACCCAGTGGCACTAGAGGAATTAAAGACACACACACAGAAATATAGAGGTGTGAAGTGGGAAATCAGGGGTCTCACAGCCTTCAGAGCTGGAAGCCCCGAACAGAGATTTACCCACATATTTATTAACAGCTAACTAGTCATTAGCATTGTTTCTATAGATATTAAATTAACTAAAAGTATCCCTTATGGGAAACAAAGAGATAGGCCGAATTAAAGGAATGAGTTGGGCTAGTTAACTGCAGCAGGAGCATGTCCTTAAGGTACAGGTCGCACATGCTATTGTTTGTGGCTTAAGAATGCCTTTAAGCAGTTTTCTGCCCTGGGCGGGCCAGGTGTTCCTTGCCCTCATTCCAGTAAACCCATAACCTTCCAGCGTAGGCATGAGGGTTGTTATGAACATGCCACAGTGCTGCAGAGATTTTGTTTATGGCCAGTTTTGGGGCCAGTTTATGGCCAAATTTTGGGGGGGTCTGCTCCCAACTGACAGTGTCTTTGTGTGTCCATCTCAGCAGAACTTTGAGGGAAGGGAAAACATCTTACGCATTTTTGTTTCTGCAATTCTTAGAACAGTTCTATGAAATAGAATATACACATACTAAATACTTGTGGAACCAAACAGAATTAGTTAGGGTATAAAGTAAAATAGAAAATCTTACAGAATCTCTAGGCAATCTTTGTTTGCATTAAAATCTGTTTTTCATTCCTAGAGACCATTTATTTAGATCTTCAGCAAGGACATCCCTAGCATCTGTTGCAGCAATGTGTCAATCATGAGTTATAGGCACACCATCTGTTTTTTACTGCACCGGGGCTGACTGGGGTTTTGGCAATGCAGATAAATGTGCTTGCATCTAATAATGCTAGTTCTAACCTCCAAAGTCAGGCAGTAGACATGATTATGAAGACTCTTAATACCTACATATAGTGTGGTACAGTGCACTACCAAATGCCATGGCTGTAGCAGACCCTCTAGTATCTTAGGTGGGTAGGTATAAGGGGACACAACCATAAATCCAGCTGCAACTGCAATGCTATATCTCAGGACTAGACCTGTGCCTGTTATAAAGTTGGTACTCAGTAAGTACTTGTTAAATGAATGACTGCATTTGGGTAAATGGATTTAGCTATATGTAAGGAAGCTATGGTTTGGCGCTTTGTAGCACTGTCGATTTTGATTGTGCTGGAGGCATGGCTAAGGATTGAAGCTAGGGGAGATGATGCTAAGGAAGAATTTTCTCATGGGACTCCTCCTTATACCACAGTCTGCAATGATAACTAACACTGCCAAGAAAAAGAGAATGTGGGAAACCAAGTTGTGTTACAATGAAGTGGAATTTTAGTTGAGTCCTGATTTTGCTTTCCTCTTGCCATTTGTGCAGCTGTGCAACTTTTTTCAGATCATTACGTTTTTTTCTGAAGGGAGAGGAGAGCCAGAGAGGGCCTCATGGATCAGGGATCAGGACATCCTTGGTCTGGTGTGGGCTGTGGTCTGAGCCAGCTTTGTTCTTGGAGCTCTAGTTTTCTTGGGAATGGGGTGTTTGGACCAGATCATCTTTAAGTCCTATTCTGATTCTGAGATTTTACATTCTCTAAACAATTGTAGGGTTTGAAATAGTTAGGGGTTTTCCTAAATTCTGCAGGTGTTTCCTAGATGAGTTAAAAGCTGACTATAAATAGATCAAATTGTAGATGGTGTAGTTAAGGTTCCTTGGATTTTAGCTAAAGACTTTGTAGATGTTTGCCAGTAAGTTTCCATGGTGATTAGTATTTAGTTCTTATTTCTTCCTTCACATATGAATAAATCAAATAGACATGCTGTAGAAAATTAAGGGAACTAATTTCTCTTTAGTTTTATTGAGGTATAATTGACAAAAATTGTATATATTCAAGGTATGCGATGTGATGCTAGGTGGGGATGTAGGGTTTGGGAGAAAGCAGACAGCATTGCTTAGCTCAGTCACATTCAGAGGCCTCTTTACATAATCTTTACTTCCATCACAGGTGCAGATAGATGGCTTCAGTTTATATCTCTTCAGGAGGACACACACAAACTGGTGGAGAAGAGCAAAGGCATGCTGAGATGGAGCCCAGGGCAAGGCCAGACTCACTGTCCAGCTCTTTGCTTCTTTACTCAGAGAGGTCTAAGAGAGGTGTGGCTCTTTCATGATAGGGCAGAATGATACATGTTTAGATGCCATGGACTTTCAGCATGGTTCACAAAGAGGGGAAACCACAAATGATAATCTGTGAATTCCAAGCCAACAGTGTCTTTCCATGTCAGTACATATAGACCTAACTTTTTTTTAAAGTATTCCATTATATAGATAAACCACAACTTCTGAACTATGCAGTTGACCTGTGAACAACCTGAATTTGAACTGCATGGGTCCACTTACACATGGATTTTTAAAAATAAATATATTAGAAAATTGTTTGAGATTTGCAACAATTTGAAAAAATTCTCAGAGAATTATGTAGCCTAGAAATATTTTAAAAAATAAGAAAAAGGTATGTCATGAATGCATAAAGTATATGTAAATATTAGTCTATTTTTTCATTTACTACCATAAAATACACATAAATCTATTAGAAAAAGTTAAAATTGGCTGGGCGTAGTGGCTCACACCTGTAATACCAGCACTTTGGGAGTCCAATGCGGGTGGATCACTTGAGGCCAGGAGTTCGAGACCAGCTTGGCCAGCATGGTGAAACCCTGTCTCTACTAAAAGTACAAAAATTAGCCAGGTAATTCCAGCTACTAGGGAGGCTGAGGCAGGAGAATTGCTTGAACCCAGAGGGTGGAGGTTACAGTGAGCCGAGATCACGCTACTGTACTCCAGTCTGGGTGACAGAGCGAGACTCCTTCTCAAAAAAAAAAAAAGTTAAAATTTATAAAAACTTAAACAGACATAGACTGCACATGGCACTTTTCACAGTTGAGAGAAATGTAAACAGATGTAAAGACATAACCACACAAAATTAACTGCAGTACACAAGGTACTACTATAGTAATTCTGTAGCCATGTCATATTGCTATTGCTTAAGTGAGCTCAAAGGTTGTGAGTATTCCCTTAAAATGTGTGACACTGATCATCCCCGTGTGAGCAGTTTGTCTCTCCAGTACATTGCATATCACAGCAAAAAGTGATCTTCTCACAGTTCTCACGTATTTTTCATTGTGTTTAGTGCAATACAGTAAACCTGACAACTTAAGGCAAAAGGCAGATGAAGGAACTGAAGCTGAAGAACGTAATGCCAGCAAAGGATAGTTTGATAATTTTAGAAAGAGGTTCACTCTTTTAAAAATGTCTGAATAGGGCTGGGTGCTGTGCTCATGCCTGTAATCCCAACACTTTGGGAGGCTGAGGCAGGTGGATCACAAGGTCAGGAGATCGAGACCATCCTGGCTAACAAGGTGAAACCCCGTCTCTACTAAAAATACAAAAAAATTAGCCAGGAGTGGTGCTGGGTACCTGTAGTCCCAGCTACTCTGGAGGCTGAGGCAGGAGAATGGTGTGAACCCGGGAAGCGGAACTTGCAGTGAGCCGAGATGGTGCCACTGCACTCCAGCCTGGGTGACAAGAGCAAGACTCCATCTCAAAAAAAAAAAAAAAAAAAAAAGTCAGGATAACAGAGGAAGCTTCTGCTGACCAGGAGGCAGCAAATGAGTTGCCAGATACCATTAAGAAAATCACTGAGGACCAGACACAGTGGCTCATGCCTGTAATCCTAGCACTTTAAGAGGCTGAGGCAGGAGGATTCCTTGAGCCTGGGAGTTTGAGACCAGCCTGGGCAACATAGGGAGACACTGACTCTACAAAAAATTTAAAAATTAGCCATGCATGGTGGTGTGTACCTGTAGTTCCCTCGACTCAGGAGGCTGAGGAGGGATGATCACTTGAGTCTGGGAGGTTGAGGCTACAGTGAGTCGTGACTGCACCACTGCATGCGAGCCTGGGGCAACAGAATGAGACCCTGTCCACCTGACCCCAGCTCTCCCAAAATAGAAAATTGAGGAGAAAGGATATCTGCCTGAAACAAGTTGTTTTTTTGTTTTTGTTTTGTTTCGTTTTTTGTTTTTGGTGTGTGTGTGTGTGTGTGTGTGTGTGTGTGTGTGTGTGTGTTTTAGAGACAGAGTCTGGCTTTGTTGCCCAGGCTGGCCTCAACTTTCTGGGCTTAAGTGATCCTCCTACCTCAGTGTCCCAAGTACCTGGGACTACAGGTGCACACTACCATGCCTGGCTAAACAGATTTCTTCTTCTTCTTCTTCTTCTTTTTTTTTTAAATGAGACAAGAGTCTCACTATGTTGCCCACGCTGGTCTCAAACTCCTGGGCTCAAGCGATCCTCCCACCTTGGTCTCTCGGAGTGCTGGGATTACA